>NC_064614.1:830899855-831259669 GCF_023898315.1 Schistocerca nitens
CTGCCAAGTCAGTACATAGAACTTTACTTTCGAATTCATTGAACGCCTCTCGCATATCCCTCCTCACACTACATTTCGCTTCGAGTAATTTTTGTTTGTCTGCAAGGCTTTGGCTATGTTTATGCTTGCTGTGAAGTTCCCTTTGCTTCCGCAGCAGTTTTCTAAC
This sequence comes from Schistocerca nitens, assembly GCF_023898315.1. NCBI lineage: Eukaryota > Metazoa > Arthropoda > Insecta > Orthoptera > Acrididae > Schistocerca > Schistocerca nitens. The sequence goes on from NC_064614.1 coordinate 830,900,022, forward strand.
TCGGTTGTTGTACCACGGTAGCTCTTTTCCATCTCTTACGATCTTGCTTGGCACATACTCATCTAACGCATATTGTACGATGGTTCTGAACTTTGTCCACTGATCCTCAACACTATCTGTACTTGAGACAAAACTTTTGTGTTGAGCCGTCAGGTACTCTGTAATCTACTTTTTGTCACTTTTGCTAAACAGAAAAATCTTCCTACCTTTTTTAATATTTCTATTTACGGCTGAAATCATCGATGCAGTAACCGCTTTATGATCGCTGATTCCTTGTTCTGCGTTAACTGTTTCAAATAGCTCGGGTCTGTTTGTCACCAGAAGGTCTAATATGTTATCGTCACGAGTCGGTTCTCTGTTTAACTGCTCAAGGTACTTTTCAGATAATGTACTTAAAAAAATTTCACTGGATTCTTTGTCCCTGCCACCCGTTATGAACGTTTGAGTCTCCCAGTCTATATCCAGCAAATTAAAATCTCCACCCAGAACTATAACATGGTGGGGAAATCTACTCGAAATATTTTCCAAATTATCCTTCAGGTGCTCAGCCACAACAGCTGATGAGCCAGGGGGCCTACAGAGACATCCAATTACCATATCTGAGCCTGCTTTAACCGTGACCTTCACCCAAATTATTTCACATTTCGGATCTTCGTCAATTTCCTTCGATACTATTGCATTTCTTATCGCTATAAACACGCCTCCCCCCTTCACTGTCCAGCCTGTCTGTGCGGTATACATTCCAATCTGAGTTTAGGATTTCATTACTGCTTACGTCTGGTTTCAGCCAACTTTCTGTCCCTAGTACTATATGGGCGTTGTGACTGTTTATTAATGAGAGCAGTTCTAGGACCTTTCTATAGACGCTCCTGGAGTTTACTATTAGCACATTAATATTGTTATTCCCTGTTGAATTTTGCCTACTTCTACCTTGCCGCATCTCAGGAGGCGTCTTATCGGGCCTAGGGAGGGAATTCTCTAAACTAAAAAACCCACATGTGCACTCCACACGTACTCCGCTACCCTTGTAGCCACTTCCGGCGTGTAGTGCACGCCTGACCTATTCAGGGGGACCCTACATTTCTACACCCGATAGTGGAGGTCGAGAAATTTGCACCCCAGATCTCCGTAGAATCGTCTGAGCCTCTGGTTTAAGCCTTCCACTCGGCTCCAAACCAGAGGACCGCGATCGGTTCTGGGAACGATACTACAAATAGTTAACTCTGATTCCACTCCGCGAGCGAGGCTTTCCGCCTTCACCAATTCCGTCAACCGCCTGTACGAACTGAGGATGACCTCTGAACCCAGACGGCAGGAGTCATTGGTGCCGACATGAGCAACAATTTGCAGTCGGGTGCACCCAGTGCTCTCTATCGCCGCCGGCAGGGCCTCCTCCACATCTCGGATGAGACCCCCCCGGCAAGCAGACAGAGTGAACACTGGTCTTCTTCCCCGACCTTTCCGCTATATCCCTAAGGGGCTCCATCACCCGCCTAACGTTGGAGCTCCCAATAACTAATAAACCCCTCCCCCCGTGTGCCTGCTCGGACCTTGCTGAAGGAGCGGCCACATGTCCACTCACAGGCAGAGCAGGCGATGCCACACGGCTAGCCTCCACACTAACCCGCCGCCTCGTGCGCCGCGAACGCCGCTGAACCCGCCACTCCCCTTGGGGAGAGGGTGGCCCAACCGCGCCCGGTACCCGCGAAGATGTCTCGACAGCAGGGACAGTGGGTGAAGCATGTAAACCCTGGGGTGTACCGTGCGACGCACCAGACTCCCCACTGCCGCTACACTCCCGAGGCAGCAGCCTGAAGACGGCTGACCGCGGCCATCAACACGTTCAGCTGTTCGCGAATAGTGGCCAGCTCCTGCGTCCGTACACAGCAGTCACACATCCTATCCATCTTAAGAAATCAATTTACTGTAGAGAGTTAGTCAACTTTTAACTAGACTGCTAATTCACTAAAGGCGGCTGATTGTTGACTAAACTGTGGTTGCTAGCCACTTCTTGTAGAAAACAATGAAAATAGCACTACCTGTCTCTGGACTGTATTGAAAACAAACACTAGCGCTACTGGCACTATTGTTGACTAAAGGGACTCTCTCTGACTTTATTCAAAACAAACACGAAATCTATGGAACACTTTTACTAGCACTCGACAATTAAAGCTTCCTAAAAGCAAAAACACACGGAAGAAGAAGTGACAAGTAAGAAAAATACAGTTAATACTTAAATTAAGGTAGCTCGCTGCACAGCAGACGTGAAGCAGACGGCAGTTACGACGACACTGACACTACTGGCACTATGGCTGACTAAAGGGACTCTCTCTGACTGTATTCAAAACAAACACGAAATCTATGGAACACTATTAATAGCACTCGACAGATAAAGCTTCCTAAAAGCAAAAACACACGGAAGAAGAAGTAGTGACAAGTAAGGAAAATACAGTTAATACTAAAATTAAGGTAGCTCGCTGCACAGCAGACATGAAGCAGACGGAGGTTAGGACGACACTGACACTACTGGCACTATGGCTGACTAAAGGGACTCTCTCAGACTGTATTCAAACAAACACGAAATCTGTGGAACACTATTACTAGCGCTCGACAATTAAAGCTTCCTAAAAGCAAAAACACACGGAAGAAGAAGTGACAAGTAAGAAAAATACAGTTAATACTTAAATTAAGGTAGCTCGCTGCACAGCAGACATGAAGCAGACGGCTATTTCGAGCAAACGATCTGCCCTACCCTCTTTGGACTCGGTCATCTGAAGGTGGGGGTCCTCCATTGCAAGACAAACATGCAACAACAGACCATCCTTCCAGCTGATAGAGTTATGTCCCACTAGTGCAGAAGAACATAAAACTCGCGCCACTTGCTCACATGCCCTCTACTGGAACAACCTTACAAAACACTGGACTTTACTGAGGCAAATAACAAGGCCATCAGAGTTGCTACATTCTGGAATGGCTGCCTAGACACGAAAATGGAATTATTGTTTTCCTTGTACTCATTTCTCACTTTGTTCAGCTTTTGTTTGTCAGCTAGATTTTGACTTCTTTCAATACTATTAGGAATCTCTCTTTGTTTATGCTGCAGTTTTCTAACGTCGTTATAAAACCACTGTGAGTGTTTCCCATCGCTTAAGACTTTGCGCAGAACACACTTGTCTAAGATATATTAAATGATACTTTTGATTTTTTTCCATCTATGTTCCGCTTCTTCATCCTCAACACTAAATATTTGATTATGTCTACTCAGAAACTCTGAAATTTATTTACTGTCGCTCTAGCTAAGTAAACATGTTTTCCTACCTTTCTTAACAGTCATTAATGCTTTCACAGCTTTATCACTGTTACCATACTCTAGGTTAACTGATATGAGAAGTCTAGGTCCATTTGTTGCTGGAAGGTCCAAGATGTCACCCTCACACTCGAAGTAATTTTCGGAAAAGACATTCAGAATAATATCACCCGAATCCCTGTCTCTGGCGCCACTTTTTACCACACGTGGCAAGCTGAAATCTTTCTCTATTAGAGTAGCACAAACAGGAAAGTTATTCACAGAATTATACTAGTTCTCTCTGAGGTGCTCTACCAATACTACTCCTGATGCAGGCAATCTATAAAAGTATTCTACTGCCATTTTTGACATGGCAAGTTGAAATCTTTCTCTATTAGAGTAGCACAAACAGGAAAGTTATTCATGGAATTATACTAGTTCTCTCTGAGGTGCTCTACCAATACTACTACTGATGCAGGCACTCTATAAAAGTATTCTACTGCCATTTTTGACGCCCATTTGATGCCTAACTTCACCCAGATTAATTCACATTCAGACTCCATGATAACCTCACTAGATCTCATTGATTTCTTTACTGCAATAAATACACTGCCACCAATGGTGTCTAACCTATCCACGTGACAAATATTCCAACTGGAATTTAGGATTTCGTTGCTGTTCACTTCCAGTTAAAACAAACTTTCTGGGCATAATATGTCTAAAAACGATATTAATTCTGGGGCCTTATCATGGAAGCTACTGCAGTTTTCTAATATGATATTACACTTTTCTATTTCCAGTTTGTGACAAAGCGAGGTGGCGCAGTTGTTAGCGCATCGGACTCGCGTTCGAGAGGATGACAGTTCAAAGTGGTGTCCAGCCATCCTGATTTAGGTTTTCTGTGGTTTACCTAAATCGCTTCAGGAAAATGTCGGGATGGTTCTTTTGAAAGGGCACCGCCAATTTCCTTCCCCATTCTTCCCTAATTAGATGGGCCCAATGAGCTCACTGTTTAGTCCCCTCCCCCAAATTAACCAACCAACCAATCAACCATCCAATCTGTGAGGACAAGCATTCTCCAAGAAATGAAATAGCGTGTGACGAGGGCCTCCCGTCGGGTAGACCGTTCGCCTGGTACAAGTCTTTCGATTTGACGCCACTTCGGTGACTTGCGCGTCGATGGGGATGAAATGATGATGATTAGGACAACACAACACCCAGTCCCTGAGCGAAGAAAATCTCCGACCCAGCCGGGAATCGAACCCGGGCCCTATGGATTGACAGTCTGTCGCGCTGACCACTCAGCTACCGGGGGCGGACCCTCCAAGAATAATATAGTTCATATACTTCGGTTTCAGCAGTTCATCACTGATCATAAGGGGTGTGTGCATGCCACATGTTCTCCAGTACCCTAAAGTCTGATTCCTGCACATGGTGCACATCTGACCTATTAAGGGGGAAACTACAATTGTCCACCAGACAGTGGACGGCGAACAAAGTCACATGTGATACCATCCCAGGATCAGATCAGAGGACCACGGTCGACTCTGGCTACGATGGTACAAATAATGAGCTGCACCCCACTTGCGATACTAGCAGCCTTCAGCAGATCAACTATCCGCCAAAGAGAAGTGTAAGTGGTTTCAAAACCCAAGTGACAGATGTCATTTGTGCCAACATGACAATCATTTGCAGCCAAAACACCCAGTGTGCTCGATAACAGCCAGCAGGGTCACCTGCACGTCAGCTGAGAGTTCCAGCAAACACGCTGAGTGCACACTGGCATTCTTTCCTCAGCTGGTTGCTATTTCCTTGAGGACCCATTATCCAACTAATGTTGGAGTTCCCAATGATTAGCATACCTACCTTCTGCACTTATCTGGACTGGTCAGGAAAATCAGCCACTGGCAACAGGAGAGGCATCCCATGTTATCAACTCTGGGTAACATCTCGTGCCTGTTACTAAGGTATAAGGATCCAGTCATGCAGCCACTTTTCACTTTCACCCTCTGACTAGAAGTAATAGGGCATTGTTGCCAGATTTATTCAAGGTGGCGGGTCCAAGATGGCGGCAATAGATGTGGCAACGTTGCAATGACGTCATGGCAGGAAGTTCAAATTCTGGGGGGGGGGGGGGAGATCAATTTGGCTACCTCCACTAACCTATGAGAATGTGAGAATGGCAGGAAGAAAATCAGTTGGGCTACCTCCACTAACCTAACGAAATGGCGGCTAAAAAAGGTCACTTGGGTTACCTCCACTAACCTTAGTCATCCAACCGCCACCTCTTCCTTGAAATTGACTTGAAAAGGACTCAGCCTGTGCTGGGCTGCTGGATAGGACGGACGTAAGTTTTTATTTTGCATGCAGTGTTTATTTAAATAATTTAAGTTGTCATACATAGGTAATAGCTCCATCCACTGTGTTCACCATGAGGTCTGGAGTCCAACTGACCTAGTACACAGTACTGTCACCAGAGGACCCTGTCGTCCCTCCTGTACGTAATCGAAGATGGAGGTCTGGGAAAAAATGGTGGCAATCAATAGGAGCCCTTAATCCAGTCACATGTTAGACTTCAGCCAGTAGGATGGTGGTATCCGGTAACGTCGTTGGAGGGGTATAGGGCATGCTAAGCAGCTCTGGGACTCCAGTCTTGCTGAGTCAGCCAGCAGCAGCAGCAGAAGAAGGAGAAGAAGAAGAAGAACCATGAAGTGTCAACAGCAGTAGCAATCCAACACAGCCCTGCAGAACAGGAAGAAATGGAAAAGTAAGTACCCCCATCATATCTTTGTCTGTGGTTAGCATTATTATTATTCTTGGTTGTTTCCGCATCTTGGTCCACAGGTCATGCTTCTCGTCTTTGTTCAGCAGTAGCCATCGACGTGTCCTAGCTTGCAAGGTCGAGTGTCAACATGCCAACCTCTGCTGCATCCGGACCTGTAGCAACCTCGGCTGCCATCTTGTCAAGACCTCTGGACCTGTGGCAGCATCAACCTACAGCAATGTCTGAACCTGTAACAACCACGTGAGATCCTGTAGCGCACATAGCCCACTTGCTGGAGCAGGACAAAGAGCCATTGTTGTCTGTCCTACTCATCGATTTGTTTGACGAGGACACGCGATCTGCTCCCACCTCATCGAACACTCTGGCGTCCCTAAACAACAGCAAGATGGAGGTCAGTACTGGTGACCAACATACGACCCATCCCAACAGAACATCTCTTTGCTACTGCAGATGCAGAGTGCAGATGCTGTGGATAAGAAGGCACCAAGTGTACCCATGCTTTTCAGTTCTACATACACTTTAACTCACAGCGGAATGAAACATGTAAACATTGATATAGAAGTACATCATGTCTGGGGCTTGCATGCAAGAATAGAAATTGAAAATGCATCGAAGGGTGTTTAAGTGCCAATTTCTGAGTTCGACTGGGACTAAATATTTCGTGCAGAGCGCTACATCAATCAGCAGATGACTACAGAGTATTATACAACTCGTTCCCCCCCAGACATTCGCCTTACTGGTGTATGTGTGAAATCGGGTGACAAGTGTGTTTATCCACGGCATGCCTCAGTTATGAACTTATATGATCTGGATACTGCACTATGTCATGCATTGGAGAGATTGAATCATTGGTTGCGGAGCATAGACCCTGCATACAACGATGTTGTAAACTTCCAACATGTGCATAGTGTACATGTTGATGATCTGGAGCAGTACCTTTGTCTGCACATGAACGCTGAACCAAAAGAGAGACAGATTAAATGTGTGTGTGAAAAACCCAAGTACTGTCAGGCATCCATTCGCTTGAGGGAGCCGACCGCGGTGGTCTAGCGGTTCTAGGCGCTGCAGTCCGGAACCGCGCGACTGCTACGGTCGCAGGTTCGAATCCTGCCTCGGGCATGGATGTGTGTGATGTCCTTAGGTTAGTTAGGTTTAAGTAGTTCTAAGTTCTAGGGGACTGATGACCTGAGATGTTAAGTCACATAGTGCTCAGAGCCATTTTTTTGCTTGAGGGAGATACGTGTGGAATTTATTGCATATCAAAAAGCTTTGTTTGGGAAATACTGTACAGGTGTGAAGAAGAAGAAGATAAAGAAAGAGTCTGATGATTTTTTTGAAATACTGCGTCCCATGTATGATATTTAAATAAATAATGTATTTATATATAATCTCAAACTGTGTTTGTTTTATTCCATACCTCTCTCATTATAGTCCAAGTACTACGCGTATGAGTATAATTATGTTTCAGTGCTACACCTATAACGATGCAGCAGCAGCAGACAGTTACCCCAAGCATCTCCTCACCAGTCATTGACAAAATGAATGATCAAATTACTCTTCATGGACAAAATATATATAGTCGATTTCTCTGTATAACCAATATAGCTCAGCTGGTTAAGTGATGGAGCCGTAGTGGCTACACACACTATTACCGTCCCTTCAAGTGTATCTTTCTATATATGCCAATTATTTGTCAGTACCTGGCGTAGTTAGTATCATGGCAGGGTGGGTGAAACATCCTCATCACAAGGACTTTGTTGTCGGTGACTGGTCCTGTGAAGATGAAAAACAAGACCTGAAGAAGAAGAAGAATAGAATACTCCTCCCAGATAATATACAAGCAGTTATTGTAGATCCATCTAATTGTGGCAAGACTAATGTCCTCCTGACGCTGTTAACACATGTAGACGGAGTCTGATTTGAACATGTTTGTGTATTCTCAAAAACACTGTTTCAACCCAAGTATCAGCTATTCAGGAGATATTGCGTGGTGTAGATGGTGCTACATACACGACAGTCAGTGAAAGCGGTGATATCCCCCCCCCCCCCCACCTGAAAAAGCAAAGACGAACACTGTCTTCATATTTGACAATGTTGCGATGGAAAACCAAGACCAAATTCGAAAATATTTCTGTTCCAGTCGTCGTGTGGATGCTGATGTACATTATCTAAGCCAAACATATTCCAGAATCCCGAAACTGTTGGTTGGGGATAATGCAAACGTCATTATAGCCTTCAAACAAGACAATCTGAATGCAAAATACATTTACCAGGCACATGTACGAACTGACATGTCATTCAATGATTTTGTAAAGATACGTGCTGATTGCTGGAATCATTCACAGTATGGGTTTTTAAAGGCACATTTTCAGGATGGGCGTGGATAGATAGCAAAAACATAGATATAAGTTCAGAATATAAATAAAGAATTACTTAAGATATTAATTAGTATTAGCCGTTGTATTGATTGTGACGTGAAACCGCTGAAACATTAGAATAATTACGCACTTGTTGTCTTGCCGAGAAGACGGCACCTTTTTTGTTCTTGCAGCTGTCCAGAAAGGACGCAATATCTGCCATTGTTGCAGATAATTATTTGGCACACCGCCATTTTATTGAGACGCAATCTCACTAGGCGTACTCTTACTTGCGCACAGCGACAGAATTAATGTACGTGTTTATGCAACTTAATTTAGTATAATATTTTGTGAATACAATGATATTATTTAATCTTGTGTTGCATTTATGTTGCAAGCTATTGTTCCAATTAAACGGCTTCTTGGCGTGGCTAAAGGTTCCCTACTACAAATATTATCAAAGTTCCAGTACGAACTAACGCTTTTGAATTATTCAATCTACGAAGTCCGATATATTTTTAGAAAAATCACCCACGGTCAAACTTACAATGAACAGACCTTACGCAAGAAGCCACTGTCAAGCGCCCAGAGTTTGTATACTTTGATCACATACTGCTATCATTATCTATTATTATTTGTCTGTTCTTTGATATTCTCAAACCAGTGCGGAACAGCCACGATAAATCAAACTGGCGACTTCGTATCTGGACCTTTTATTGTATTGCTACATTGTTTTTCTTTGTTGCATGGATAATGGGATCATGTCTGACGAGCTATTGCCATTGAATATTTGTAAAGATCAAACAAAAAGACAAATAATTGAAATTGTTGATGAATCCTGGAATCTACACTGAATACTTGCATCCAAGATAAGACATCGAATTTCTACATTAGCACGCTAGTCCAAGCGCTTTCAGTAATAGTAGCTTGCTTCCTAGCTTTGTCAGAATTTTCCATTACCGCAGCAGTCATCTTTGCGCAAGATCGGGTGTTCCAAATAATTTCTGTCACACAGTTTATTACGTCAATACAGTCATACCATTCCACAAAATGGTCGAATTGTGTCATGTGCAACGCAAAATGTTAATTATTCACCATTTATTGTAATTCTTTCTCAGTTACGCCAACATTGGTGCCATATGAGATTAATTTCATGAATTCATTCTCAAACCTGTTTGAAGATATTTCTTGCAATATACATTACGTGTAGCATGGTGGTAACACGTAAACAATTAGCAAAAATGGAACACGACAGACAACATACGCAAACCGAATCCAGCTTGGACATTGGACAAAACACTTACAGTGACTCCACAGTTGACTCCAATAGTAACGATCAATCAGCAGTTAACATACCTAGTGATGGAAATTTCGTAAATAGACCGACCACTAATCAAATAGCTAAATCCAGCAGCTCAGAGCTCATTCTTGTCCTTGACGTCATGTCAAACGACATGGCGGGGGCGCAGAGCTGTTTCATTTGACAAATATTGCCAGCATGTTAGGCGCTATTATCATGCAAATGACTGAAAACAAAAATCACATGACATCAATGCAAAATCAGATGACTGAAAACAAAAAAAGACATTGATGAACACATTACAGTTTTAAAACGCGACATGACGAGATCAAGGCTGAATTGACAGCACTAAAAATTTGTGATGACACTTTGCGTGAAAGAGTAGACGAGATTAGCACGAGACTGAGCGGCCAAGTGTCCGAAATAGACTCAAAATTTTCCGAATTGAACTTAGTAGGAAAAAACCACAAAAGACGTTAAAGATATTAAAACTGATTGGATGAACGCTACATCCGAAGCTGTTGCCACTCAAGTGAAATCTTATCCGTCAGTTCATGACTCAATAAAAACACGCTTTTCTGTAATTGAAGGTAAAGTTAACACGGTGGATAAACAACTTACAGAAAAACTGCGCTTACACACTGATAACCATTTGGCCAACATAAATAAAGAATTTCAAGATTGGGTTGATAAGAAAAATAAATATTTTGACCAATGTGTAGAGGAAAAATTACCGACGGTTGTGCACGACACCGTAGCCGAATTTGTCAAAAATAATAAACATGGCATAGCTGAGGCAACTCAATCCAACGCAGCTCAACAGAAACAACTAAACTATGAGATACGACCGGAGTGTAGTAATGCTGATAATCAAAATGTTCGTTTTGGTAATGAAAGCCGGCCGATGTGGTCGAGCGGTTCAAGGCGCTTCAGTCTGGAACCGCGCGACCGCTACGGTCGCAGGTTCGAATCCTGCATCGTGCATGGATGTGTGCGATGTTCTTAGGCTAGTTAGGTTTAAGTAGTTCTAAGTTAAGTCCCATAGAGCTCAGAGCAATTTGAACCATTTTTTTGGTAATGAAAACAGATACATGCGTGACACGTAGGCCTATCCTCCGTACACTTCACAGCAACAACAGTATACACCCGTACACATGACACCTAATTACAATAATGACATTTATGGGAAGTACATTCCTTTCCATTCACAAGACGATCACTACAATAATTACAGTGAAAGCAATCGACATTACAGTGCCAAAGGAGAAGAAAGTCTGATTAAACATCGGCAATTTCAACCTTTCATCCCAGAAAAACGTGCTGTACATTCTGTAATTTTTCTGAAAGCATTAGAAAGGCGTTCCCAAGAGCATGGAGTGACCGAAAGAGAATTTCTTACGTTGTACGTTACATCCAGGGTGGCGCAGCCGTCTGGGCATATAATGAAGCCGACCGATGCGTAACATATGAGCAATTTGAAAGAGCTTTCTTGGCCAAATTTTGGTCGCAGTCGGTAAAAGAACGTCTTAGGAAACAGACTGTGGAACCAGAGCCTTTTAGTGCTAAACATGGCAATTTGCGCCAATATTCTGAGAAATATTTGAAAATGGGACACTTTCCCGATGAACTTGTAGTTACGAGCGATATACTCCGTGCACTGAAAGCCAGATTGCCTTTTAACATTAAAGAGAAGTTACTGCACATTCCAGACAATGATGCAGAGTATTTTCTGACTCTGCTTGATTCTGTTTGATTCCGTTGACTCGGCGGGGACCGAGCGTTTCTAGGCGCTTCAGTCTGGAACCGCGCGACCGCTACGGTCGCAGATTCGAATCCTACCTCGGGCATGGATGTGTGTGATGTCCTTAGGTTAGTTAGGTTTAAGTAGTTCTAAGTTCTAGGGAACTGATGACCTCAGATGTTAAGTCCCATAGTGCTCAGAGCCATTTGAACCATTTGATTCTGTTGATATGTTATATGAAGATCAAAGTTCCGTACAGCAAAACAGCTGCCACAAAGTTTCCGTCAGTGGCATGCAAAACGCGCAAGCTACCCAACTTAATCCTGGCTAGCCGACCGCTGTCGGTTACGTAGCGCAGCAGAACCAACAGCTTCCTTCCGCAAACCAATACATGTACCAAAATCAGCAGACACACCCCATTATGAATAATGATCATAACATATCATGCACAACAAGCGACAACCCACACAAGAGGCGCCGCATCAACAATAATGGAAATAACAGAAACAGAAACAACAAAAACTGGAACAAAAACAGAAACAGTTATCAGCCTGTACAAAATCAACAGAAAAACTGGAACAGTAACTACGGTAATGCGTACTAAAATACTGGTCCACCCTCAGTACAACATCAGCAAAGGTCAGTGGCAAATGCCGCCACAGCATGTACAAAATCAAAATTGGGCGCTACCCACCAATCAACAGGTAAGTCAAGGTGCTTAACCACAAAAGCCACAACAGATTGGAGAATGGAATACACAATACCCTAATGTAAACGTAATACTAATGTCAAGTGAAACTCCACCTCCGCCTGTATCATCACTTGCACCAATTACGACGACGTCAAACTAAAGTCAGTCACTACTGTGTGAAGAAGGTTTGGGGGTGCGGCTTCAATATCAAATCATTGTTTGATTCACCCACTGATGAACAACACATTGATTATGTAGCAAATAGTTTTAAGCAGAAACCACTGCCATTTATACGCTACAATCATGATGAGAGCTTATCTGACAAACTACAGCAGAAAAATACACAACGTCTTTCATATAGCAATTTTAGCTACAGCTACAGTAGGAGGTATTCCAACCAGTATTAGACACAGGAGCGGCTGTGAGTGTTTTGTCGTATAATTTCTATAAGAAAATGACTAAATTCGAACCTGTACCAGAGTTTCCTGTTCAGAAGTGAAAGATTTTAACTGCCATAGGTAGAGTTACGAAACAGGTTTTTGTGACCATTAAGATAGGTAATGGAAAAGTGCAATGGCCCTTCCTCATGGTCCAGAATCTAGTTACCAATTGTATTATAGGTTTAGATATGTTATTTGAGAAGGTCAGTACTATTGACTTCCCGACACGTAAATGTTTCCTTAGACATAAGGGCATTGAGTACACGATTGACTTGGATACCAAACTCTCAAACATGACAAGTATTGTACAGGGTACAAAATTCAATTTTTGTACGAGAGCGATGAAACAAACATACAGATACTCACACCTGATACACAATGTGATGATTTGAAAACACTGATTAGCCATAAATTTAGTGAAACCTCTGCTATTACTGGTGATGAACGCAATGTGCTTTATCAAGTACTACCTAAGTATATACAGGTCTTTACTAAACGACCAGATGTCATTAAAACATATGTTTATAAAATTGAAGTCAAGCCTCACCAAATTTATCACAAAACCTATAATGTACCATTATCTCAAGGACTGCAGTGTGGCAAGATCTTAAACAGATGTTACAGCGGAAGATCATCGAACCTTCCACATCTCCCCACTGTATTCCATTACTTGCTTGCAAGAAACCTAATGGAAATATTAGAGTGATGGTGGATGCACATGCCATAAATGAAATTATACTACCTGTACGCACTAAACCAGAACATTTAGAGGGACAATTACAGAAATTTTTAGATGCTAAGTACTTTTCCACAGTCGACTTGACAAATTCGTTTTGGCAATGGAAATCACTCCTGATTCCAGAAAATATACTGCTTTCATATTCTGGGGCGAACATATCAATTCAGTGGTCTTCCTTTCGGATTGAGCATCAGTTCAGGCGTATTTATTACTGCTTTGGATACTGTGATTGATGACGAGTTAGTTGAGATGTTCACGCATTACGTCGATGATCTTTTGATAGCTACTAAGACTTGGAATGAACATCGTGACATCCTTGAAAATATTCTGGAGAAATTTGCACAAGCTAGTGTAACAGCTAACCTAAAGAAGTGAAAATTTATAAACGTAGTCTTACGCGGACATTGTCACATTCAATACAATTTCTCTGGGTTTCTGACCGCATTGTCAATATATATAAAACTACCGACGTTTCGGTCCCTGTTGCAAGCGACCTTCTTCAAGGTGTTTTTGCTTTCTGTTTAGTATATATTGACAATGCGGTCACAAAACCAGAACATTTTTATTGAAAGTCAAAATTTTCTTGTAGTGAAATTAAGTATCTTAGACACGTAATTAATGCACAAGGTATACGCCCTGATCCAGGTAAGCTGGACGCTATTAGGGATTTTCCTAGATCTGGCACTAAAAAACAACTCAAGTCATTTCAGGGACTCTGTTCTTCCTTTCGATGTTACCTGTCATAACAGTATTGAACAGTAAGCATCTCCTAGATCTACTTAAGAAGAATCACGTATGGATCTGGTCTGAGCAGTGCCACCAAGATTTCGATAAATTAAGCTCGCTTTGGCGAATGCAAACATTTTAGATCATCCAGGTTTTAGTTTAGATTTTTGTATGATGTGGACGCGTCATGCAGTGGCTTGGGTTGTTGCCTATTTCGAGTAATTAAGAACGGAGAAGAGAAACAGGTAAAAATCATTGGATTTGCAAACCATACTTTAAGTGAATGTGAACATACTTATTCAACCACTGAACTTGAAACTCTTTCTATTGTCTGGGCTTTCAAACAGTTTAACTATTGTTTGTGTGGTAAACACGCGAAAATTTATACAGATCACCAAGCTCTGGCATTATTGTTAACATGTAATTTAGTTTATCCTAGATTATCATGCTGGGCTTTATCTCTAAAGAATTACTCATTTGAGACTGTATACATTAAAGGTAAAGACAACATCATTGCTGATGCTTTGTCCTGTCATCCACAAAGTATGGATAATTGTAACACTGATCTTAATAATGTGAACGACTACAGAATACTCCTAATGCAGGATAAACAATATTACCAAAATTACATTGATTTATGTAGAAATATGGCAGCTTTACAAAAATCTGATCCACACTGAAACAAAGTAAGAACTTTAGTCACAGATCAACCTGACCATCCACTGTTTAGCCGTTATCTTATATATAATGACATGTTATTCTGTCATCGTCTTCATGATGGCTCTAACTGGTGTGTATGTATTTCCAAGGACTCGGAACACAACTTAACTTGGTACACACAATTAGTTTGGGGATATTATGGAACGAAGAAGTGCCTTGCAAAACTTAGCACATATTGTTATTTTGCTAATATGAGACGAAAAATTCATACTGTACTTAAAACACGCATATCTTGTCAGAAATCTAAACCTCAGAACCTATCTTTAAAGACAGATCTACATTCCATACTACCCAGCAAACCTCTGGAGACTATAAGTACGGACATAAGTGGTCCACATCCAGCAAGTAGTGGTGGTGTGAAGTATATTTTAGCATTTTATGACATATTTTCTAAACATGTTAAGCTGTACGGCATAAAATCTGCAACTGCTGACGCAATCATCAGGTGATTCTCACATGACTATATTTCTCACGTGGGAAAACCCAAGACAATTTTATCTGACCACGCCATGTGCTACACAAGGTAGAAGTAGCGTAAATTCTTAAAGGACAATAGCATTAAGGGCATCTTTGTCTCGAAGTTTAGTCCACAATCTAATCCTGTTGGACGAATTTTCAGAGAACTGAAAAGATTCATGAGGATATATATACCAACACAGCATTCTAATTGGGTAAATTACATGTCACTATTTGAAGAAGTTCACAACAAGCTGAATATATTTGACAAAACCTATACACCTAACGAGCTTATGTTCAACCGCAAAGAATCAAATGAGTGGAGCGATCCACTGCCAAAGCTTTCTCCTCAGCAGCTGTCGCATGATGAAAAAATATGAGAAATACTAATATCACTGATGCAGCACGCTAATGCAAGAAACAGATACTACTCTAGTACTATTAAGTGAAAGCAAGAATTCAAGGTAAGCATGCAAGTGCTATTGCCTACTCACCATAAATCTTATGCACTAAAACGGCGCAACCCAAAGTGTCGTCTGCTATACCAAGGTCCATGTGTAAGTAGTGGGACAATCTTCATTGTGGTGCAGTTTGTTAGCGCGGGTTGCCTACATCAGGGGCAGGTATGTACTCAGGGGTAAACCTATTGTTCTTCTTTGATTGACAGGTACTTAACCTATTGTTCTCCCGCCCCCTCCCCATCCCCCCATCCTCCAGGAAACCTCGAACCCTCCCCCTTGCTACAAGTACACTTTCAGTTCTGGGTTACTGGAATAGCTCCTGTCACTTTAATCAATTTGATTCACTACTTAATTAAATTGATCAATTAATTAACTTCTCACACACTGGTAAATCCCCTCCCTCCCCTCCCCCGTCCAGAAAATGGCGGGAACTTCAAGTTCTATCAAAAATGGTTCAAATGGCTCTGAGCACTATGGGACTTAACCGCTGAGGTCATCACTCCCCTAGAACTTAGAACTACTTAAACCTAACTAACCTAAGGACATCACACACATCCTTGGCCGAGGCAGGATTCGAAACTGCGGCCGTAGCGGTCACGCGGTTCCAGACTGTACCGCCTAGAACCGCTCAGCCACGCCGGCCGGCCAAGTTCCATCAGGACAATGCAACATATCATGGCTACCTCCACTAACCTAAGTAAATGTTGGGAAAAAAGGCCACTTGGGCTACCTCCAGTAACCTAAGTCATCTGAACGCCACCTCTTCCTAGGAATTAGTGCCGTGCGGGATTAGTCGAGCGGTCTAAGGCGCTGCAGTCCTGGACAGTGGGGCTGGTCCCGGTGGAGGTTCGAGTCCTCCCTCGGGCATGGGTGTGTGTGATTGTCCTTAGGATAATTTCAGTTAAGTAGTGTGTAAGCTTAGGGACTGATGACCCTAGCAGCTAAGTCCCATAAGCTTTCACATACATTTGAACATAGGAATTAACTGGAAAAGGACTCAGCCTGTGCTGGATTGGATGGACATAAGTCTTACTTAGCCTATCGTTCTGTTAACTAGTTTTCCATGTCACCCCCATTTCCTTAAACTACTGTACTGCCTTTGATACCAAATTAAGTAATTAGTTATGTCCTTCCACCATTTTCTGGTACACTTTTCGAATTTCACATGCTTCTGAACGCCGTTTCTGCTGCATTCTTCTTTGTCACCCAACCCCTTAACTATTGTACTGCATTTTACATAAAAATTATGCAGATTAACCTAGTATTCTGCACTTAACCTGCTGTTCTGCTCCATGTCACCCACTCATACAGACCCTCCCCTTAACCATTATACTGCTAACACCACGTTGATATGAAAAAGCCTTGCATACATGTCATAAGCTAGGCTGTATACATTTTGATTCCACTGCAGATGTAAATTGTCATATGGGTAAAATTCTGAATTGAGGTAGACTTTAGCATTAGTTAACTTGCAGTTGTCGAACATGGTGGAATCATTTGCTGTATTGCGTCTTCTATCATTCTGAAATGCAAATATGATGGATCCATGTGTCTCTATCTGCGAAGAGGTTTTAATAGCCCATGTTTGTCTGCTTGCAGTTGGTAACACTGCATACTCGAAAACCTCCCATGAGCAAAATGTCAGTGACAGAAATGTACTGGAGCTCAGGACTTTTAAAATCTTCAAATGCACCTCGTCGAATACACTGATGTGAGGCATTTTCCATATTACCTTGCCGATTGTGATCAAATTCTCCTCTTGAGCTCATTGAATGTATGATTTATTGTCCATTGCACTCTGCACCAGAATGAGCTCCTGTTTACTGTTCATAATAATCTGTGTCGTGTCCTGAAAGTACCCCATAAGCATTTTAGAGGTATGCATGTAGTAAATCGCTTGTACTCTGCAACTGTTCTATCCTCTGGATCGTCTATCAACCATCCCAACATTGCTCTGGATATAACGCACAGCGGATCCACCCTCGAACACTATCTTGGGTCTACTTTATGTCCTGGGAGCCTTCCACGACACATGGATATGCACAGACATACAGAAAACAGAGCAAACGCTCTTCAAATGTGTGGGTGACTGCATACAACATGTACAGTGCTATACTACACCTCCCGATCAGTACATTTGGACTGAACTATATTGGCTACACATACGATTATTGCCCCTTGAAGTGTATCTTTCTATATATGCCACCTACTTGTCAGTACCTGGCGTAGTTAGTATTATGGCGGAGTGGTGAAACATTCTCATCACAAGGACTTTGTTGTCGGTGACTGGTCCTGTGAGGATGCAAAAGAAGACCTGGAGAAGAAGAAGAACGGACTTCTCCTTCCTGATAAAATACGAGCAATTATTTTAGGTCCATCCAATTGCGAGAAGACTAATGTCCTCATGACGCTGCTAACACATGTAGATGGAGTCCGATTTGAACAAGTTTCTGTATTCTCAAAAACACTGTTTCAACCCAAGTATCAGCTATTACAGGAGGTACTGTGTGGTGTAGATGGTGTTAAATACCGGACATTCGGTGAAAGCAGTGATATCCCTCCACCTGAAAAAGCGAAGACGAACACTGTCTTCGTATCTGACGATGTTGCTGTGGAAAACCAAGACCAAATTCGATAATATTTCTGTTTCAGTCGTCATATGGGTGCTGATGTATTTTATCTAAGCCAAACATATTCCAGAATCGCGAAACAGTTTGTTAGGGATAATGCAGACCTCATTATAGCCTTCAAACAAGACAATCTGACTTTAAAACACATTTACCAGGCACATGTCTGAACTGAAATATCGTTAAATGATTTTGTAAAGATATGTGCTGATTGCTGGAATCATTCACAGTGTGGGTTTCTCGTTATTGATAAAACAAGAAAACTGAGTGATGGTAGGTACAGGTGAAACTTTCAAGAGTTTCTGGATATCTAGCATGGTAAGAGAGGATAGTACATCAGTATACGCTGCACTGTGGACAAATTCGCCCATATGTCTAGCTCTCGACCAGAGAGAATGAGTGTACACAGACAAAACATTCGCCTGTACATGGATGCGAAAATTCAGGCTATTGTACATAGAGTTGGAGGTAGATGCAGGGAACTAGAGATATATTATCAGACTCTTCTGTGTATGGTGAATGCATTAAATGAGTTAGTTAATGAAGTCGGTAAGAAAGTAGCCAACTTATCTGAAACGATTGAGGCTATTGAGGGGAAAATAGATGTAGAGTTCCTTGTTGTTGACAAAGTAGAGCCGGCACATAGTAAGAGGAACAAGAAAATGAGTGGATATATAAAGCCTAACGCTGCAGAGATGTTTGATTAGTATACACCAAGATGTCAACAAAGCAGAAAGTGAGTCAAGTGCGGAAAGTAGTTCGTGAGAAATTACGGTTGCTGAGGTTAGGGCATATGGATCTACAGCAAACACTAAGAGAGACCTCCAAACCGGGCACTGAATCTCTCCAACAGCTCTCAGCAAAAACGAAACCACACAATAACGATGGTGTTGCCATTGACGGATTCATTATCTGTCACACTCCTGGTCAGATAGATAGAACATTCGGCGTTAGCAGGGGGAGAGCACACCTGTTAGGCATGCACATATAACTGTAACTGATGACACAATACAGATTGGTGATAGGTGGTTT
Organism: Schistocerca nitens; assembly: GCF_023898315.1. NCBI lineage: Eukaryota > Metazoa > Arthropoda > Insecta > Orthoptera > Acrididae > Schistocerca > Schistocerca nitens. The sequence continues at coordinate 830,919,383 of NC_064614.1, forward strand.
GAGAGAACACCTGGCTTAATGAATCTCATTTTTGCTAAGACCTACCAAAAAACCTATAAATTATTCATTTAATGATAAGGAAATGTACCGTGAAATACTGCACATGACTGATGTACATAAGATCGCGAAAACCCTGAGTAACAATTTAAAACCATTGATGGTGGAAACAACAACAGCAGCAGCGGCGATGGTATTGACATTGAGCATAAAGCAGTGAACAATCGAATTCTTCAATATACATATTATGACGACACCAAAGAGCTAATAGATCGACTATGGCTGCTCGTGGCATCAGCTGCTGCAGGTAATACAGCTCATTCGAATGAGGTTGTTTCAATAATTTCTGAGCTGAGAGAAAGAGGTATCACTAAAATAAGTATGGAGACAGTAGTTTGAGAACTGCACAAACCAGCACGCAAAACATACCCTCGTAGGCATGTTAATGTTTTGGATGACTTATGGCAAGCTGATCTTGTATATATGAGGGAATATTCACATGCGAATAATGGATTCAGATATATTTTAATGGTTATTGATACATACTCCAAATTTACTTGGGCATTACCTGTTAAAACAAAAACAGGTAGAAATGTCGCAAATGTTTTTGAGCGTTTGCAGTGATGAATCGATGCCCAGACAACCTCCAAACCAATCACAGTGGAGAGTTTTACAATACGTATTTCAACACCGTGATGCAGTGGTGTGGAATATATCAGTACTCAACATTGACATGCCTGAAGGCAAGTATAGTGGAGTGTCTGAACAGAACAATAAAAGGTCGAATGGGGATCCGTTTTAACCTTCGCGGCTCATACACATGGAGAGATATCCTCCCAGAAATAATTGCTCGTTATAATCGAACCAAACATAGCACAATAAAAATGAGACCAATCGATGTTTGTGATATTGGACTCATGGGTACGGTGTACTATCACATTAAAATGCTGGATCCACGCAGACAGAAATTTAATGTAGGTGATTTGGTTCGTATCTCAAAACTCGAGATGACATTTGAGAAATCATACCCACTGAACTGATCAACAGAGATAATTACAATTTCAAGGGTGCAAAGAACGAATCCTAGAACTCATAAATTGAAGGATAGTAAAGGCGAAGAAATTGCAGGCTGCTTCTACACCAAAGAGCTGCAGAAAACCTTGGAACCAGGTGTTTTTCTCGTGGAGAGAGTCATAAGATGTTGTGGAAATAAAGCACTAGTGAAATAGCCTGGTTTTCCTTCTACACAAAACAGCTGGATTGATGGCGAAGATTTGCTATATAATGGGGGCACATAGTTCACAACCGCTGCAGTAGCATAACATGCATGCTAGGAGACGCATTAGAGGATGTGGAGGTATTCTAGACAAACGGCCAGTGGAGTTACACATCCCTGGGTGTAACTACTGTGGACCTGGGACAAAGGTTCAGAAACGCTTAGCACGAGATGATTAGGGGGTTAATATGCTCGACGAAGCGTGTATGGAACATGAGATTGCATACGCTGCAAATAAAGATCTATCAAGTCATCACATTGCAGATAGGATTTTAGCTGATAAGGCTAAGGCGATAAGGAGAAGAAAGGATAATGGTGTAGGTGAACGCACTGCAGCATTTGCAGTTGATAAAACCATGTAGGGAAAAATTAAGTTGGGTTTAGGAGTGATGAATTTCAAACGAGTTATGAATGGTGCACGTTGTGCACTAAACAAAACGGACAAGGGCAGGAAGCAGAGTTGTTTGAAGAACTGTGTCCTGACAGCGATGTATGCACCTAAAAATGCACTGAAGCAGAAAGATGTGGGAAGAAGAAGAAGAAGAAGAAGAAGAAGAAGAAGAGGAGGATTGGTTAAAGCACCTTGAGTTCTACCAATACTCAAGACATTTGGAAGGTTTCTTCCATTACTCATCCCGGCCCTCTACGCACTCTCGGCGGTAGGTTCCCTCGATGGTGGTGCTGGTGGAAAGGGCTTGGTCTATTTATAAATAACGAAAAAGCCCATTAGCGGTCCTACCAGATCGACCACTCACAAAACCTGACCTTCTTAAGTTTCTTCGAAACAAATTCAACATACCAAGATTCCGTGAGTGTTTATGCGGGATACATTACTGAAGACTATGTGGAAAACTGGTGGCATTGTGAATTTAAATGTTGCTGGAGGCCCCAGCACCCACTAGGTATCATATGTTATGAAAAATGCTGATACTGTCTACTATTTCGACTCATTTGGTGACCTACAACCACCAGAAGAATTACAACGATACCTCACTCACAAAAGACGTGTGTTCTACAATTATCGGCGCTATCAGGACTTTAATACATACCTCTGTGGATATCTATTCATCATGATTCTCTTGACGTTTGCAAAGAAGGAGAAGCATGCTATATAAGGTGGAGCTTTAAACATTCCTTCATCAGTTGAGTTTCAGATGCAATGCCGTACACTTTGACGTTAAAAGAACGATTATCTGTATTGCATGCAAATTATTTCCTGCCAATTGATTTGAGCGTTGGTGAATGAAGTATTGCATTGATTGGACTGGAGACATACAACAGCATCCCAAATATCACTGAGACTAGTAACAAACTGCATCTGGATATTAATGGTGAAAAAGATATTGTGGAAATAGAACCGGATGTATACGATATCGACGATTTAAATGAAGTCTTAAAACAGTCTGGAAAATGTATTGAACTACGTGCAAACATGAATACACTTAAATCTGAAGTTGTTGTTGTGGTCTTCAGTCCTCAGACTGGTTTGATGCAGCTCTCCATGCTACTCTATCCTGTGCAAGCTTCTTCATCTCCCAGTACTTACTGCAACCTACATCCTTCTGAATCTGCTTAGTGTATTCGTCTCTTGGTCTCCCTCTACGATTTTTACCCTCCACGCTGCACTCCAATGCTAAATTTGTGATCCCTTGATGCCTCAAAACATGTCCAACCAACCGGTCCCTTCTTTTTGTCAAGTTGTGCCACAAACTCCTCTTCTCCCCAATTCTATTCAATACCTCCTCATTAGTTATGCGATCTACCCATCTAATCTTCAGCATTCTTCTGTAGCACCACATTTCGAAAGCTTCTATTCTCTTCTTGTCCAAACTATTTATTGTCCATGTTTCACTTCCATACATGGCTACACTCCATACAAATACTTCCAGAAACGACTTCCTGACACTTAAATCTATACTCGATGTTAACAAATTTCTCTTCTTCAGAAATGCTTTCCTTCCCATTGCCAGTCTACATTTTATATCCTCTCTACTTCGACCATCATCAGTTATTTTACTCCCTAAATAGCAAAACTCCTTTACTACTTTAAGTCTCTCATTTCCTAATCTAATTCCCTCAGCATCACTCGACTTAATTCGACTACATTCCATTATCCTCGTTTTGCTTTTGTTGATGTTCATCTTATATCCTCCTTTCAAGACACTATCCATTCCGTTCAACTGCTCTTCCAAGTCCTTTGCTGTCTCTGACAGAATTACAATGTCATCGGCGAACCTCAAAGTTTTTACTTCTTCTCCATGAATTTTAATACCTACTCCGAATTTTTCTTTTGTTTCCTTTACTGCTTGCTCAATATACAGATTGAATAACTTTGGGGAGAGGCTACAACCCTGTCTCACTCCCTTCCCAACCACTGCTTCCCTTTCATGCCCCTCGACTCTTATAACTGCCATCTGGTTTCTGTACAAATTGTAAATAGCCTTTCGCTCCCTGTATTTTACCCCTGCCACCTTCAGAATTTGAAAGAGAGTATTCCAGTTAACATTGTCATAAGCTTTCTCTAAGTCTACAAATGCTAGAAACGTAGGTTTGCCTTTTCTTAATCTTTCTACAAGTTTCTTAAATCGGTTGGCTTGAAACCAGGCAATGACGTCCTCACTCAATATAACTAGTCCGGTAGAGTATGATGAGATAATTATACGTGAGGAATACTTCTCTCATAAACCTTACACTTCAACCACATTTAACAAGAATGATGAAATTATGATTGTCACCCATCACCAAGATGCACTCACGCTTCCATGCAAGAGTTTCATATTTCTAGAGCAGTCATTCAAGAAAACAGATGGCAGCGATACAGTCGGATCCAAACTTACACATATCGCTTTAGCAATCCTGTTCCAAGAGATACGCTATGAACTCAATGGGTCTGAGATCGACCGTACATGCACTGTCGGTGTAACATCAACCCTTAAAACATACGTCTCTCAAACTTCCCGCCAAATTAAAACTATGTGCCAGACTGACACTCGAACTCGTGACTGTTCTGCAACAGGTTTGCAGAAGAGTTTCTGTAAAGTTTGGAAGGTAGGAGACGAGGTACTGGCAGAACTGAAGCTGTGAGGACGGGTCGTGAGTCGTCCTTAGGTAGCTCATATGGTAGAGCACTTGCCCGCAAAATGCAAAGGTCCCGATTTCGAGTCTTGGTCTGGCATACAGATTTAATTTGTCAAGAAGTTTCATATCAGTGCACACTCCGCTGCAGAGTGAAAATCTCATTCTGGAAGCTTCCCCCAGGCTGTGGCTGAGCTATGTCTCCGCAATATCCTTTCTTTCAGGAGTGCTAGTTCTGCAAAGTTTGCAGAAGAGCTTCTGTGAAGTTTGGAACGTAGGAGAAGAGGTACTGGCAGAATTGAAGCTGTGGGGACGGGTCGTGAGTCGTGCTTGTGTAGCTCAGATGGTAGAGCACTTGCCCACAAAAGGCAATGGTCCTGAGTTCGAGTCTCAGTCTGGCACACAGTTTTAATTTGCCAGGAAGTTACATATCAGCGCACACTCCACTGAAAAGTGAAAATCTCATCCTGCATACGTCTCTGCATCACCCGCAGATTTGCATAGTTTAGAAAATGTGGGATGGTTCATAGACGATCCAGAGGATAGAACAGTTGCAGAGTACAAGCGATTTACTACATGCATACCTCTAAAATGCTTATGGGGTACTTTGAAGACATGGCACAGATTATTATGAACAGTAAACAGGAGCTCATTCTGGTGCAGAGTGCAATGGACGATAAATCATATCTCGAGCAAGGTGGCGCAGTGGTTAGACACTGGACTCGCATTCGGGAGGACGACGGTTCAATCCCGCGTCCGGCCATCCTGATTTAGGTTTTCCGTGATTTCCCTAAATCATTCCAGGCAAATGCCGGGATGGTTCCTCTGAAAGGGCACGGCCGACTTCCTTCCCCATCCTTTCCTAATCCGATGAGACCGATGGCCACGCTGTCTGGTCTCCTTCCCCAAACAACCAACCAACCAATAAATCATACATTCAGTGAGCTCAAGAAGAGAATTTGATCACAATCGGCAAGGTAATATGGAAAATGCCTCACATCAGTGTATCCGACGAGGTGCATTTGAAGCTTTTAAAAGTCCTGAGCTCCAGTACATTTCTGACACTGACATTTTGCTCATGGGAGGTTTTCGAGTACCCAATGTTACCAACTGCAAGCAGACAAACACGGGCTATTAAAACCTCTTCGCAGATAGAGACACCTGGATCCATCATACTTGCGTTTCAGACTGATAGGACAGGTAATGTAGCAAATGATTCCACTGTGTTCGACAACTGTAAGTTAATTAATGCCAAAGTCTACCTCAACTCAGAATTCTACCCATATGACAATTTACACCTGCAGTGGAATCAAAATGTATACGGTCTAGCTTATGACATGTATGCAAGGTTTCGTGCTTCTTACTATGAAATTGCTGAAGGAGATGGAGGAGGGTACCTATTCAGCCCACGTAAGTTCAAGGAGCTTTCACTGATCATTGTAATAGACTGCTCGAAACAGAATGAGATAATTAAGTGTGGACCAATAGATGTGCAAATTTAATTTAAATCTTAGACAAATTTCCCAGAACACTGCGCCCCTTATGCTCTAGATCTACATGACCATGTGATCAACCAGTGCCCGCTCACTGGTGTTGTGCAACGAGCTGTATAAATGAATTGGTGTTGCACCATACATAGAGCATTTCACAAAGGCGTTTCAAGGTGTGAACATCATTGCAGACGCTCAGGGTTTCTATGATGGTGAGCGTAGACAGTTCATATTTAAATATGTTGCGTTTGTAGCATACACACAAGATGCTGGAATAATAGAGACAATCTCAGCAAACATTGCATCACTGAGGTCTTTTAAGTACATGAAGACATGGAAGAGTGCAAAGTGCTTAACACATTTCTACCAAGGAATTCACTGGGATGATCCTGGCATACCCTATAAAGATATGGTGACAGTGCTTAAATCATTCGATCACATGGATACCATCGTCTACATGAAGAGGAAGGAGAAGATCTCAAGGATGCGTTGAATCTTTATGCTTGCTGCTATTCAAGACCTGGAATTCTACAGGTTTCATTCTCTCTGTCGACTCAAGAACATGTATGGAAAAAGTGTTGCTGTGTCTGCTTATGAAAATGTAAAATTACTTTTAAGTTAGATCAGAAATAAATGAATTTTTACCTCACAACCTCTGTGTTCTTTTTTCTCAACCCTGCTCCTGCTGTGACAGTGTACAGTTTTTTAACTAAATGCTACATCTGTGGTTCTCTTCAAGTACAGGAGATATAATTTTAGACATCTGCTATGTATCTTTGGAAGCAGACATGGTCCTGTGCCTCCTGCTCCCATAACCCAATTTCTGCATGATAGGCGTAATTCCATGCAACCATTATATGTATTTTGTAATCTCCCATCTTAAACTTCACCTCCTTAGTAGCACTCATCTTCAGCAAATACTAATGTCATTTGAGACAGTCCTCCCACACCGGCAGCAGCACCAGCAGTTTGATGGGTAAATTCAGTGATAATCGCTAGGAAGAATGCACCCTGTGCTATTTTGGGAAGCAATGTAACATCTCTTGGCACTGGACGCGCACCTCAGCTAAGCGTCATTGCGCCAGCAGTGGCGCCTATGTGAACACGTATTTCGACAGGAATTTCTTGGGTGTCAAGTACGAAAGGGATGCTGCCACCTCATGCTTGCGGGTCCCGAATGGACACCTGTGCGTCGCTGGGTAGCTGGCGGCCGCGTCGCCACTTTACAGGGCCGCCGATGGACCTAGACTCCGGCGTCGGCGTCGGGCGTTGAGTGGCGGGATGTGCTTTCTTTTACTAGCAATCTTTTGTTTAAACTATATTCCATCAATTTCACCGACCAATAAGATGCTAAGAATTAAAAAAAAGAGCCCATACACGTGAAGAATGTCGATTTAAATAATTTGTATAAATTTTTTATATCAGTGTGGTGTTAGTGGTAGAATAGTTAAGGGGAGGATGTGTGTGAGTGGGTGACATAGAGCAGAACAGCAGGTTAAGTGCAGAACACTAGGTTAATTTGCACAATTTTACATGTAAAACGCAGTACAATAGGTGAAGGGGGTGGACGACAAAGAAGAATGCAGCAGAAATGGGGTTCAAAAGCATGTGAAATTCGACGAATGTACCGGAAAATGGTGGGAGGACGTAACTAATTACTTAATTTGATTAAAAGGCGGTACAATGGTTTAAGGAAATGGGGGTGACATGGAAAAGCACTTAACAGAACAATAGGTTAAGTACCTGTCAATCAAAGGATAACAATAGGTTAAGAACCTGCCAATCAAAAGAGAACAACAGGTTCCCCCCTGAGTGCATACCTGCCCCTGATGTAGGCAAACTGCACTAACAAAATGCACTGGCGCCCCTGTAGCTCCACTACTGATGTAGAAGCATGTACCACAAGGGAAAAGAAAAGACAGATATTGCCTACAGAAAAATTAAAGAAACTTTTACAGAAAAGAGAACCATCTTTATGAATATCAAGAGCTCAGTTGGAAAATCAGTCCTAAGCAAAAAAGGGAAAGCAGAAAGTTGGAAGGAGTATTAGAGGGTCTATACAAGGGCGATGTACTTGAGGGCAATTTTATTGAAATAGAAGGGGACATAGATGAAGATTGTAAGGGGTCCGCAGGCCCTTACTACTAAGTTTGCATCAGCACAGGTCGACAGGGCAACTATCGATAGTGTGTTGGGTCGCGAGAGCGAGAGTCAGTTCAGGTCAGTGTGTGTTGGGTAGGTTCCCGTGAGGCGGGCAGAGAGCTGTGCAGAAGCCAGCAGTTGAAATAATGCAAATTACCGACAAAGGGAGTGGCCATCGCCGCGGTTTAACCCCTTTGTGTTAGTATTATACGGGAAAGTGAGAAAGTTTAACTACGAGTGTGATCAGTGATATTTATGTGCTGTTATTGGATTTCCGTGTCTACCGCGCCGGCATTATTCGGATTACAGTGTTGGATTACAGTGATTGGATTTTGCGTGTGACGACTAAGAATAACGAAGAAACCTGTGCTGAGATTAGCCGTTATTAACAGTGTATGACGAAGGCAGTGGCTGTCTCCTTGTTTTGGTGTTTTTGGTATGAATATAGGTCTTGATTAGTGAAGCTGTGTTTGTTGTTCTTCTTGCCAACAGACAGTTCATTATTGCAGCATTTGAGAAGGACAGAATGGAATGTAACATCTCCTGAGCAGTCCAATCCGATTGCCAGCCCCATTAGGTACACGGTCATATTAATTATTACTTATATGGGCTGCTATTCAGATCCGCGAACGAGTGGATACACAGAATAATAAGGGGGTGTTACACCCTTGGCTTACCGTGAAAGGACAAGTGCAATTTTCGGACGAGTAGTAAAGAACAATAGATAATTTTACCTTGCTTAACGCGAGAAAATTAATTTTTCAATTTGGATCGGGACAGTGCATAAACTTTAAAATCGCGACAAGGAACAGTGCATTTTTTGAACAATGCGAAGTAATAGCATCTTACGATTGTGACTAAACTGTTTTTCTTGCCATATTAAATAGAACAATAGTGTCAATAAACTGTGGTATAATGTGCAAATGCGTAAATCCGCGCGAAAAACTGTGGAAAGTGAACACTAAAGAGAGACACGTGTGAACATTAAAATAGCAAAACGAACCGAGAATCCGTCACGAAAGTTGTTAAAAAGGTGTTTAGTGGTAGTATTTTGACTGAAATTGCTTTTTGAACAGTGAAAATCGGACAGCTTCGTGTGGACCCATAAACTGTTATGCAGACGATAATGTGTTGTGGCAACGCAATTGTTGAGTGACGTCACGCAGACCTGTGTAGCAGTTGCGCCAAAGAGCTTCGGTCCACAAGGTGATTTCACATGACATCCCACCACGGCGAGCGACGCGACTTCGAAACACCGAGCGCAGTCCCGGCACCTAGCGGCTAAACTACGGACTACGCCCGCCTGCAGAGCTACGGAGCAGCCGACGGAGAACTACGACGACTCGCCACGGCAGCGCAACCTCACCCAGCTCCAGCGGCAGTACAGCGCCACGCCCACCTCAAACGTCAAAACATCGCGACTAGCGGTAACGTCGGTTGGTGAGTAAAGACGACTGGTTGACATAACATTAAATTGCGGTGTGCAGTATTCGCGATAAATAAACAGTTTTTAACTGATATTTACATTAGGAAGAGTGCCAAATTGCGGTAATTTCCGAAAAGTTTGCGAAACATACTCTGAAATATAGCATATTTATTTATGCACACTGCACTGTCTAAATAGTAATTATACAGATATGCTCATTGTTTTTGGGGATTTTACATTTATAGATTTTGTGAGTGTTGTGATTATCTTGTTTAAAACATTTTTACATAAACTGTGTATGTGAAAATTGTTATTGGAAATTATTAGGTTTTTGAGAGTTGTGATGTTCGGTACTCATGCATGTTGTATCATTTTGGGGATTAACTAAAAATACTGCAGGTACTTTTTGATTAGTTTCATGGTAATTAGGAGTGTTTTGGGTTATTAGAGGTTATTTTGTATTACTTGCCTGTGCATTAAAAATAAACCAAACATGTCTACTGAAGATAAGCAGGTCTGTGAGGCAGTAGTTGAAAGGAAAGGGATAGGACAGGAGGACAGAGATGATTCAGGAATCAGTGATTGTGGATTGTCATTAGGAAGCCCAACAGCACATTCAACTAATTATCCCGAGACACCGGGACAAACGACGAGAGCTAGGCTAGTTTCAGAGGATGCTGATAGGTGGTCGATGTTGCTAGACTTGATAAAGAAGACTAACGAATCAGTAGAGAAGCGTTTACAAGAAACTAATGCATCGATAGAGAAGAGTGCACAACAAGCTAGAGAAAGGGAAGAAGTATTTCGCAAATCATTAAAGGAAGATTTGCAAGAAACTATAGCACAAGAGATCAAAACATCGCAGATGAAGATGGAATGTAATCTGAAGAAGGAAATGCAGGAATTACAAGAACAGTTGAAAATGGATATCAACGAGAGAGAGAATAAGCTGCAGAAGAGTATAGACCAAGTCCAGGGAGACGTGGAGAAGGTGGAAGGAAAGTTAACAAGAAAGATAGAATACGACATTGAAGAAACGAAAGCCAAATTGGGAGAAAGAATCAACGAAGTGGAAACAAATTGCAATCATCGAATCGCAGAGGTGACGCAGATGCAGAAGCAGTGCAACGATGCTGTTAAGGGGATAGGAGATAGGCAAAACCAACTGGCTGTCAATCTGAGAAATGCTATAGCCATGCAACGAGAAGAGGATAACAAGAGAGTGCAGCAATTGGAGAGCAAGACAGAAGAAATCGATAAACGAATTAGCAATGCCACCTTAACTGTTGGGGGAGGTAAGGTCGTTACCTTGATGAGCAGTGATAATCGGTACATCCAAAATAATACAGGGCAGAAATTTAGACCGAAAGGAGGGTTGCACCCAATGATATTTATGAAATGGCTAAAAGGAGTTTTCCCAGCACATCTTAAGGACTCAGTCAAGATTCAATTTGCAATAGATAGAATGGAAGGTGAGGCCTTCACTTGGGGAGTCAGGAAGAAGGAAGGGACTACTAGTTATGACCAGTTTGAAGAGGAATTCTTGAAGAAATACTGGTCCAAAAGCCATCAATGTGCAGCAATTGAGGACCTACTACACCTCAAGTCACTTAGTACATGGAGAGGAACGTTGAGAGAGTTTGCCGAACATTTGTGGGAATTGAACGAGACCTTGGAACAACCCCTGAGTGATGACGTAATGATATCAGCGATAAAAAGAAGAATGAGCCAGAGAATGCAAGAAACTGTATCCGGGAGCCTAATTGAAGATAGGGAGGCCTTGATGAAAATACTGGAACAGTTGGAATCTGTTCGATCACAGGGACACAATCAACCTAATGATCAAAACCGAGGGGGAGGTAATGACCCAAGGAATCATTTTGGTAATTCGTCTAATTATAGAGGAAGAGGTGGTGGCCATAGGTACAGGAACCATGGTGGTGAACGTCAATGAAGAAATGATTGGAGAAGGAGTGAAGAACCAAGAGATCATGAGAGAAGATGGGATAGGCGAATGAATGACACAATGCATATAGAAGAGGGAAGTAATGACCCAAGGAATCATTTTAATCATTCATCTGATTATAGAGGAAGAGGTGGAGGAACCGAAGAAAACTGAATGACACTCCAAGTGAGGTCCGGTCAAGAGTGAGAGCTACCAGGACCCGAATGAACCTGCTAAGATATATTTAGGACATTTAGTTATAAAATGGACATTTGAAAAAGGGGAAATGTTTAGTTACATTGTGTTTTTTGGTGTATTATAATTAGAATTGCATATTTCATATCGAAGATTATCTGAGAATAGGTATAAAATCTGTAACAACTATTTTGTAGTGTAGTAATTCATATGTCATGTGTTTAAGTAATAATTTTTGAGTGTATATGTTGTGTGTTTCATTCAATATTGGACTAGAGAGGACTATTGCTGCTTGATATAAAAATTGTAATTTGGACAATGCCCATGTTTATGAGATGTAATAACCTTTTGTAAGAATTATTGTGGAGGCAGCCCACTACCGGAGTCGAGGGATTATTTTGATGAATTGTAATTTCTTTCATTATTTACACTGTGTGTTTTGTTCAAATGTAGCAATGTTTAATTCCCTTGCCGATTCTTTTTCGCCTGCGGCTCTAAAGACGTTTTCGAGGGCGGGGATGTAAGGGGTCCGCAGGCCCTTACTACTAAGTTTGCATCAGCACAGGTCGACAGGGCAACTATCGATAGTGTGTTGGGTCGCGAGAGCGAGAGTCAGTTCAGGTCAGTGTGTGTTGGGTAGGTTCCCGCGAGGCGGGCAGAGAGCTGTGCAGAAGCCAGCAGTTGAAATAATGCAAATTACCGACAAAGGGAGTGGCCATCGCCGCGGTTTAACCCCTTTGTGTTAGTATTATACGGGAAAGTGTGAAAGTTTAACTACGAGTGTGATCAGTGATATTTATGTGCCGTTATTGGATTTCCGCGTCTACCGCGCCGGCATTATTCGGATTACAGTGTTGGATTACAGTGATTGGATTTTGCGTGTGACGACTAAGAATAACGAAGAAACCTGTGCTGAGATTAGCCGTTATTAACAGTGTATGACGAAGGCAGTGGCTGTCTCCTTGTTTTGGTGTTTTTGGTATGAATATAGGTCTTGATTAGTGAAGCTGTGTTTGTTGTTCTTCTTGCCAACAGACAGTTCATTATTGCAGCATTTGAGAAGGACAGAATGGAATGTAACATCTCCTGAGCAGTCCAATCCGATTGCCAGCCCCATTAGGTACACGGTCATATTAATTATTACTTATATGGGCTGCTATTCAGATCAGCGAACGAGCGGATACACAGAATAATAAGGGGGTGTTACAAGATGACATGGAAGATATGACAATGTTTGAAGAATTTGATGGAGCACTGAAAGATCTAAGTCGAAACAACCCCTCAAGAATAGACAACATTCCATTAGAACTACTGATAGCCTTGGGAGAGCCAGTTCTGACAAAACTCTACCATCTGGTGAGCAAGATGTATGAGACAGGCGAAATTCCCTCAGACTCCAAGAAGAATATAATTATTCCAATCCCAAAGAAAGCAGGTGTTGACAGATGTGAAAATTACCGAACTATCAGTTTAAGAAGTCACAGCTGCAAAATACTAACGCAAATTCTTTACAGACGAATGGAAAAACTGGTAGAAGCTGACCTCGGGGAAGATCATTTTGGATTCCGTAGAAATGTTGGAACACGTGAGGCAGTACTGACCCTATGACTTATCTTAGAAAATAGATTAAGGAAAGGCAAACCTACATTTTTAGCATTTGTAGACTTAGAGAAAGCTTTTGACAATCTTGACTGGAATACTCTCCTTCAAATTGTAACGATGGCAGGGGTAAAATACAGGGAGCGAAGGCTATTTACAATTTGTACAGAAACAAGATGGCAGTTATAAGAGTTCAGGTGCATGAAAGGAAAGCAGTGGTTGAGATGGGAACGAGACAGGATTGTAGCCAATCTCCGATGTTATTCAATCTGTATACTGAGCAATCAGTAAGGAAAGCAAAAGAAAAATTTGGAGTACTAATTAAAATCCATGGAGAAAAATAAAAACTTTGACGTTCAGCGATGACATTGTAATTCTGTCAGAGTCGGTAAAGGACCTGGAAGAGCAGCTGAACGGAATGGACAGTGTCTTGAAAGGAGGATATAAGATGAACATCAACAAAAGCAAAACGAGTTAAATCAGGTGATGCTGAGGGAATTAGATTAGGAAATGAGACAGTTAAAGTAACAAATGAGTTATGATATTTGAGAAGCAACATAACTGATGATGTTCGAAGTAGAGAGGGTATAAAATGTAGACTGGCTATGGCATGGAAAGCGTTTCTGAAGAAGAGAAATTTGTTAACATCGTGTATAGATTTAAGTATCAAGCAGTCTTTTTAAAAGTATTTGTATGGTGTGTAGCCATGTATGGTGGTGGAACATGGATGATAATCAGTTAAGACAAGAAGAGAATAGTAGCTTTCGAAATGCAGTGCTACGTAAGAATGAAGATTAAATGGATAGATCACTTAACTAATGAGGAGGTACTGAATAGAATCGCGGAGAAAAGGAATTCGTGGCACCAGTTGACTATAAGAAGGAATCGTTTGGTAGGACACGTTCTGATGTGTCAGGGGATCACCTGTTTAGTATTGGAGGAAAGCGTGGAGGGTAAAAATGGTAGAGGGAGACCAAGAGATAAATACACTAAGCAAATTCAGAAGTATGTAGCTTGCAGTAGTTACTCGGACTTGAAGAGGCTTGCACAGGATAGAGCAGCATGGAGAGCTGCATCAAACCAGTCTCTGAACTGAAGACCACAACAATAACATTTCATCATGCAAATAAGTTACATTTTACATGATGTCAAATAATTTCTGTTATGGAATATGAGGCACGAATCGGTGATTGAGCTCAGAGTACCTGCCTGTCGGGGAAATTTCATGAGTGAGGGAATAGATTTCTTTTCTGAGTACTATGTTTCGTTCCCAGTAAGCGGCGGCTACATTCGCCTGTGACAGGGTAGCCAGGGGTTGCATGAGTGTGGCGAGTTGGGATCTGCCTGGAAGGAAGTGAGACCAAGACATGAAAGTGGCGAAGGGCCTCACAGTCACAGCCCATCTTTAAGTTGCCGCCACATTGCCCCAGCTCAGTGCTGGCTAAATCGCTTTACAGCTTGCTCTGTATGTTGCTAGAAGCCTTGTTTCGTTTCCGTATGGCAGGTGCTAGGCTGCGGTGCCCATACTGCTTAGTGCGTTAGATGTTTGGGCATCACATCTAAAGCTCGAGTTGTCCTGCGTGCAGTGAGGTCTGTGATTGATGGATGGACAGTCACTTTTTCCCTTTTTCAAAGCCACCTTTTTGTTTTAGCAGGATACCTTCATATTCGTACAGCGTGTTTTTCTGTCTTTGTGGCAAATCAGAGAGCGGATCATCTGTTTTGGGGTCATGTTTGGCACCAGTTTTGTTGCCATGCCAGGATTGACAATTTTCAAGAGCAGTAGGATGGGTGCCTGTGAGGTAGTGCGAAGGATACAAAACTAACTCGATTCTGACAGTCGTAGTGTAACGTAGTTTTATCTCTCCCATATACATGAAATTATTTGTGCAGAGCTGTGCTCATCCGTACCCCTGGTCGAAAATTAACTTTTACGTGGCCGCGTATTAATAGTGTTCCAATGTGAAGTACGGCAGATGGAACGCTGGCAGCTGACGACTCTTCGGCTTCTACATCGTCACCATACATCCACTGGCTTCACATCATACACCTGCGGTTTTGACAAATGTGACAGTACTGGCACATTGAGAATTCTGCGCTACATTCCCACCATTTGGTGCCTTGTCGTCATCTGCAGTAGCCGCAGTTAGCGTCTCTCTGTTTGCATGCAAAGCCACACATTTTCTATGTATGGTCAGTCGCCATTTTGAGTTAGGCAACTTCTATGTTAGTATTAATGGCCCTCCACTCACAGTACAGACGACAGTACGATTGCTGTAGTTAAACAAGGAATTATGTCGTGCATTGTCAGCAAACCAGCAGCAGTTCTAGCTCATGTTCGTGATTTTTGTACAACCTGCCACTCTAATATCTTGTGTCAAGATCCAAGTCTTAGTTTTGTGCTGACGCAAATAAATCTATTTATTATAGCTTAGCACATTGTCTTCTTGATTCGTGATCATAACCTCCTTTCCCAGCTCATGTATTCTGGAGGAGTTCTGTAGCAACTCTGATTATTAGAAATTAGCCACCTTATTAGCATATGTACGAAGGTCAAAGTAGATTAGTATTCAGTAAGCCTTGCACCACCGTATCAGTGTGCATCCTCTTTAGGGTGGTGGAGTCCGCAGCTCGTGGTCTTGCGGTAGCGTTCTCGCTTACCGCGCACAAGGTCCCGGGGTCGATTCCCACCTCGAGATGACAGGATGTTGTGTGTCTTTCATCATTACTTCATCCTCACTCGCAAGTCGCCGTAGTGGCGTTAAAGAACTTGTGGAGCGGCGGCCGAACTGCTCCGCGAGGGGTCTCCCGGCCACCAATGCCATGCGCTCATTATTATTATTATTAGCGTGGTGGATATCAAAACTGTTTCCTTCTTGATAATGACGAATCTAAATCAGTCAGCCCCAAATAGGACACATCACAGGTTAATTTCCAGCTATCACAGATAGTTTACACTTGCCAATATCTATAACTCATGTGTAGTGTACCATGTAGTTCGCTTGCGTCACCTGTAGCTGCGAGTTATCCCTGAAGTGTGCTGTAATCATTTATACCATGATGAGGTACTGTACATGTTCTGTATGCACAGGATTGATCGTTGCTGAGCGTTCAGCAGTACGATGGAGATCAAATCAGCATGTTGTACATTGAATGTCATACTGTGTGTGACGGGAGCCTTAGGCAGAGAAAGTGAGTTTGTAGGCTCTGCAACATAGTTTAAGCAAGTGTGGACGTGTTTGTTGCCATATAAGATCCTAAATGCTGTAAAGCCTAATGCTTGGACGTCCTCTTGTTTTCTGCCACTCACATTGTTGCCTAATTTTCTGTTGCAAGTTCACCGCTCTTTAGCGTCACCAGATGACGTTTCCGGACATGAGTCCCTAGCCTCCATTTGTCACCAAAACACTCTGTACAATCCCTTGAAGATTTTTATACTGTTTTTTTTTTTCGCCCTGTGTACCATCCAAAATCCAGTTCTGAATTATGAATTCTCAGTGAAAATTCTTATGTACTTTTGAAGCTGATTCTGGAACATACTGTTTTCTTACAATCAACATTTTTCGAAACATGGCTGCAGTGCTGTACTGAGAGGGCTGCGATATAGACCCTCACCAAAGGCACAGAGGGGATGCAAAAATGAGAGAAAGAAAAACAAGAAATAAAGGAATTTAAGAATTAACTGGGCAATGACCTCGAGTTCTCCTACCACTCATTTCCTATCTTCTGCCTATAGGAAGTCTGTATCTATAAATGGACACTATTGTCACAACGTCACTACATCGAAGGTGGCAAGAAATAACTGCAACATATAGTCTGTCTGTAAACTCAAGAGCGAGCAGCGCTTTTGGTGGGGGAAGTGGCCTTTCCCGGAAGAACGCTGCCACAGGCCTACAGGGGCACCCAAAAGCTGTTGCCCGTTATCTGTCTAGAGGTGTAGATCGGCGTGAAGTGATATACCTCGTTTCTGTTCGTATGATCTTAGTTGCCAGTGTCAGTCAGTTAACTTTGTATAATTGCTGATATACTTCGATTTCCGGAAGTGATGGATAATCGTCTAGCATTGCAAGAAAATGTGCAGAATATGAGGAAGAGGAGGTATTTGCGGAGTAACGAGCGTTCAAATCGTCTCTAATGTTATTACATGGTGTATTAAAGAGGCGGCCAAAGAAGAACTGTTGGCTAATATTACCAGTCCCAATCAAAGGGCTGCAATTTATGCAAACGTTAGCCTTGTCCAATAGGACGCATAAGGAAGGAACGCGAAAATCAGCCGCATGGTTTAGTGGAATCGCCACGATGGAAAACTAATAATCTTGGGAGGAAACTGATCTTGATAGACAGTTTCAAAATCACGTAAAACCTTTGATGCTTATGGAACATTAAATCTCTATCTCGGTCACTATTCACCTGATACTGAGACATATTGCTTGAAATTTGTGCGCAATAGCTATTGTAAACACTGCTGAAATTTTCTTCGAAACATGTACATCGATTCTGGACTTCTAAGCAAAAAGCTTGACATACGAGATGCGTTCATGTATTTTTTGGTAAGAACTTTATTTGTTAGTCTACAGCAATGTTACCCTCTTCAAAATATTCCCCATTACATACTATATACTTGTGCCAGTGCTTTTTCCAATTCCCGAAATTCTTTAGGAACTGTTTCTTCGGGGTAGTTAATAGGTCTCTTAACTGTGCTTTTTTAATCTCATCCATGCTTGTGAAACCGCTGTTTTTTAAGGCCTGCTTTGAAATGTTTATATCACTTGTATACCCTTGGTTCACTTATAAGAGGCTCACCAAAAGCAACATTTAACATTTCTAAAAATTTCATACACTTCATTCCATTCCTATAACAAAATTTAATACAGATATTCTAATCTATTTT
Organism: Schistocerca nitens; assembly: GCF_023898315.1. Taxonomy (NCBI): domain Eukaryota; kingdom Metazoa; phylum Arthropoda; class Insecta; order Orthoptera; family Acrididae; genus Schistocerca; species Schistocerca nitens. The sequence continues at coordinate 830,937,419 of NC_064614.1, forward strand.
CATACAAAACAAATAATCGTTGATGCTACCAAAACACATGTAATCTTTTTGACAGCTGACAACGGAGTAAATACCCAATATGCATAACATTGTACACATACTTTAGAGACATGTTTACGAAGACAGTGACAAAAAAGTAGTGCAAATTGTACTAATACAACACGTTAAATTATAAATTTCTGCTTACTTCTTAAACACTCTCCGTGTTGCAAAAATTGTTAAGTTTCAATGCAGTCCTTCAAAGAAAACTTCTACGTTTTAGTAGAAACACAAAGTAAGAACACGCCTCAAATTCTACAGATTGATTGCATTATATGGGGTTCGTTTTACGAATAGCAATAGAGGAACATGCAATACATTCACATGAACAGGCATTCGGTTCTATGTTTGTCGTATAATCGTGACTTCCATTCTTATCTTAATATTATTTACTCTATAATGTTGTGGTTTGGAAGAAGGTATCGTTTTTTGTATACCTTATGGCCTTAATACATTTGTCTGAAACTGAACGCAGCCGAGACGTATCTGTACACGGCACCGCCACAGATTTAAAGCGCGCGCCGCGGCAGGGGCGGTATTACGTTGTGAAACAGCCTGTAGAAGCGCCCTGTGACGTAGTCGGGTAGGCAGAGTGGGGACTCGCTCGCTCGCTCTTCAGTTACCGACAGACTATAGCAGGGTGTCTCACGAAATATGCCCCGGGGGGGGGGGGGGGGGGGGGGGAGTGCGCGGGCCGCGCGGCGCGTTTGCCGGCTGTCGCCTCTGTGTCTGTCGCTATGCGTAGTTCCCGGACACCAATATCTTGCCCGTGTCCCCAGCACTGTGCGACCTAGTGTACTATTGTTGCTAGACGTCATTATTGCAACTGCACCGACTCCAGGGCTTTCCCTGCTCGTATGTCGCTGGACCCGGTCCCCAGACAGAAACACCGTGCTCGTGTCTTCTATACTGTGCAAGTGAGGGTTCAGGTGTTTTGTTTTGAGTTTCCTATCGCGTTTCCATCAGGCATGGTATACACGAAGGATCAATAAGTGCTTCTTGTCTTGAACTACGCAAAAACAGAATCGTATCTGGAATGTAGGCTTGAGTTCATACGAAAATTTACCAGTGTGTGCATGTTCCCAGATTTTCGACGATAAGCAGATTAGTGAAGAAATCTCAAGAGATTGGATCCATGTTGCACAAACGAAGGCTTAGAGAACCTAGTATTATAACCGAAAGTAAATCAGACGAGATAAGAGAGGTCTCGGAAAGAAGTCCGAGAAATTCTCTGCACCGTTTGGCATTTTGGTGTGTCAAGAACATCTGCTCACAGAGTTGTGCACAAACTGAAATTGAAACCAATTAAAATAACGATAGTGCATCAACTGTGACATTCAGATACTGTTGCTCGACGTCGTTACTGCAATTGGCTTTTACAGTCTGTGCACGTTGAGGAAATTGATCCTGAGAAGCTTTTTTTCTGATGAAGCATGTCTTCATTTGTCAGTGCAGGTAAATTCTCAGAACAATCGACGCTGGAGCTTCGAAAACTCTCGTGAAATATACCAACAACCTCTGCATGACGTTAAATCATAAATATCGGCCGGCCGCGGTGGTCTCGCGGTTCTAGGCGCGCAGTCCGGAACCGTGCGACTGCTACGGTCGCAGGTTCGAATCCTGCCTCGGGCATGGCTGTGTGTGATGTCCTTAGGTTAGTTAGGTTTAAGTAGTTCTAAGTTCTAGGGGACTTATGACCACAGCAGTTGAGTCCCATAGTGCTCAGAGCCATTTGAACCATAAATATCGTGTGCAATTAGTGCAAGTCGAATTACGAAATCAATCTTTTTCGTCGAAACAATTCGTTCTGACAGGTATGTGAAAAACGTACTGCATATTTTTTCGAGAACTAACACCTAAAGAAAAGATGAACGGCTATTTCATGCAGGATAATGCAAGACCACACGTCGCCAGTGCTTCTATACTGCAATACGAAGTGTTTTTGATGATAGGAAAGTTGACTGGCCTCCTCGTTCTCCATATATAAATATGTGTGATTTTTGTCACTTGTGAAATGTTAAAAGACAAGGTGTACGCATCCAATCCCCATACGCTTGAAGAGTTGGAAGACAACGTTCGACTAGTAACTTCCCATATTTCGGCAGCCGAAATTCGTCGAGTGTTTGCTAATGTGTTCAGGAGATGGCAGGTTGCTCTTATCTCAAAGGGACACCATTTTGTGCACCTACTGTAAATGAATGTAAGGTTAAGTTAATCAGATGGCAAGATTGTTTATGTGTAATTGGGGGAAGCGCGCACGCAGACGACTACTGGCAGATTATTGTCCGAGATCCGGCGGATGCGGCTGGCGGCCTCCCGCTCCAGCGCTGGGCGGCTTTCATGAGAGTCCCTGTATTTTATGTGGCAACAGTGTGTTGGTTCATATGACACCTGTGGGCTACAGAGCTCGCTCATGTTAATTATGGATTTCTCGCTGATACTTCAATGCAGAATTTCGAAGATTGGTGGGTGAATTTTGAAGCAAATAAACTATTTGACTGAAGGCTTCCGATTTTTGTCTATTCCTGGAGACTGAGGACTGGAGCAAAAGGTAATGGCCAAAGAAGCAAACTATAATTTGAGAGGAATAAGTAATTTTGGTCCTCCCAAGTTTTGATTGGAAGTGTATGATGTATAAATTAAAAACGATTTCAGGAATGAGGTTCCTGTGTCACATTAATAATATTATAGGGGGCAATTATGATTCATTTTTTGAATTTACTTAAAAAAATTATAAAATTTGGAAATGTGCCTAGAAAAAATACAGAAAGTAGTTTTAGAGGAGGAGGGGAGCGGGGACGGTGGCAGAGGCATAATTTTGGCATTTCAGTCAGGGGTGTGGGATCTCACCATAAAGATCTGCATGGATGCAAGCTGTTCAGATACTGTCACTGCAAGTGGTCACAATTCTTATTATGCTGTTGTTACCCACATCCTTCCCCATTCTGTAATATTTGCAAATATTCGCAACTTCAGGTATTATCACGAAAGTAAGTCCAGACCGCAGCCCCTTAGCACATTAAGTGCTGCACACTTAAGTGATGGATGTTTCACCACACAACACAAAGTGTTAAGCACAAAGCTCTGCTGTGGGCGCTGGCGCCCATATGGCATGAGGCACGCGATGCAGCAGGCAACATGTTAAACCAGAACTCTCAGTCCAAAAAAAATGTTCAAATGTGTGTGAAATCTTATGGGACTTAACTGCTAAGGTCATCAGTCCCTAAGCTTACACACTACCTAACCTAAATTATCCTAAGGACAAACACACACACCCATGCCCGAGGGAGGACTCGAACCTCCGCCGGGACCAGCCGCATAGTCCATGACTGCAGCGCCTAAGACCGCTCGGCTAATCCCGCGCGGCACTCTCAGTCCAACACATTCAGCAAAGTCTCCCTCTGGTGCCCCCACCCACTTCCTAACCCTCACTACCTCCACCACAAATTTCATTTTTCATTATACATCCACACTACACACTCTTTCACTGAGCCCATTTTCTGTTCAGTCTCCCTTTATGATTTCTTCTCTTATCTTCAGCTGCCTCTCTGGTCTTGTTCCTACCATTAGTTTACTACTTGCTCATGCCAATGTCTTACTTTCACACTTCCGAATTACTAGCACACCAGTAAATGTTCTCTCATTTTACTCCAGTGTGAGTTGCTAGTAACCCTGCTGCCATTTACAGCATTAGCTGCTTAGTTCTATGACACATATAGTGCCAGAGCCATTTCGTTATGTCAGTGCTGAAAGCTTATAAAGGGCAGAAGAGCACAGTGACTGTATTTATCCAATTCATTCCATTTTTGTTTGTGTGAAAGGGTCTTATGATATCCATGTTTTACACCATGGGTTTTTTTCGTCCTTTATAGTTCACAATTTGAATAGTTTGTCCCACTTGCAGTGATTTAGTTGTGTAGTTTGATCTGTTGTTGCAATGGTCTCAGTGAAGTCTTCACTGAGTCTGTGTTTGCTTGGGTTAGTTCCTTTTTTCATGTTATATATTTCTTCATAGCGGCAATCCGATAGAGTCTGCGATTGTTGTATGTGGATGCAAGGGGAACTAACTGTTGGTCAGAAACCGTTAGAAACTACACAGTCTTCGAATTACTGCTGTGGACTGCAGTGACAATGGGCCACCTATGGCAAAGAAAGGCTGTCACACATTTGATGCTTCAGGAATCCCCTAGAAGTCCTGATGATGCTGAGTGCAAATGACAGGTTCAGGAATAACAGAGCAAAAGACAAATGTAGGCATTGGCCACAAACTATAACCTTGCACCCTAGCGACAGATACATTGTTCCATTCACTGTTGAGAGCATACATGGTATGGAATACTTCATCTGCAGGGCCTGTGACCATTCATCCTTGAAAGTCCAGAGGAGCACAGGGAGTGAGGCTGTTTTGGAGATACAACATTAGATGGTAATTCAGCAAAAAAACTGGCATGTCAGGAGAAAAAAATTCAAACTATTTGATTTAGTATGCCTAGAGGAGGGAATTAGTGACCACAAGATCGGTAAAAGTTGGAGGTCATTCCCATTTTCAAGCAAGGTTGTGGAACTGATGCAAATAACTACATGCTGATATTGTTGATGTCAAACTGTAGAATTATTGAAAATGTTTTGTCATTACATATATGACCTGTCTGTTGTTGTGTTTGGTCTATCCCTGTAGTTGATACCAGTATTGGTGCAACCTCTGCATTGTTGCCAGATGTATCCAATATGGCGATGATGACGTCATCCAAGATGGCGGCCGTGACGTAATTCAAGATCTCGAATTTTGGCGGGAAGATAGGTCAATTGGGCAACTTCCACTAGCTTAAACCCCTCCCCCAGAAAAAGGCAGGAAGTTCAAATTCCAACAGGATAATGCATCACACCACCAGCGATGATGCTAAAATCGTTTTAGGCACTGAAAGCTGGCTAATGCCGCATATAAGCTCAGCTGAAATTTTTGCAAAGAACCTAACGGTGTTCCGAAAGGATAGGCTAAACACGGTTGGTGCTGGCGTGTTTGTTGCTGCCAGAAGTAGTTTAACTTATCGCGAAATTGAAGTAGATTCCTCCCGTGAGTAAGTATGGGCAGAGGTCATTGTTGGAAACTGGAATAAAATAATAATTGGATCCTTTTACCGACCTCCCAATTCAGATGATACAGCTGCTGAAAGGTTCAATGAAAACTTGAGTTTGCTTTCAAACGCGTACCCGACTCATACAATAATAGTTGGTGGTGACTTTAATTTACCCTCGATATGTTGGAGAAAATCATGTTTAATTCTGGAGTTACACATAAAATATCATCCGAAATTATGCTAAACACATTCTCTGAAAATTATTTCGAGCAGTTAGTTCATGAGCCCATGCGAATAGTAAATTGTTGTGAAAACACGTTTGACCTCTTAGCAACAAATAATCCTGAGTTAATTACGAGCATCAAAACCGATTCAGGGATTAGTGAACACAGGGTTGTCGTAGCGAGGTTGAATATTATAATCCCCAAATCCTCGAAAAGTAAACAAAAAATATACCTATTTCAAAAAGCAGATAAACATTCACTTGACGCCTTCCTGAAAGACAATCTCCATTCATTCCAAATTAATAATATAAGTGTAGATCAGATGTGACTTAAATTCAAAGAAATAGTATGAGAAGCAGTTAAGAGATTTATACCAAATAAATTAACAAACGATGGAACTGATCGTCCTTGGTACACAAAATGGGTTAGAAAACTGTTGCAGAAACAACGAAACAAACATGACAAATTTAAACAGACGCAAAATCCCCAAGATTGGCGATCTTTTACAGACGCTCGAATTTAGCGCGAGATGCCTATAACAGTTTCCTCGAAACCTGGCAGAAAATCCAAAGAGATTCTGGTCGTATGTGAAGCATCTTAGCAGCAAGAAACAATCAATGCATTCTCTGTGCGGTAGCAATAGAGACACTATGGAAGACAGTGCTGCCAAAACAGAGTTACTAAACACAGCCTTCCGAAATGCCTTCAAAAAAGAAGACGAAGTAAATATTCCAGAACTCGAATCGAGAACAGTTGTCAAGATGAGTAATGTAGAAGGAAATATCCTCAGAGTAATGAAGCTACTTAAATCACCTAGTAAAAGCAAGTCTTCTAGTCCAGACTGTATAACAATTAGGTTCCTTTCGGAGTATGCTGATGTATTAGCTCCATACTTAACAATCATATACAACCATTGGCTCGACGAAAGATCCGTACCCAAAGACTGGAAAGTTGCACAGGTCACACCTATATTCAAGACAGGTAGTAGGAGTAATCCACTAAATTACAGGCCCATATCGTTAACGTCGATATGCAGCAGGATTTTAGAACATATATTGTGTTCGAACATTATGAATTACCTCGACGAAAACGGTCTATTGACAAACAGTCAACATGGGTTTAGAAAACATCGTTCCTGTGAAACATAACTATCTCGGTATTCACATGAAGTGTGGAGTGCTATTGACAAGGGATTTCAGATCGATTCCGTATTTCTGGATTTCCGTAAGGCTTTTGACACTGTACCACACATGTGGCTCGTAATGAAATTGCGTGCTTATGGAATATCATCTCAGTTATGTGATTGAATTTGTGATTCCCTTTCAGAGAGGTCACAGTTCGTAGTAATTGACAGAAAGTCATCGAGTAAAACAGAAGTGATTTCTGGCGTTCCCCAAGGTAGTGTTATAGGCCCTTTGCTGTTCCTCATCTATATAGACGATTTGGGAGACAATCTAAGCAGCCGTCTCTGGTTGTTTGCAGATGACGCTGTCGTTTATCGACTAATAAAGTCATCAGAAGATCAAAACAAACTGCAACACGACTTAGAAAAAATATCTGAATGGTGCGAAAAGTGGCAGTTTACCCTAAATAACGAAAAGTGTGAGGTCATCCACATGAGTGCTAAAAGGAACTCGTTAAACTTCGGTTACATGATAAATCAGTCTATTCTAAAAGCCATAAATTTAACTAAATACCGAGGTATTACAATTACCAACAAGTTAAATTGGAAGGAACACATAGAAAATGCTGTGGAGAAGGCTAACCAAAGACTGTATTTTATTGGCAGGACAGTTAGAAAATGTAGCAGACCTACTAAGGAGACTGCCTACACTACGCTTGTCCTCCCTCTTTTAAAATACTGTTGTGCAGTGTGGGATCCTTACTAGATTGGACTGACGGAGTACATCAAAAAGTTCAAAGAAAGCAGCACGTTTTGTGTTATCGCGAAATATGGGAGAGTGTGTCACAAAAATGATACAGGGTATGGGCTGGAAATTATTAAAAGAAAGGCGTTTTTCGTTGCAACGGAATCTCCTCATGAAATTCCAGTCACCAACTTCCTCCCCTGAATGCGAAAATATTCTGTTGATACCGACCTACATAGGGAGGAACGATCACCACGATAAAATAAGGGAAATCAGAGCTCGTACAGAAAGATAGAGGTGTTTGTTATTTCCGCGTGCTATATGAGATTAGAATAACAGAGAATTGTGAAGGTGGTTCCATGAACCCTCTGCCAAGCACTTAAATATGATTTGCAGAGTATCCATGTAGATGTAGATGTAGATATCTCTAGTAACCTGAGAAAATTGCGGGAAGTTCGGTCACTTGGGCTACCTCCACTAACTTAAGTCATCTGACCGCCACCTCTTACTAGGAACTGGCGCCAAGTGTGAATTTTGGTGGTAAAGAAAGGTCAATTCGGCTATCTCTACTAACCTAAGAAAATGGCGGGAAACAAAGGGTATTTGGACTAACCTAAATCACCCAACCGCCAGCTCTTACTAGAGATTGGTGGTAAAAGGACTCAGCCTCCACTGGGCTGCTGGAGAGAGGAAGGAGTGTACTTTATTTAATTTGGAACAATTTATTTAGGGTTGGAGAATATTTATCACAGTGATACAGAATACACGCTCTGATATGCCACACAGCATACAGAACTGCAAACTACTTCTAAATAACTCATGTATAATGCTCTACACAAGCGCTTGCTAGTTGTAAACTGTCAAAATAACGCATTGCACAGCCTACAGATCTGCTACCACTTGTAAATAATGCAATACATTTATGTCCAGAGAGCCAAACACCTCGTAAATTGACAGAATAATAATTCATCTAAAAGACTGCAAACATGCTAGCTAATTGTCAACTCTCAAAATCATGCACCAGTCTTTATTTAAACAATTAGAGGCAGCACCACCATCCAGAGTGTTCGCCACAAGGTCCAGACTCCAACTGACCTAGTACACAGTACCACCACCAGAGGGCACTGTCGTCCGTTCTGTGACATAATCCAAGATGGCAGCAATGATGTCAGCTGATGACGCAAGTACCGTTATCCAAGATGGCGGCAACGAGTGTGTTCACCACGAGGTCTAGACCTAGTACACAGTACCACCACCAGAGGTGCTATCGTCCATTCAGTGAGGTAATCCAAGATAGGGGGGGTGGGGGGTGGGGGGTGTGTGGGGGGGGGGGGAAATCGACTCTGCCTGTGCTAGAAATAAGTTTTTATTTTGCAGGCAGTGTCTCTACCACGAGATCTAGACTCCAGCTGACCTACCACCAGAGGATGCTGTCATTCCTTCTGTGACGTAATCCCAGATGGTGGTCTGGAGGGGGGGAAATTTCGTGAAAATGACTCAGCCTGCACTGGGCTGCTGGAGAAAGTAAGAAAGGAGTGTACTTTATTTATTTTGGAACAATTTTGTTTAGGGAACAATTTGGAGAGATATTATACACTCCTGGAAATGGAAAAAAGAACACATTGACACCGGTGTGTCAGACCCACCATACTTGCTCCGGACACTGCGAGAGGGCTGTACAAGCAATGATCACACGCACGGCACAGCGGACACACCAGGAACCGCGGTGTTGGCCGTCGAATGGCGCTAGCTGCGCAGCATTTGTGCACCGCCGCCGTCAGTGTCAGCCAGTTTGCCGTGGCATACGGAGCTCCATCGCAGTCTTTAACACTGGTAGCATGCCGCGACAGCGTGGACGTGAACCGTATGTGCAGTTGACGGACTTTGAGCGAGGGCGTATAGTGGGCATGCGGGAGGCCGGGTGGACGTACCGCCGAATTGCTCAACACGTGGGGCGTGAGGTCTCCACAGTACATCGATGTTGTCGCCAGTGGTCGGCGGAAGGTGCACGTGCCCGTCGACCTGGGACCGGACCGCAGCGACGCACGGATGCACGCCAAGACCGTAGGATCCTACGCAGTGCCGTAGGGGACCGCACCGCCACTTCCCAGCAAATTAGGGACACTGTTGCTCCTGGGGTATCGGCGAGGACCATTCGCAACCGTCTCCATGAAGCTGGGCTACGGTCCCGCACACCGTTAGGCCGTCTTCCGCTCACGCCCCAACATCGTGCAGCCCGCCTCCAGTGGTGTCGCGACAGGCGTGAATGGAGGGACGAATGGAGACGTGTCGTCTTCAGCGATGAGAGTCGCTTCTGCCTTGGTGCCAATGACGGTCGTATGCGTGTTTGGCACCGTGCAGGTGAGCGCCACAATCAGGACTGCATACGACCGAGGCACACAGGGCCAACACCCGGCATCATGGTGTGGGGAGCGATCTCCTACACTGGCCGTACACCACTGGTGATCGTCGAGGGGACACTGAATAGTGCACGGTACATCCAAACCGGCATCGAACCCATCGTTCTACCATTCCTAGACCGGCAAGGGAACTTGCTGTTCCAACAGGACAATGCACGTCCGCATGTATCCCGTGCCACCCAACGTGCTCGAGAAGGTGTAAGTCAACTACCCTAGCCAGCAAGATCTCCGGATCTGTCCCCCATTGAGCATGTTTGGGACTGGATGAAGCGTCGTCTCACGCGGTCTGCACGTGCAGGACGAACGCTGGTCCAACTGAGGCGCCAGGTGGAAATGGCATGGCAAGCCGTTCCACAGGACTACATCCAGCATCTCTACGATCGTCTCCATGGGAGAATAGCAGCCTGCATTGCTGCGAAAGGTGGATATACACTGTACTAGTGCCGACATTGTGCATGCTCTGTTGCCTGTGTCTATGTGCCTGTGGTTCTGTCAGTGTGATCATGTGATGTATCTGACACCAGGAATGTGTCAATAAAGTTTCCCCTTCCTGGGACAATGAATTCACGGTGTTCTTATTTCAATTTCCGGGAGTGTATTTATCACAGAAAACACATGCTCTGACATGCTTGGGTTCATGCTACACGGCCCACAGATCTGTAAACTAGCCCTAAATAACGCTCTGCAGACAGGCAAACAACTCCTAACTTACCCAAATAATTTCAGTACAGACATACAAACTCCTCCTAAATAATGCAGTACACAGATGTACAGACACGAAATCAACTCATAAACTGTCCAAATAGCGCATAGCACAGCCTACAGACCTGCTTGCAAAATAATCCAACAGACATGCAGTCAGCACACACAAGCACTGTCCATCACCCCCTGTCCAGTAGACCGCACACGAGGCTACCTGCAGCCCCACGAAGTGTTGTGGATATCAGCTGTCAAACTACGCACTGGTGCCCTCAAGCATGAGGTGGCGACATCCCTTTCATACTTGATACCTGAGAAATTCCTCTCGAAGTACGTGTTCACCTAGGAACCATTGCTGACGCGACCAGGCGGGAGTGCAGATGCTCTAGGGGCGCGTGTGCCATCACAGCTGCGAGCGACCGCTGGACACAGGTGAAAGTTGCCTCTATTTTTGGGTATACAGTCAGTGCTATACTGATGTCACAGAACTCCAAGGCGCGCTCACGCAGCTCCCATATGCAGGACACCTCCGGGCAGCACATGTCTTTACCATTGATGACAGAGTAGCACAGGGCGCATTGTTCCTAGCACGACATGAGAGACACATCTAACCATGCTTAACTGCCCAGTATGACTGACGCAACGCCGTACCGAGCGAGGTGGCGCAGTGGTTGGCACACTGGACTCGCATTCGGGAGGACGACGGTTCAATCCCGTCTCCGGCCATCCTGATTTAGGTTTTCCGTGATTTCCCTAAATCGTTTCAGGCGAATGCCGAGATGGTTCCTTTGAAAGGGCACGGCCGATTTCCTTCCCAACCCGAGCTTGCGCTCCGTCTCTAATGACCTCGTTGTCGACGGGACGTTAAACACTAACCACCACCACCACCACCACCGCAACGCCGTGAAGTGCGCGCACGTAACTACAAACCTTCACAAGCGCATCTAATAAGGTTCTCAATGTTATAGTGATGTCACAAGACTAGGTAAAAAATAAGAACCGAGTCGACTTCGCGGAAATCGTATAGTATCCCAGAAATAGTTAACACTCGCTTTCTTGATGTCCCAGCTTGTATGCACGGAAATTCTTGCTCTAACAGAACCTGTTTACGAAAATAGCGCAGAATAACGTCGAATGCAGTCTTCCTTGTGCACCTAATGTGGTACCCCATCCATCACATGTTACCCTTCCTGCTTTCAACACATACAAACGTCCCCTCTGCTGTGTTGAGGCTCCTGTATCCCAGCACAAAGGATGTGAATGAATCGAGCATTATGATTGGCTCTTATCGAATTTACCCGCCGAATTCCTGATGCCGCTGGTACCAATTCACCGTCCGCCTATTTTCCTTCTGCAGATGAGACTTTCAGCACTTGTTTTATGCAGATCGCCATTTTGCACTGGCAATTAAATCTTAAAAACTACCATACATATCGCAAAATATGGAAAGACTCTTACTCATTTACATTGCTCTCCCACTGAAGACAGGAGCTCGAAGATTAGAACATGAAAGCGACCTGTAACCCATCCATATATAACCATGTATCCTACATAATGTCAGATACGGAAAGACTCCTACTCAATTACACTGCTCTTCCACCGAGGACAGGAGCTTGAATATTAATGTGTGAAACCGATCACCAACCCAGCAATATATCACTTCGTACCATGCCGATGTAGTATCGTATCCTGCACCAAACAAAATCATCCCTTTTACATCATTCATACATATACCACAAAGACAGACAATACCGTATATACTCCTCACAGTACTAGATATTTTCCTGCAGCTGATGATTACAAGTCATTCACCGCCAACGCACGACCAGAGCACCCTCAGAGAACCAAAGTCACTCTCAGAGCTGTTCTACAAATTTGGGCTCGTTTCCCCTCGGCACAAACACGTTACTGTTTCTGCTCCAAACCTGATTCCTTGCTTGCTCACTTTTCTACACACATATCCAGATTTGGGGATTACAAGGAAATATGTATTTTCGAATGGTTCGCCATAATATTAGGAGGGTAATCCCAAAAGTAAGGTCTCCTATTTTTTATAAGTACAGAACTCTGTTTGTGTGGCAGTTGGTCACACTGTTATGAAGAGTGATTCACACGCTGTGTGTAAACATGTGCACGCTGCACTGAAACGCTCAGTCTTGGCTGGGCAGCCGTTGAGAATGAAGTTCACGTGGGATGTTACCGCCAAGCGTGAACTGCGGGCAGTTATTTGGTTTTTGAACACAAAGGGTACTGCGCCGATTGAAATCCATTGCCAACTGACAGAAGTGTAGGGTGAGGCACGCACGGATGTAAAAATGTTCGTAAGTGGTGTAGAGAGTTTGCAGCAGGTCGGACTGAAATTCATGACGAACCAAGGAATGAGAGACTGTCAATTTCTGAGGGGACAATGTTGAATGTTGAGCAAAGCATGGTTGGAGATTGGCGGATCACCCCGGATGATCTCTGCACTTTGGTTCCTGAGGTTTCCTGAAGCACCGCTCACAGAATTTTAACGGAAACATTGAGCTACCGGAAGGTGTGCGCAAGATGGGTGCCACACATGCTGACTGCGGACCACATGTGGCAACAAGTTGATGCTTCCCACACATTTCTTCACTGCCTTGCAGCCGAACAGGACAACTTTCTGGACTCAATTGTCACGAGTGATGTAACCTGGGCATATCACTTCACACCTGAGACCAAGCAACAATCTCACCAATGGCGGCATCCTTCTTTGCCAAAGCAGCGGAATTTCAAACAAACACAGTCTGTTGGCAAAGTCATGACAACCGTTTTTTGGGATCGGAAAGGGGTATTGTTGGTCAACTTTATGCCCACTGGGACCACAATTAACGCTGACAGGTACTGTGAGACTCTGAAAAAACTCAAACGGGCAATTCAGAACCGGAGAAGAGGAATGTTGAGCAAGGGTGTACACATTCTCCATGACAACGCTCGCCCACACATCGCTCAGCAAACCGTTGCTCTCCTGCAACAGTTTCAGTGGAATATAATCACCCGCCCACCATATAGTCCTCACTTGGCGCCCATTGACTATCACCTGTCCACTAGGTTGAAAGAACATTTGGCCGGAAAGCGATTCAGCTCTGATGATGAGGTGAAAGAAAAAGTTCATAATTTCTGGACAGCATGGCAGCGAGCTGTTATGACATGAGCATACAAAAACTGCCACAGTGTCTACAAAAATGCATCGACAGAATTGGTGATTATGTCGAAAAATAGCTACATGTTCAAGCTGTAAAGTGATGCAAACCATTGTAGAAATAAACACGTCTATGTACTTATAAAATGATAGACCTTACTTTTGGGATTACCCTAGTATACCATTTTCGCTGTACTTCTAGATATCAAGCATTAGGCGGCATCCTACCGATCGCTAGCGCAACATAATTCCCAAGATATAAACTGGAAATTATTTCACTACAAACCCGAAACTTTAGCTAGGTGGGGCGTGCTGTAAACCACTGACTAACTAGAAACTTGTCATATCTGCAAAGACATTTACTCGGCAACTCGAAGCAAATAGAGGAAACTGATATTTACACTCTCGAATACCGATGTCAGTGATGTAGTAGATTCCAAATCATCCCTATAATTTACAAGGTCAACTAAAGTGTTTCTCATGTCTAGAGAACCGGCAAACGTGTCTCCCACACACCACAATCGATCTTCTCTCAACTAAATAAAGGCGCGAAATATGCAGAAGCAGTCAACCGAACAAATTACATGGGAGGGAATAACGATCCAGTGCAAATGCACCTCCATATTCAATCTTCTCAAACTTCCACGCAATCACGAAAGCTATCCATCACATACTAAGTATTAGTTCGCTATTCGGATCGTCTAGAGGACAACACAGTTAATTCATCTACATTCCTACACTCCCTCAGGCATCTCCAGTCTGACAGCTCCTACCATTAATGGGAAACATGAATCACCCACGCACAGGTCACCGGCGCTGCAGGCTGAGCACGCACAGGTAGAATGTTTATCCTAAGAAATCGGTCACATGTATATTTTATCCCTGTACTTACAACTAAATGTTACGATCGCAGTCTCAGTTGAACGACATTCGATAATGAGAGAAGTATCGGAAATACACTCTGTTGAGGGCTGTGGCTCTGGAAATATAAATATCAGTACCTCTCTTATGACTTGACATACTCTTCCCATGCTATTACAGTATTCCACGTCAAATACATACCTTCCTTACGACTGGACATTGTCATTTCCTTTGCATATGTCGGAATACAAACACATACTTTATAAGCCTGATGCTCAAATGCGAACATATCACACACACCCTACTACTAAGTATAATACTTCGTCAATAACTGATTGCTGGCGATACAAAATAATACTGAGAGAAAATCAAACATGGGTGTACATGTCTCATAAGTTTTTCTTGCAAGTGCCACCACAGTGTCCTAGAAAGAGAGACGTAATCGGACAGATGTTAAAAAAACTCGATCCTAACAAGTATTGTATGTTACTGTCACAAGCGGTCATGGGTCTACAGGTGCGCACAAGTTTGCATGTTAAAAGCTATACTGGCTTTATAAATTGAGGTACGACATTACCTCTGACTGAGGTGGTTTTTCTATCCGGACAGATACCGAGACAGTGATTGCTGGAGTGTCTATTATCAGACCAGCACATGTTACATGTAGCCCATGATTCAACCTCAATAAAAAATCGCTGAATCTGCATGTCTGTACTGAAATTATTTGGGTAAGTCAGGAGTTGTTTGCGTGTCTGCAGAGCATTATTTAGGGGTAGTTTACAGCTCTGTGGGCCGTGTAGCGTGACCCCAAGCATGTCAGAGTGTGTGTTTTGTATCAGTGTGATAAATCGTTCCCTAAACAAAATTGTTACAAAATAAATAATGTACACTCCTTACTTACTCTCTCCAGCAGCTCAGTGCAGGCTGAGTCATTTTCGCGTCATTTTCCCCCTCCAGATCACCATCTGGGATTACATCACAGGACAGATGACAGCACCCTCTGCTGGGCAAAATACAAACTTAAGTCTAGCACAGGCAGAGTCGATTTCCTAACATCCCCTCCCCCATCTTGGATTACCTCACTGAATGCACGATAGCATGCTCTGGTGGTGGTACTGTGTACTAGGTCTAGACCTCATGGTGAAAACACTGTTTGCCGTCATCTTGGATAACAGTACATGCATCATCAGCTGACGTCATGGCTGCCATCTTGGATTAAATCACGGAATGGACGACGGCACCCTCTGGTGGTGGTGCTGTGTACTAGGTCAGTTGGAGTCTGGGCCTCGTGGCGAACATAGTGGATGGTGGAGCTGCCACTAATTGTTTAAATAAAGATTGGTGCATGATTTCGAGAGTTGATGATTAGCAGCATTTATGCAGAGTCTTTTAGATGGATTATTATTTTGACAATTTACGAGTTGTTTGGCTCTCTGGACATAAATTTACTGCATTATTTACAAGTGGTTTGCAGGTCTGTAGGCTGTGCAATGCGTTATTTTGACAGTTTACAATTAGCAAGCAAGCACTTGTGTAGAGCATTATACATGAGTTATTTAGAAGTAGTTTGCAGGTCTGTATGATGTGTGACATGTCAGAGGGTGTATTCAGTATCACTATGATAAATATAATCCATCCCTAAATAAATTGTTCCAAAATAATTAATGTACACTCCTTCCTCTCTCCAGCAGCCCAGTGCAGGCTGAGTCCTTTCCCCACCAATCCCTAGGAAGAGGTGGCAGTCGAATGACTAAAGTTAGTCCAAATACCCTTTGTTTCCTGCAATTTTCTTAGGTTAGTAGAGATAGCCCAATTGAACTTTCTTTACCACCAAAATTCAAACTTGGTGCCAGTTCCTAGGAAGAGGTGGTGGTCGGATGACTTAGGTTAGTGGATGTAGAACAAGTGATCTACCTTCCTACGATTTTCTTAGGTTAGTGGAGATAACTATGGTGTGATGTATTATCCTTTTGGAATTTGAACTTCCCACCATTTTTCTGGGGGAGGGGTGTTAGGTTAGTGGAGGTTGCCCAATTGATCTATTTTCCCACCAAAATCTACAATGTTGAATGATGCCACAGCCGCCATCTTGGATGATGTCATGCACTGTTGCCAAGTCTACATGCCACCATCTTGGATGACGTTATCACCGCCATCTTGGATACATCTGGCAACAATTCAGAGTGCACCATAACATAGGTTGCCCCAATACTAACACCACATTGCCTAAGACTGGAAAACATTTTATTCCATTCCATACTATCAAAAGTGTTCACCAAATCTATGAATACATTACATGTTATTTTTGAAAACCATGCTGGTGAAAGTGATCAAAATAGAAGATTTGAAATTAATTATAACACAGAATGAGATTTTTACTTTGCTGCAGAGTGTATGCTGATATGAAACTCCCTGGCAGACAGTGGCGTAGCGTGGTTGTAAAGGTTGGGGAGACTCTGCAGTTATTATAGGGAGACAAAATAGTACAATAAACAATAATTTAAACAAATGAAACAAAATGCATCAAATAAAACATCAACTACTACTACTACCACTACCACTACCGCCACCACTAATAATAATAATAATAATAATAATAATAATAATAATAATAATAATAACTAACTTGTTCAAGAAATGATGACAAATTTGTAGAACTCCAGTAGCAAGAGAAGAAGCACTTATTTTTCATTGTACACAAGTGCAATGCACGTGACTTTTCTTTCCACGAATAAGTCTGTAACTCGATCTACAAAGATCTGATCACTGGATAGCTCTCCAAGTAGTGTCTTTTCTATTGCTAACGTGCTCAAACACAACAGCCGGATGTTGGACATTGAATCCCTTAATTAATTGGCTAATGGCTCTGAGCCCTATGGGACTTAACTGCTGAGGTCATCAGTCCCCTAGAACTTAGATCTACTTTAACCTAAGGACATCACACACATCCATGTCTGAGGTAGGATTCGAACCTGCAACCGTAGCGGTCGCGCGCTTCCAGACTGTAGCGCCTAGAACCGCTCGGCCACTCTGGCCGGCCCTTAATTAATTCTTCACTCATTTAAGAGAACTCATGCTTCGTTCCCTACGTGCTGTAGTTGCGGGTAGGGTCATTTCCAAACGCAGGAACTAGGTTGTTTCTTCATAAACAGAGTCTAAATCGTTGTTGACAATGTACTTTAAGAGGATTCTTGGAGATAAGTGTTTTTTCTCATCAACGTGTATGTTAAACAGTTCATTTTCAAGTTGTTCTTGTTTGAAAAAAGGGTACTGTTCTAATAATTGAAGCAGTTTCAACTTTGGGAATTCTTTTTGATAGTTCGGAAAACACTTTTCGTTCAAAAGTTCAACAAAACTGAATTTGGGGAAAGTCTTGAAACCTTCTTGCCATCTGAACAATTTGCAAATCCAGTATCTCATAAGTTAGTGCCCTGAGAGATGTCTTTTGACTGTCACAAAATGATAAGTTGCCATTCAAACACAAAACGCATTTAATGCATTCGTCAACGAATGTTTCCTTTCTTAATTATCGTAAGTTTCTCAAAACAGTTGTTATTTGGTCGTGGCAAGCAGTTATACTGACAGATTTTGACTGAAGAATATTAGAGAGATGATAAATATAAACAAAGCACCCTTGGTAGAAGCAAAGCAAGTAGACAAACGTAGGACATCAGTCCGTCGTTCATTCCCACAGCACAGCTCAAAGATTCTGGGTCCCACTGAGAGTCCGTATCATCAAATATATAATTAAAACACTATATAGCCCTAAGAAATTACTAGATGTTATTGAAACTGCCCTGGAACGAAAGTTCCAGCGAGTGTTGCTTGCATGTGGCAGCTTAAATCCTTTCTCAGTAATACAGTTCGTTTTGATCATTTGTGAAGAACGAATGGAATACAGTAAACTCACTTACAAACATGTGTACATGTCGTATGATTTTGGGAGGCATGTAACAGTACCAAATTCAGTTGGTGTGCGTAACAATGAGTAAACAGCGCATAGGGACAGAACTACTTCACCAATTGTTGTAGTCCTCTTTCTCTGCCCGCCATTACTGAAGCGCCATCATATGTTTGACCAACCACTTTTCCTTCCACTTTCCATTCTTTCAATACTGCATGAATAATGTTTGACAAACCTTCAGCAGTTTTATCTCGAGAAACATCGTAAAATCCAACGAATATTTCTTCAATTTTGTCTGGAATACAATACCTGAATGTTATACTCATCTGACTCTTGCATGACACGTCTAATGTTTCATCAGCCTGAATCGAAATGAAATTGCAGTTCTGAATTTCAGATTTTATTTTCTCATTAACTCCCAGAGTTATCATTTCTATTACATCATTCTGTATATCTGGAGAAGTTCCTTTAAAGGTTGAAGATGATGACAGATAGTCTCGGATTAACTGCTCTCCTTGAGCTAGTAAATCCAACAATTCCATATAGTTACCTTTGTTGCTGGAGGATTCGTCTTCTCGATGGCCACGAAAGGCTCGTTCTTGTTTACAAAGAAATACAATTGCCTGAATAAGACGAGCCAGTACTCTCCTGCTGGATGCAACTTGTTTGTCGTATTTTATTGCTGTCAGACGAGCGGCTTCAGAAAGGGCATGCTCATTCTACTTTCGCCCAATAACTGAAATGATTCTTTGTACTGCATGTGACGTTTTGATATTTGATGCTTTTGTGCTTTCCTGTCAAAGTTCTTTAGTGTACAAATGCCCTCATTGCACCATTCCTTTTCACCACCAAACAGAAGACATATATAACAATACAATTTGTTATTAACTGCATTCGCAGTCAGCCAAGCATACTTTTCGTACCAGGCTGTCTGAAAAGTGCGTTTTTGTTTGGCTTCACTTAAAACTACACTGAGTATAGGAGTAGGTCGTCTGTCCTTCAATTCACACTTTTTTTCGTACGATAATGTAGAAAAAAAGCGTTTTTAATAAAAATTCTATAAGGTGTTCAGTTGATGGCTCACTCATGTTGGCGACACAACGAAAATATGCACTAAAATCACACAATAATGACTAGAACACAAACAGCGCGACTGTTCACTTCCGTGTTAAAAGCCAGCATAGAGGTGGCACAGACTAGTCTCGATACCTGCTAGCAAGTGTAGCGCACCGGCCTTCGTGGAAGAGGGAAAGTGGAGGGGAGCCGAGAATGCCACTAAAGCGCAGGCTCACACGGCCAGGTAAGGGAAGGGAGGCAGAGACTGAGAGCAGTCGAGTCTCAAGCAGGCAGATACACCAATACTCAGGGTGCGGCGGCGCGTCGAGCAGGCAGATACACCAATACTCAGGGTGCGGCGGCGCGGTCTACAAATAGATGTCTTCGCACATTTAGTGTTCTTAATAGAAAGTTGTATATATTTTTCTTATGAATTACTATTGCATCTTTTTAAGTACTAATACAGGGGAGACTAAGTCCCAAAGTCTCCCCTCACGCTACGCCACTGCTGGAAGATTAAAACTGTGTGCCAAACAGAGACTTGAACTCGGGAGCTTTCCTTTCGCGGGCAAGTGCCCTACCAACTGAGCTACCAAAGCATGATTCACGATCCGGCCCCACAGCTTCAATTTCGGCAGTACTTCGTCTCCTACCTTCCAAACTTCACAGAAGCTCTCCTGGAAGAAATGATACTGCGGAGACATGGTTTAGCCACAGCCTGGGGGATGTTTCCAGAATAAGATTTTCACTCTGCAGCGGAGTGTACACTGATATGAAACTTCCTGGTAGATTAAAACTGTGTGCCGGACCGAGACTCGAACTTGGGGGGACCTTTGCCTTTTGTGGGCAAGTGCTCTACCAACTGAGCTACACAAGCACGACTCACGACCCAGCCCTACAGCTTCAATTCTGCCAGTACCTCGTCTCCTACCTTCCAGCAAAGACACATTTCTTAAAAGGTACCTGGTTTTAATGATGAAATGACCATCTTTACACCTTCAAAACTGTAATATGATACAGGAGCTTAAATTTAGCTATAAAATTAGTAAACATAGGCATACCACTATCCATATTGATGGACAATGACTGTACACAGAGAAGGCACCACTGAATTGAGATAGTCAACTGCTGGAGAGTGGAGTGCAGCCTTCATCCGCTATCATCATTCAGCAGTTCCTGCCCTGTGTACAGCCATTGACCATTAATATGTACAGATATATCAATGTTTTGTAATTTTATAGCTGATTTTAAGTTGTTTTTATGTACCCCTCTAATTTATATCCTGTATCAGTTTACAATTTTGAAAGTCAGAAGATGGTGATGGAAACCAGCCACTTTGTAATAAATGTGCCTGTGGGATCTAGATTCTTTTGTAATTTATTTCAAACATTATATGTTACTAGTTTTTCCTAAATCTGTCCTCTGTTATTAACAACAGTCCAAAAATTATCTATTGAGTGCCTTTGCTTCTCCTGAATTCAAACTGGCCCTCTTCTAATATACTTTCAATTTTTCTTCTGTTCTTTGATACAATTCATGTTAATATTTTTAATCCCACTAGAATGATTTAGAAGTAAGTTTCAAATCTAAATGCAAATGATATCTTCAGAAAAGTAATACTTACATTCTTTTCAAAATTTGCTGAAACTTTCCTCGCTTACATAAACTTTATTCATGAGCTTGTATAGTATTTACTCTGCCCTTAGACCTGGGGAAGTTGTGTTGGAATTTCCTCAGTTGTCTGAGATCTTTCAAAAGTTTTCTGAAATACAGAAAAGAAACAAATATCTTCTCTGGCATCTTGTCATTATTTTCCATAGGCCCAAGTCTGAAAAGTTTCTTCAAGTATTGTTTTCCTTTTTTCCACCTTATTTTATGCTCATATTACTCAGTTAAATTTTCCATCTCTAATCATTGTACTCCTTATTTTGTGCTCCGTTACGTGTTTGTTTATTATTCTGTGTGCAGCACTTGTTTCAATTTTGTATCTATCTAGTAACATGTTTTTTTCTGATCCATTCCACTTTAGCAGAGTGTATATGTGGACAATAAAAAAAAAAGATCCAGGATTTCCCAGTTAAAAGTATACTTTCTCCCAGATGAAAATATCCTACACCCTGGGTGAAAATACACTTACACCAGGTAACGTATATTTTTTTTCCATTTTAAGTGACGATATAATTTCTCTCTGAGCAGTAAAACATGGTATCAATCATTTGAATGGTAAAGGTTTTATACAAGGGTGTAGAACTTCCCGGCAGCCTATAAAATAAAAAAAAATTAAAAAAAACACATTTTGGAAAGATGCGTGGCACCATATAGCCTACACTGCACGTTTTAGTGTTACAAAAGTATTAACAAGATTAATAGGAAATACAGCACGGTAGCTTTCGAAGCACGGAAATCGAGTGTACTGCGTGATGCACTTTGCCGTTCAAGCAGAACTCATGTCACGTGATTTCGCCAACTAATGACAACAAATTTTCAGAGCATAGAACACGTGATGTAGTCAGCCGATGCAACAAAACTATCAAGTAGCGTGAACACAAAAACAGGGAAAGTCAATGGTTTAACCCTTTGTTTCCTGACATAAGAAAAAGTTTACTTTTTAACATTTTTTTGCAGAATTTATGCTATTGTAGCCTCAAATGACGGTAGGATTTTTTGTAAAATTTTATTTTATTTTTTACAACTTTTTTCATTCCTGGTACTCAGAAGTACCGTCAGACTCCATGGACAGAATCACAACATGCGCAGAAAAATGTTCCAATTTTTATAACTTGTACTTTATTCCATATAAATATTAAATATTTTTACATTAGGAAATTAACAGAAATATGATATTTCTGATTTTTTTTTAATTTCGCATAAATTTACCTTCTAGAGCAACTTCACAATACATAGTAAGTCAGCTATACATTTTTGACAGTATATACATACCACATATTTACTTATACCTCATGAAATTGTAGGAAACAGTTCTTTTTCTCATTGCAGCACAAATACACTTTACATGTACTACATTGTGAATGTGGTCTCGACTGAATTTTATTTTTCGCACACATTTCGCGTCGTCCTCTTTTACAACTGAACACTACAAAATGGTTTCCTCGGTTGCCAAGACGTACATCCTTAGGAACAGAAAAGTTATCTTTCCTTCTCTTTGGGGGGAGTTATTTCATCTTCACCAGAGTTTCTCTTTTTGAGATTTGGCACTTACTGTTCATTGGCCCTCGTGCTACAGCACGCCTAAATTCCAGCAGTGGCAGTGCCCCATATAGATTACTGAAAATCTCGTAAGCATTGACAAAAGCTATTTCTATTGCTCCCTAAAAGAGACGGTGCCACCATTTCTTTGATCGCTTGTCAAGACCATAAGTTGAACGTAATCTGTCTGCATGATCCACAACACCCATGTTTTTATTGTACTCACATACAACAACTGGACATGGTATAGTCATACTAGTTCCATCTTTGTTTTCTTGACACTACGCTCTGTTCAGTGCCATGGAAGTTTGACGCAAAATACACTAATTTATTGTCCCTCCATTGAAATACTGTTAGATCTAAAGATGACTATCTGTGATTTGATTCCCACGCTTTAGACATTTTTCTTTAGGTAAATTCGCTGGCAAATCTTTCCTGTTTGTTCTGATTGTTCCACAGGCAAATGTATTTACGGATTTCTATGGGAGTAAAAGTGGACAGAACAACTAGTGACAGGTAACGCATTGTTGCTACAATAAAGTGTTCGCACAACCTGACGGTACTACTAAGTCCGCTTTATATTTTCCACTTTATCTCATTCACTTGTAACATAATGCTTCAAACTATTACAAAAAACAAAGAAGGGAAGTACGTACAATGGAAAACTCAACGGAAGTTTCAATAAATTGCGCACAAAGTCAGGCAACACCATGGAAACAAGCACATAAAATCTTCTGTTTTCACAGCAGCGTGCGAAAAACAATTCAAGCTCTGACCGCCAGAGAGGTCTATGTATTGCACAATAACATCTATGAAACATTAAAGCAGAGTTACTGTTACGTACCGACAGGCTCTCAGATCACGAAACTGCACCACGAGAAAATAATGAGAGTCAAAACTTACTGGTACTTTTAAGTACCGTCAGGCAACAAAGGGTTAAATTAATGTATATACAGTATAAGTACAAGAAAATCTAAGCTTTCACGTAGAATATTGCTCGTCAAAAATGTTTTGCTGTTTTGTTACCTACGGCGTTGTTACGCAGGATCCAAGAGCACAGCTTAAATTGCTGCAGCTGAAAATTTCTATCAAGCACGATTATAACTTTCGGTGTTGTGCACCGAACATTTCTGGGCAACCTGGCTGAATACATGTTCGTGAGCACTTCGATTTTTCCATTGAGAAGCCAGTTACGTGTTACACTACTCAAAAACTGATGTCGCACTTTTTTTTTTTTTAAGGACAATTATACTTCCTGCCATCATTATTGCATAATTTGTAATCTACAAAAGAACTAAAATAAATATGAAAAACTAATCTTGAACTTGGTCTTTTTTAGGTACGATATTTTAAACACCAACATCAACAAAAGCAAAACGAGGATAATGGAATGTAGTCGAATTAAGTCGGGTGATGCTGAGGGAATTAGATTAGGAAATGAGACGCTTAAAGTAGTAAAGGAGTTTTGCTATTTGGGGAGCAAAATAACTGATGATGGCCGAAGTAGAGAGGCTATAAAATGTAGACTGGCAATGGCAAGGAAAGTGTTTCTGAAGAGGAGAAATTTGTTAACATCGAGTATAGATTTAAGTGTCAGGAAGTCGTTTCTGAAAGTGTTTGTATGAAGTGTAGCCATGTATGGAAGTGAAACATGGACAATAAATAGTTTAGACAAGAAGAGGATAGAAGCTTTCGAAATGTGGTGTTGCAGAAGAATGCTGAAGGTTAGATGGGTAGATCACATAACTAATGAGGAGGTATTAAATAGGATTGGGGAGAAGAGAAGTTTGTGGCACAACTTGACGAGAAGAAGGGATTGGTTGGTAGGACATGCTCTGAGGCATCAAGGGATCATCAATTTAGTATTGGAGGGCAGCTTGGAGGGTAAAAATCGTAGAGGAAGACCAAGAGATGAACACACCAAGCAGATTCAGAAGGATGTAGGTTGCAGTAGGTACTGGGAGATGAAGAAGCTTGCACAGGATAGAGTAGCATGGATAGCTGCATCATACCAGTCTCAGGACTGAAGACCACAACAACAACATTTTAAACGCAAATGTACCAGTAAAATTTTAAATAATGTTATAAATGGCAGGTCTTTTGGGCCCAAAATTTTTCTAAATGGTTGGTCCTCAATGTGTAAAGTTTTGAATAAGAGTCAAAAGCTCCACAATTTAATAAATTCATTCCACATTCTCACACGTAACATAATTCATCTTGCACAAAAGGAATTTTTCTTTGAAAGTAACGCTTCTCAAAACACCATTCGCAGTATTTTTCCGCGACCTGTTATAAATGTAAACAGTTGTGGCATCATGCACATCAAAAGCCATTGGTTGTTACGAACTAGTGTCTAGTCATTGTCCTAAAGCCTTTCACACATTTTGTTGAGGCAGATGCTGCAGAAGCTTCTGTGTGCACTGTGTTTTGTTGTTGTAAATGGGGCATTTTCTTTGCAACTTAAGTTTTATTTTGATGTCATTCTCTCGTTTATGTTTTATTGCTGCAGTATTATTCTGTAGTAGCGAGCCGAAGTACAATTCTTTGTTAAAGTATCAGTCCTTAAAAGTGAAAATTGCAAGGTTTTATCCCGGATGAAAAAGTTTCTGGATTTTCCAGTGTGTTTACCCTGTTGATCTTTTGTAAATTTCTAGATAATTTTGTTTCAGAGTGACACATATTGTTGCTGTACACTACCAAAATTTTTGCAGTTTCCTTATTAATTCCAGTATCTCATCTGTTATTCACGGCCATTTCTTTTCGACCTTTTCTGTTCAATTTACAGCATCTCTTTTTAAGGCCATTCCACTAGTTCTTGACATCAGTATCTTCAAGCAGTGTTGTTATTTCTTTTGCCACATCGTCTTCCAATGCGTTCAGAGTTTTCGCTCCTTTGGGTTGTCTAGGTTCCAGCATCTAAGTTGCTCTCTGTTCAACTTGTTGAATTTCAGCACTTGCACAACCCTCTCAGTCCTGCTTCCCTGAATCTTCGTATGATGGAAATATAGACAATATGATATCTGCTTTAATCCCCTGGCATCTTCCATGTATTCTTGCAGCTCACGTGGTTCTCAAACAGTATACTCGCAAAGAAAAATTTGTACCCAGTACAGTGTTATAATACTGCTCCCATCGTGTTTCACTTGCCAAGACCAAACTCCCTGATTATTGTCTGTTCCTTACATTCAATAATGAATGCATTCTAGTCTCCTATCATGATTAAATGCTCAATGCCTTGAACTTCATTCACAAGCTCATACAACCCTTCAGTTTCCCTATCCTCCACGTCTCTGGTTGGCATGTATATTTGTCTCAGTGTCCTAAAATTTCAAGTGCCCACTCAATTTAGCAAAGCATTTGACATGGTACCCCATTGCAGACTCTCAATAAAGATTTGAGCGTACAGATTAGATTCCCAGGTATGCGTGTAGCTGGAAGACTTCTTAAGTAACTGGACCCAGTACATTGTCCCTGATGGCGAGTGTTCATCAGAGAGGAGAGTACACTTGACAGGACCTCTCTTAATCTCTAAATCCATGAATGATCTGAAGGACTGAGCGAGTGGCAATCTGTGACTGCTGATGATGCTGTAATGTATGGGAAGACATTGTCATTGAGTGCCTGTGTGAGGGTACATTATGTCTTAGACAAAATTTCTAGTTGGTGTGATAAATAACACCTAGCTCTAAGTGTAGAAAAATGCAGATGAGTAGGAAAAACAACCACATAATTTCGAATACAGCATTACTAGTGTGCTGTTTGACATGTCATGTTGATTAAATATCTAAATGTAACGTTGCAAAGCAATATGTAATGGAATGAGCACATAAGGATTGTAGTATGGAAGGCAAAGTGTCGAATTCGATTTATTGGGAGAAAGTTAGGAAAGTGTGGTTCATCTGTAAACGAAATCGCTTATAGAACACTAGTGAAACTCATTCTTGAGTACTGTTCGAGTGTTTGGAACCCCCTTAGGTTGGATTAAAGGAAGACATCAAAGCAATTTAGAGGCAGTCACTGCTAGATTGGTTGCTAGTAAGATCGATAACCACTCAAGTACTATGGAGGTGCTTTGGGAACGCCTGGAGGGAAGGTGACTTTCTTTTCAAGGAATACTACTGAAGAATTTTAGAGAACTGGCATTTGAAGCTGACTGTAAAGACAGTTGTTTTGCCCGTGTTCTATTAGCAAGTGGAACATGAAAGGGAGTCACTAATAGTGGTACAAAGTACCCTCCATCATTCACTGGCATGGTGGTTTGCAGATCATGTACACAGATGTAGTGTAGATATCAGGGATCTTCTACCAAGTGGTTCATGACTGAACATCAGAATGAGATATCATACTATTTTACCTCTAGAATGTTTCACTCAGGAGGAAACTGTCATGCCTTTTTAGCAGACAACTGCCTGTAGTAGAGTAAGAAAATGTGGTTGTTTCCAATTGCTTTCCATTTTACAACACTGCAGGTATTTAGACTGCAGCTAACATCAAAGATGTCATACCAAACTCTGCCAATTGCAACTATTGGAGGAATTGCTGCCTTCCTCCACGATGAAGGTTCTCTGCATAGCAACCCCAACAGAGTTGGCTGCTGCTTCCTTTCTCTAATCCATATTGGTGATCTAGTCCCATTCACCTCATAGAGCATTGCAGTCTGCTCTGCAACTCTGACAGAAGGTTCTTGCAAGGTGTTACTACTGGAACTACTTAGGTCAGTTTCTCAAGGTGGTGTTCCTTCTCCATCATTCCCCCTCTATCCTGATTCATGACAAGCAGAGCCTGGCCTCCCAAAAGATGTCAGGTTGGTGGGTTAATATCTTTTTGGAGGACAAAAGTCTCTGCACAAATATGATCATATGAAACTCAGATTGCTCGTTTGTTCATGAGATTCAGATGGAAGCAGGTTTGTTTGTTTATTTGGTCACAGTTGCTCAAACATACACATAGATGCCAGAAATGATTTAAGAAAGCCTACATCAGGATCGCTGGGCAGAGCACATTCTGTCCTCCCAAATATGACATCAGTAGCTTACTGACTGCACAGTCTCATTCAGTTGGTCCATGTTGTACAATGTCCTTCTGCTTGTACACAATTAGCAGAAGATAACTTATAATGTAAAAAATACCTCTGCACTCTTTCTTCGCATCTCTCTACACTATCACTGCACACATTATTGACACCCATGGATGACTGCAAGACCACAGACTTGCTGCTAAGCTCCTTGCACTCATTTCAGTCTGTCCCGAAAACTGAGTCAGCATCCACCCACGATGAGTGAAATGTTGAGCTCAAAGAATGGCAAGACATTAGTGTCACACAGTTTGAATGTAGGTACTTAATTTTCTTGGAAAAACATTACATTGTGATAATGTATTGTAATGTGACAGGATGTTACAGTCATTCCCTTTTGTTATTATGCCTTACTCTGAGTTCCCGAAGTAATCTTTAACTGTGTAGTATGCATTACTTCTTAAGTATGTTTTAACTGCCTTTTCAAATATATTTTAGTATAACATTTTGGTCAAATGTTTGAGTGAAGTGGGAATAAGACTCCCAAGAAATCACACAATAGATTTTTGTCCGAATTTTCATTGCCAAACAAAGAGTGGTAAAGGGACAAGGAGGTATCAAATTGACCAGCGTGAGGTTTAGCCCTTTTTTTTTTTTGTTCGAAAGTAATCAGTGTAACATGTTGATCACCATGAGGCCAGTGATGGCCACAACAGAGCCTTCAGCCAGACACGATGTGCATGCTGACGGTCTCTGGAGAGCCTCACACCCGATTCCAAAGCCTGGTCTGGTAGTGAAACATCCATCACTATGCATGTGGCAGTCCATGTGTTAGCTATATCGTATTTCATTCTTTCTGAGTAAAACCTTGGAATAAAAATTGAAAAAAATGGTCAAATGTTTTATGAAAGTATTTGTCTACAAATAAGAAATAAAAGGGATTAAAGAAACATTTGATGGGCCTTTGAATGATGCTTGAAATTTTGTACAGCAACACTACTCAACAGCAGACAGCATGGTCTACATAATCTACCAGACAAATCTTCTCTAGTACTCTAAAATTCTATGTTAACTCTCAACTGGCACACCACTTGCTGCAAATGATTCTGAGCATCGTTAAAAGGTTTGTCAAATGTTTCTACATCTACATCATACTCTGCAAGCCACTTAATCGTGTGTGGCGGAGGGTACTTTCGGTACCACTATCTCATTCCTCCAACCCTGTTCCACTCGCGAATAGTGTGTGGGAAGAATGATTGTCAGCAAGCTTCTGTATTGGCACTAACTTCTCGAATTTTCTGCTCATGGTCAATATGCGAAGTGTATGTGGGGGGGAAGTAATATGTAGTCTCACTCCTCCTGAAAAGTGCTGTCCCGAAAGTTCAGTAGTAAATCTCTCCGTGATGCACATCATCTCTTTTGTAACATCTTCCAGAGTTTGTTTAGCGTCTCTGTAATGCTCTCTCACCAGCTAAACGATCCTGTGACGAAACACGCCACTCTTCGTAGGATCTTCTCTATCAGTCCTACCTGATAGGGATCCCAGATAGATGAACAATGCTCAAGAATCAGGTGAACAAGCACCTTATAAGCCACTTCTTTCGTGGATGAGTTATATTCCCTTAACATTCTTCCGATGAATCTGAGTCTTGTGTCTGCTTTTCCCACTATCTGTTTTATATGGTCATTCCACTTAAGGTCGCTCTGAATACTTACATCTTGATATTTTATGGCAGACGCTGTCTCCAGCAGTTTGCCACAAATAATGTAGCTGTACAGTAGTGGATCTCTTTTCATATGTATGCGCAATATGCTACATTTATTTACGTTCAGGATCAACTGCCAGAGTCTGCACCATTCATCAACTCTTTGCAGGTCATTCTGCAAATTCTTACTACCTTCTGGCGTTGCTACTTTGGTATAAACAACTGCATGGTCCTATCACACTTCCCTGTGGTACTCCAGACAGTACCTTTACATCTGTTGATTTAGTTATGTTAAGAACGACGTGTTGAGTTCTATCTGCAAGAAAGTCTTGAATCCAATCACAGGTCTGCTCTGATCCTCCGTAAGCTCGCATTTTTTTCATTAAACGGCAATGTGGAACGGTGTCAAATACCTTACTGAAATCAAGGAACACGGCATCAACCTGAGCACCGTTGTCCACTGCACTGTGGATCTCATGGAGGAACAGAGCGAGCTGAGTGTCACAGGATCTCTGTTTGCAGAATCTATGTTGCTTTTTATAGAGGAGCTGTTCATTTTCCAAGAATGTCATAATTCTTGAGCATAAAACATGTTCCATAACTCAACAACAGATTGATGTCAGCAATATAGATCTATAATAGTGTGGATTTGTCTTGCGGCCTTTCCTAAAAATGGGAATGACCTGCACTTTTTTTCCAGTTGTTAGGTACCTTTCATTGCTCAAGAGATCTACAATAAATTACTGCTAGAAGGAGTGCACGTTATTTTGCATAATCTTTATGGAATCTTATACGTATCTCATCTGGTTCTGAAGCCTATCCATTACTAAGCGGTTGTAGCTGCTTTTCAATTCTGCGGTCAGTTATCTCAATATCTGCCATTTCGACGTTCGCACGACAATTGAAAGGAGGGACAGTGTTACAATCTTCCACAGCGAAATCTATTTCTTACGTTTAGACAAATCATTTCATAAAAATTTGATCTTTTTAAAAAAATCTCTAGAGGCAGTTTATAATACAATTTTATTCCTGGTAGAAAAAGCAAAGTCCAAAATAGCTCTTGTTCCATGATTATCTAAAGAACTATTAGTGAAATATATGCTAACATTTTCTCTGATATGTACAACATAAAGGTAGAGTACTCACTTGGTGCAGTAATACACAGTTTTTTTAACTAGGTTTTTAAGAAAGAGCCCAATTATTATTTTTAGGAATTAGTCTTACAGCCTTTTTCACCAGTTTGAAACATGTATCCCCAAAAAAGAGACCCACAGCTTAAAAAGGAGTAGGAGTATGTTTGTTTTATTTATTCATCAAGTTCTATGGTACCAAGCAAGCCAAAGGTACTTTGTCATGAAATGAGTCAGACATAGTTTACAGAATGCTGATTATAAACAAAGATTAATTAATTATTAATTAATAAAACACAAGGAAAAAAAGAGTACAGGAGTAAATAACACACTACACAGAAAAATTCTCAAATACTGCGAGGATCCTGTACATAACAGAATTAGTGTGCCAAAGGAAACCATAAACATGGATTTGAGTACTGGGGTTTATCACTTAATTTTTTTCAGTTCTGCTGAAAGCCTATTGAAAATGAAACTTGTTGAATTGTCCTAACTTTCGCATGCAATGCTAAAGGAAGTTTTATCCAAGAGAATCACTAGTGTCAACAATGTATCACATGATGGAATATATGTATAGAGATGGCAGAGTTAAAATTCTCAGACACCTGAACAATGGCTTACATTAAGTTTGCAAACTGACATCACTGATCCGTTTCTGGGAAGACAATATTCTCGTTGAATGCTCACACTTTTCTTCTTTCATGTTTCAGTATCACAAGTAATGGAGATCACTGTTGCAAAGAAGGTAGCAGCATTCAGTTTCTGGAATAGATCTTGGATGTGATACATTCAGTAAAGTTTTCCATTTACACCATAAGAATTTACCATGGTCAAATCCAGTGACTGACTGATAAGCTTATAACAATAAAATTTCACTTTTACAAGAGTTCCAGGTCAGAAACTGCCTGCATTGCATTCTGTTACAATTATGCATTAATCTGGTACCTAAAAACCATGTGCTCACATAACTGACTATCCTATTAGTCTCATTATGCATATTACACTCCATATCTTTCACAATAACACTTATATCATCTGCAAAAAGAAAAATTGTGTGTTATCTGTCATTTAGTGGCAGATAACCGATATACACCAAGAAATGGAATGGTCTCCAAACAGAGCACTTTTTGATGGGAAAGAAGGACTAACAAAATTGATAAAAGTTTGAAGAAATGCATTACAACTGTCATTCAAGTCATCTGTATTTTAAGTTTCTTGGCAAATTAGCCCTTCAAGACTGGCTTTAAATGTCTGAATTCCAAGTCGACTCATATACTTTGAACTTCCTGCTTGCTACTTTGGGATATGTCTCTGCCTTAAATCCTTTCAATATTACTTTCAATGCGTCATTGTCTAACACTCCATTACCAATTTTTCTAACACTGTGCCCATCAACCAGAGAACACTATGGAGATACTGTCTATAATTGTGCTGGTGTTCCCCTGAATTCTAGTTGTACATTACATTGGACATAAAGGGCTACTTCCGTCTGCAATGAACTCCTTATATAGAAATCTGGTAAGATTTCTTTGCTATGTAAAAGATAATCTGAGATACAAATAATGTCACTGTCAAGATCTATTGGCATTTCGTTTACTCTCCCTTTAATTCCTCTAATAATTTGATGGAATAAACTTAATGCACCTTCTGGTCTGCATTCCCCAGTTACTGAACTGTCTTCCAACATCAAAGGAACTTTCTTCAAGCAGGGATATCTCCAACCTGACTTAATATTAAAAAAGGTCTTGCCCTCCTACAGGTTGTCATTGAATTTGGCTTTGTGTGAGCCCAGCTCCACCTGCTAAGCTGTCACTTATAAGCTTCATCAACTGTCCCTTCCCAATCCTACTTACATATAGAAAATGTCTAGTACAGCCAGACCTATGTATACTCTCAACTCGCACCACCAAAATGTGTGCCTTATTAGCAGTCATCTGCACCCTCAAAAGTCCCATATTGAGTCACCTCACAGCATTGTCAAAGATGGAGCTGATTGTAATGTCAGAACAGCTATGGAAATGAACATTAATGGTCCCAATTTGAGTAAGAATCCTGTGAGAAACACCCCAGTCTCTACCACGGATATTCCCAGTCCCTACCATCACCACTACCTGATCCTCTTTGGTGAAATACTTAAACAAAGCCCCTAAGACCTCTGTCACATTACTGGTTTAAAAATGCTGGTGATATGATACTTCTCATCTAAGGACTACAGCACCTGTGGGCGTACACTAAACCCATGGCTGCTGCCTAGCATCAGAATTCTCTTCTTAATTTTCCTATCTAACTTTAGCTCCCTAAGAAAGTTGAGTGTCTGCTGCAGATTCCTACTCATAAAGCAACTGGAGGCTCATCTCAACATGACTGACACATGGCTAGACCTGTGAACAACATTCAAAATGAAGTAATTGGAGTGCATTCTCTCCCAATAGCCTCACTGCCAGTTGCCAGTTCCCACTTCTATCTCTGTAACCTCTTCAGTTCCTGTCTAGCCTCCTCTAGCTGTACATGAAGAGCACATATTCTCACTTGCTGTTCCACTGTTAATGTATTCATATTATGTATACTCTAGCTCCAGAAGAGCACATCGCTAGATTCCCTATTCGCTTCTGCACTACACTAATGCCAGCGAAACCACTTCCTACAACTTCCTACAACTATGTAACCTATAAAAATTCATGCCCTTCTTACTCATTGTCAATTTTTACAATATCTTCAAACAAATACAATGAAATAACTCACACAGCGAGAAACAATAAGTATAATAAGAGCTTGTGATAAAGTAAGGCATTTATGGAATTTATAAAGTAAAGCAGGTGGCATTTATAAACTAAGGAGGATGGAATTCACTCTCTTTGAAAAGTTTTGTGCTTTATTTATAATACATTTACCATACACAAAAGTACATAACATCCTAATGCACACACCTCATGAGGAGAAATTTACCAAAATATGAGGAAAAATTACATTTTCTAGCTTGAACACATGTTTTTATGCTTTATGCAAACACAATTTAATTTTATTGCATATGCCACATGAGCAGAAAAGACAAAAAATTAGAAGCTAATATTGCTGCTGGAATGGTTGCAACCAGAACATGCAGTGGATTGTTGAATAATAATCCACATCCCGATTTTTAGACATTACTCCCAGTCTTATTTATCTGGCTGTCAAATTACACAAATTTATCTCAAGAACAGGTAGCACTTTGTATTATGTATTTTCAGTGGACTAAAATTGTTCACACTGCATGTAACATTAAAAGAACAGCAATATGCTTGATCAGAAATAGAGAAAACAATATTAATAAAATTGAGATCGCTCTGTGTGAGAATACTTAAGACTGAAAAGCAATTCAGAAAATTGGCATTATAAGAAAATAACTGGTAAATGGTATGAAACAGCATACATTTTGCTTCATTTTTACACCATCAATACATCATCTACTACAATGTTTTGTGACTGCTTCTCTCTAAATCTCCTCTGTTCCAGTTCACACAAAGATGTTTTGAAAACATAGACTCAGTAATTATATTAATAGTAAATAAAATTATGATATGTGGTATTTATTCTGCTGCACAGTAATAAATATGCAGATAATTAAATAACAAGAAAATTTTAGTAATTGACAAAGAGACAATTAAATGTAAATCTTTTGTTTATCAAAAATGGTTCATTCTGAATTTTTAAACACTGTCATATTTGTATGATGGTACATTGACAACACAGTACAGATGAAAAATAGTGCTTTAAACTCTGAATGTCACAACACTGTTTTTAATTAACTTGCTTTTAAAACAATGCAAGGCCCACAGAAAATTTTTTGGCCTCAACCTGAGAAGTGTATTCCATGCTGTCTGCAATTATGATCTAGTATGGCACACATATCATTACATCAAGGGTAGGGTTCTGACAGAATATATTGATATAAAGTGCTCACATCATTCTGTTCAAATATTTCATAAAATTTAATAAATATTTTGGCAACATAGCTTGATCCCTTTTAAAGTTTTTATTAAATAAATCTATGAACATTATTTCAATAAATATTTATTATACATAACATGTAAATTCTATTCGCTATACATGATACATAACCACATCACTGAAAACATCCACCCATTTCTTTTATTCATAGTAAAAATGCTGAAGTCAGTAAAACTCAGTTTACTGGAATGTTTACTTACATAATAATAATAGAAGCAAGAATCTAAATGAGTTTTGAATGAACAAACATCTTACTGAATAATTTTCAATGACTAACTGAAACAAACATGCGGATGGGAAAACAGCAAAAATGAGCATCTGCTCCTCATTCCACTTTGCCAGAAATACAGCCCATATCTACATACTTGATACAGAATTATGGCAAACTCTCACTAAAATGACTGTATATAATGCTTGTAAAATGCCTGAATACTATATTAAATCAGCTCAGTTAGCTCTAGTGTCTTACTCGATATATTTCAAAATAAATTTACAAAATACTGTGGAAATCTGCACCAGTTGCATTCCTGCTACAAATGATGCAGTTCAATGTTCGCAGCAACCTTCTAAGGCAACTCTTCAAACAGTATTACATCCTTCCCAATTCTTTTCCTTTATCTTACAGCATTTGTAATATACCTCAGTATTTCTTCTTAATGTTTTAAATCAGTTTTTTGTGAGCACTGCTACCTACAGGCCCCACAATAGTTTTTTTGAATGGATGGAGCTTATATTATGACAGAAAACTGTCAATATTAGGTATTTAAGCACCAATCTGCACAGAGTGGATGCACAAAAAGTGCAATGCATGTATATTAACATGTTTAGTTTTACGAAACCTAAACTCTATCTCAATGTTTCTTTAATACAGCTACCAACATTCATTTAATCTAAACTACCTAATCATTAAAATCTCAGTAACCTTTCCTACACTAAGCATTTGTAAAACACATTTATACGTCAATCCACACTAATGCTAACACCTATTAACATGTTAATATAAGAGAAGAAATAATAAAGTTAGATGACTGCTCATAATGCTATAATGGAATTACAGATAGGAACATAAAAATGTGAAATACCTCCATATTATCACATAACTTCTACTCATACATGAAAAGAAGTTGCAGCAGCCCTGCAAATAGATATGAAATTTACATCTGTAAAAAAAAAAAAAATAGTTTTAGTGTATTTAAAATGAAATAATTCATTTTATCTTTCCATTCATGCAACTGATGACAAAAATTCTTTTTTCTATCTAAGTGGTTAGGCACCTACTTTCAAAAAAATTAGGTATTCCTTCAATACATTTTCTACTGCCAGTGAAGGACAAAAAATTCTTATAAAACAGCATTCCAAAAAAATATACATAAAAAATTTTGGCTGTTTGGTAATATATTTAAGTCAATGATACTTCCCACAAATATACTTGTCCTAATACGATAGGTTAATTAAAACAGTTTTATAGGCAGTCTATGAAATGATTAAGAACACACACACACACACACACACACACACACACACACAGAGACAGACAGACAGAGAGAGAGAGAGAGAGAGAGAGAGAGAGAGAGTTAGCAGTATTATAGAAGGAAATGAAAGAAAGTCAACTTCCACAATGTATAATACTTTTCCAATGATTTTATGTCTCCGATTTAAATATCTGCATCAAAATCCTCAAGAGAATACTTTTCTCGTTCCCTTCACAATACCTGATACTTTCACTTTCACAGCTCTTATTCTTAATTTCCAGCTGCAACATGTCCTGAATTAGAAAGCTTAATGAACCAACTGCAACTTAATTTAATTTTTCAAATCTGGAATGTTAAAGTACATGTGCCCTTAATTACACCTTTCTGCTCTATTTTCTATTCATTCTCATTTGTAAGACATACCAACAATGTAGAAAAAGATAAAGGTGACACGTTAAATTGCAGACAGGCACAACTAAAAGACATTTACTCAAAGATTTCGGCCACAGCCTTCATGAGAAAAAGAGAAACATACATCATTTAATCATGTAAGTAAGCACACCTCAAGCACACATAACTGCCAACTTTGGCAGCTCGGTGTGTGTTTCTGTTTTTCTGATAAAGGCTGTGGCCAAAAACATTGTGTAAGTGTCTTAATTGTGCCTGTCTGCAACTTAATGTGTCATGTTTATGTTAAGTAGCAATCTATCTTTTCCTATACTATTGATATTCCTACCTATAATTTCCATTGTCGCATTTGCAAGACACATACTTGTGTTAGTGTAAAAGAAGATTCACCATATACTCAGCAGTACCAAATGGATCAAACACCCTTGCCAAAATAACCATGGAATAAATATTTTTTTTTAAAATTACTGAGTGTTATTGATTAAAACAGAAACAGTATGTCAATTATTATCAGCTCAAGTTTTGACACCCTAACAAGATCAGTTCTCACATAGCAATCAAGGTATTACTTTCTTTTTCTTAAAAAACCACACAGGCCAACAAAATTCTGTAGTAACTTCTATCTTAAGATTAAATACAGTAAAATCAATTTGTTTTGCAGTTGCCTGTCTGATATTAGTTCTTTAGCATGACAGGTGTGTGTTGTCACCAATGTCTTCAAGTGCATGGTGATTACTTCTTGGTCGTTCCTCCAGTTATCGCTTACTCCATTCCAGAATTTTTTTACCACAACTTATGACATAAAGCAACATAAGAGTATTTCATTCAGAGTGGTGCTTCACAGTTGCTAAGTTCATGAAAAGAAAACAATCCTCTGAGAAGCTGCAATAAAACTATATTCCACAACTTGCTTCAATATTATCATCATCTAATGCTCAAATATTAACAAAACATGCAATAAGTGATAGTCATAGTTGCCTCTAACACACCAATATGACTAGATTACATATCGTGGTAATACACTGACCATTACGTGCTAATACTATGGAAACTAGTTGTTGAATAGATGAAACCATATTCCAGCTAGTTAGCAGGCCTCTCTTTTTCAAACAAGGAAGTGTAGGTATTGCATCAATGCCAATCAGTTTTAAATGTAATTTTTAATGATACACTGCCAGTAGATTTGATGTAGGAACAATGTAGCTTATAGATACTTTACTGTATGCACCTGAATCGAACACTGAAGGATTCTAACGAATCTTGTAAGATACATAGGACCCTGCAAAACAAGGACTAACTTACAATTAATGGTGCACTAAAAAACAATGCATGTAAAAGTTAGTCAAAGTGCATTGCTTTCTTCTTCCTGTACCCACATATTTTGGTACAAATTGTTGCCTGAACAGAACAGTTTACCCACTGAAATTTGACACAGATTGAGAGCAATCTAAATGTAGTTGATGAGGCTGTTAAGTGACCATACATTACCAGCGTCACAAAATATTTTTAAACGCCTAAACTGTCATTTCTCTGAAGGAAAAACATAAATGATTAAAATAATTTCATTCTCTATTTTGGGAATGGTAAGGAAAAAGAGGGCGGGTAAGACTGCAGCGACTCATTGCCTGCTGGATTTTGGAAAAGGACGAGTGTGGCACTGGAGGTTAACTAGGAACATGGTTTTACTGGAAAGAACAGTCTTTTAAGTAACATAACAGTCCTCATCCATTTCTTAAAATGCCATATGTACTCCATTTATTTGATTGACCTGCTCGAAGTCTAGATGTGGAGATCTCAAGGATAACTCACAATGGAGCGTAAATGAACTGAGCATTCTCTCGATGTTAACAGTTGACTAGCAAGAGCGAAAACAGTATCTGTTCATGTATTTTAATTGTAAGGAGTCCAGCAAATCATTAAAAAAGTTTGTGTACTCTGCACCACCACACTAGCCTCTACATGAGCATATATTATGAAAGAAATACATGTCCTATTGAATGTCTTTAAACAATATACATAACCGATTTTATACCCGATTACTTCCTGTACCATATTTTTCCACTGCTTAAATTCAATGATAACAACTATAGTGTCACATGGGTAACTGTGCCCTTGCTCCTACAATAAATGAAAGTTTAAAGCTGAGGAATCTGTGTGGGCACTATTTTATGTATTTGTCCACAGTCTGATGCCTTAACATTCCTCCCATCAAAGGGAAATAAAATCATGAAGGGCATTTACAGCAAAAAAATTCACTGCCAATCAAATGACTTCACCTGAAACATGGCTTCTAACAGGCTAAGGTAGATGACATGAAGTCTCAAAAGGTAACATATCATTGTCTCCCCCCCCCCCCCTTTTCCTTTTCTCTTTCCTCTGTTCTATGAGGGTTTCCTGCATCCATGTGACTTCAGTTTGTTAGAGATTTCCACCTGATATGAGTGGTACATTCTCATCTGTTACAGAGAACTAGATCAAATAAGGTAACTGTAGCGACTAAAAAAATGTACTCACGAAACAGTTGCAGAACACATCAAAGATTATAACTAGGCTAGCTTTTGGAGTCAATGGCTCCTCCTTCATGCAGAAGGGTTGAAGGGGAAGGAAGAGGGGTGAAGGAAAACGACTGGAGAGGTCTAGGAAAGAGGGTAGATTTCGTGAAAGCTATCCAGAACTACGTGTCAGGGGAGACTTACCGGACGGGATGAGAAGGAAAGACTTGATCAGATAAAATTAGTATAAAAATCAATTCTGGAAGTCTCTTCGGAATTGGAGTGAAGTTATTCACAGAAATTCTAGTTGCCCCACTACTGTTTACTTTCCTCAAGATGCAAGTTCAAGAGATAAATTACAAAGTCCAAAGTAGCACCAGCATCTGTCTCAATTACTGATATTTTCCTCTTTTTGCAGAGCACCACTGAACCTTGAAGTTGAGCATTTTGTACTAATGAAGTAATAAAACCACCCAATAGTCGCATAGAACACATTAAAACTAGTAAAAATCGTTGGTTATGTTGTGGATTACTGCATCTAAGTCACTCAATTTCTTTTGTAAATAGGTAGGTCACAGAAGTCAGCAAAAAAGCAACACACATATGGATTAAATTTGGATCACACTCACTCTGATAATATTTTTCACATAAAGAGAGATGTAATGAACAGTAGCATTTTGCCAATTGCCAAATTACTGGGTATTTTCAAAACAGAAGTCAGTGTGGCAAACACTTTCCTTTCTACAGTGAAAGCTGTCTTATCGTACCTTTTTCAACGCTTGGGAGCTCTGATTTCAAAAGTTCTGCCACATTTTCATATTGCTATCAACATGGACTAATATATGCACTTCAATGTTACTTATCACAGTTTACACACAAATGTACAAAAGTAACTGCATTGCGATCACTGATTTTATAGTAATTACCATTACGTGATCAGAAAGTAACTACATTATTATTTTTTTTTTAATTATAGAAATATTTTTATGACTCTAAGAAAGTTTTCCTTATTCAGTAAATAAGTCTGTTAATTAAATGGATCAGAAAACAGATAACTTGAGTGTTGTTTTACAAATGCATGGCACAAGAATGTGGGATGGTATTGCACAGTATCCTTTTTTCAAAAATAGTTTAATTCTGCTTTTGAAGACAAAGCTGTCACCACTCATCTTGCCCACAAAGTAATGGGCAATGAATGAAACATACCAAAGGAAACTAAATAAATAGTTTTCGGATAACTGTTATTGAAATTTTAACCGCACTGCAATGCAAAATACCATTGCAAACTATATCATTATTGATTTCATTACCTGCATTACTTAAAACTCTTACTTGAATCAATTATTTCAGTTTTATCTCATAAAAGCATTTTAATTGATAATGATGTACGGTATTCACTGCCAAACTTTACCACTACATAGTGGCACTGCAGCTGGCAACAGGGTTATTCTGAAGAGAAATGCATGGCAGATCTTTTTCAAAGGGACCATCATTGATTTACTCTAAGCAATTTGAGGAAACTACAGAAAACAGATCTGGATAGTTGGAAAGGAATGCAACAGATGAAGGTTGGTAAAGAGCTCGCCAGGAAGTTTCAAAACAAATAGAAGTTTTTAATTATTCCATGCAAATAGAAAATTATGTCAAATGAATGTTACCGTGAGATGGGAAACATTACGACAAACTGAGTCAAATCTACAATAGGGATCAGTGGACAATCAGTGCACTGGCAAATGTCCAGGAAAATTTTACAAGGCAAATGTTCAGGAAATGGTTACACTGGATGTCTCAAGGAATACTTTTTTAAGCAGTGTCTATAATTTACCTTGCATCATTTGGTATTAATAGAATTGGAAATAAATAACAAAATATTGAAATCAAATGCCTTTTTAAAGAATGCAGTTGCTAATGTACAATGGCACGGCAGAAAAACTGCTCAAATTTCACATAAAAATTCACCTTACAAATAAATTATGAATCAAAAAATAGCAGTCTATTTTAATTCAAATACATGTATTTACAAAGTTCATTCACTTTGTCATGATGCCGCACTGGGAAACTTGTCCTATTCACTGAAAGGAACCTATGCAAAGAGACCATCAGACAGCAAGATTTTACATGATGATGAATCTGTAAGTGGAAAATAGAGACTTCAATCTCAGATAATCTTAAATTACATTATGAAAGCCATCACAGAGTTC
This sequence comes from Schistocerca nitens, assembly GCF_023898315.1. NCBI lineage: Eukaryota > Metazoa > Arthropoda > Insecta > Orthoptera > Acrididae > Schistocerca > Schistocerca nitens. Next base: position 830,978,348 of record NC_064614.1, read on the forward strand.
GTAGGACCTAGAGCAGCATTTAAAAAAGAAACGGTTAGCCCATTATGCAAACAAAAATGTTTTTATTGATTTTTACACAATTCAAGCTGACCCAATCTCTCAGATTTAAAAAAGCACAGAGTTTAGTTTTAACTTAGATACGTCTAACTTCCACAAAACTGATTCTCATTTCAAGTACTATAAGAAAACACTGTAAAGAAAAATGCGATTTTTAGCGTTAAAGTGTGGTTTCCTGTAGAATATTACAGTTGATGACAAGAGTGTGCCAGCTGTGGAACTATGCATTTTACATAAAACTTCATTTTGCAAAAACTGTTTATCTTTTCATTAAAAGAAGAATAAGACAATTAGTAGGCTGAAAAGTCAAAGCAGTAAATTTACATAAAAGACATACAATGTCTGCTTACAGAATACATTTAGATCACTTTACCACATGATGTGACCCTGAACTCTGCCTGTGTACTTATTTTAAACGTCTGTTCTTACCCTAAGCACTACTCAAATTTCCAACAAATTTGCTTTTTCATTTTTCTATCTTCTCTTTGTATATTTTTTAGTTTATTTCCAGTCTTCATCTGCACGCTTTCTTTTCTTTCTTGTGCAATTTCTGCCCATTTGCACCTTTAATAACAATGTCCTTTAATTCTTACTTTTTAACTGAAACTGTTTTAGCTTTTCAAATATAATTTGCCATGTTCCACATTTTGTTTCCATTTACTTGCAGGCTATTTAATCCCACTTGGCTCTAGGTTGTGTGTCTTCCTTTTCTAGGGACTGAAAGCTCTTCCTTTTGTTGCACACTTAGCATTCTCTTTACGGATACTGGTCCCTACATAACTTCTCATTCCTTTTCTTTTCCAATGTACGGAGTGCTGAGCCATATTTATGAGCAGTAAGAATTTGCTTTCATTTTGTCTCCCCCACTTACACAATTTGCACTTTAATTTCATTTTGAAGTCAATCACAGTCTTGCATTCTCCCAGCTGCAGATTTGTCATTTAACAGAAACACACATTGCAGATCATACTGTATTATTATTCATTGTGACAAAGAAGAGATGTAAATGAAATGTACGCAGAAAGGACAACTTTTCAGTGAGACCCGAGTTGTAGCCCAACTGAATCAACTTCATTTGTATGGAATCTAATGACTGAATTTGTCTCTCTGTAACTGAAAGATTTTACCAAAAATTTATATGCTTCTGCATTCATTCAAATTAATCATGCTGTTCCAACTACAGTTCTGAAACATTTTCATTCCATAAAAAATTAAACCAATTAATTGCTAAAAAGTGCAATGTTTATTTCTTGAAGTTTTCCACAGGATACAATATTCCATCACTTGTTGGGTGTGCATCAGGGATTTTGTTAATTCTTGTTCTGACATCTCAGCCGACAACCTTTCAGTCATCCTCAAGGTGGCCGGTTTGTGTAAGAGCTGTTATTCTGTTCTGCCAGAAAAATGGTAAGCATAATAACAGAGCAATGAACTGTCATGAAGTTTCAGGTCAAGCTTTGAGAAACAGCCACTGAAACCTACCTTTTACTAAAAGAAGTGTATGGTGAAGACTGTCATGTACATAAGTTTTTGAGTGGTTCAAGCATTTCCAAGATGACCAACAAGACACTGAAGATGACTCACACCTGTGACACCCTTCAACATCAACAACAGATGAAAATATCAAAAAAGTAAGTAATCTGATTTGATCTATTTGATCAATTGCTGAAACTGTAGGAATGACAAAGAATGCGGACTGCAAATTTTACATAACCAATTCCAATTTTACATGAGAAAAATGTGTGCTACACTTGTGTCAAAAATTCTCACAATCAAACAAAAAGAAGCTTGTGAAAATGTTTAAACTAGCACTTTGAATACCACTGAAAATGACCCTAATTTCTTGGACAGAGCAATAACATATGACGAACCTTGGTTTTTCACTTATTATCCAGAAACAAAGTGCAAATCCATGCATTGGAAGGGCCAAAATTCACCAAAAGCAGAAACAGCTCAAATGAGCAAATCAAGATTCAAAGCGATGATGGTTGGTTTTTTTTTTTTTAAATACTCATGCAATTGTGTAACTTCAGTGGGTTCCTGAAGGTCAAACTATTTATTTGAGTTTCTTGTTCACAACTCTGTGAGGAAATATGACCCGAATAATACATCATGGGTTCTGCATCAAGAGAACATATTGGCTCATAGTGCATTTTCTGTTAAGAGATTTCTAGTGAGGTAAAGTATCTCAGTGTCAGACCACCAACCTCATTCAGCTGACCTAGCACCATGCGACTTCTCTATTACCCAGGGTCAAATCTGCATTAAAGGAATACGATTTCAGACTGCTGAAGCAAGAGAAAGCAGTATGCATCATCAAAAAATTCAGAGAGGAAGACCTCCAATACCGTTTCCATTAACGGAAAATTCACACGGAGCATCGTAGGGATAGAGGGTTGGAGTATGTAGAGGGTGGCAATAACTAAATATGTATGTTTCTGGAACAAAATGTTTTACAGTAATAGACCTGTTGTTTTATAGCCACATCTCATACACAAAGTGTCACGTATGATCTATACAAAAGCTTGGAAACCTGAAAATGGCTTTTGTTTAAGAAACTGAAGATGTTAATATTATTAGCTAGAAATCAAAATGCACATAGAAAAAGGGCTAAAATAAATGTAAATACATAAAGAATGGAAGTGGGGAGGGTGCAGAGGAAAGAATCAATATTTCAGAGATCATTGGTGAAGAGGCTGTAAAGACAGGATTGCAAGCCTCGGTAAGACACGCATAGAGAAGAAAAAATGTTGTCATTTTCCAAGGAATCACTCCAGCATGCACCATAACAGAGTCAGAGAGAAACAAAGGGAAACCTAACTCAGGATGGGTGGACAATGATTTGAAACCTGATCTTCCAAGATGTGTGTCCGGTGACTTAACCACTGTACGACAAAAATTTCAGAAATGTTTTCATCTATATTAGCAACTGAGAATGTCACACTATTTATGACTATGTTTTAAAATTTTTCAACAATTATGAATAAATATGCCATTAATTAGAAATTTCAAGATAATATCCAAAGGTATGATGACAATGTTTGAAAATGTGTTGAAGCCAGATTTTATGGCATACCATGTGTAACTGTGTGGTGGAAATAGTGTGTCTCTTTGATCTGTTTCTGATTCCCCAGCAAACAGAAATGAATACATTCATTTTTTCTGAATTTTCTGTATTTATATGATGTGTGGTGTTCAGGCTTAGTGAGTGAGAAATAGTTAAACTGATGGTCTACTAAAAAAGGTAGATAAGATTGGAAAGCTACGGAATCAATACAAAAATGGAAATTCCTGGGTGGACTAAGACGTATCACGGACTTCAGATCACACAATACCGAAGCATAGTAAGTTAAATGATGCATGTATTTTGAAGTAAGTATGGGCAAATCATAAAGTCCGAATGCATTATACAAAGTGGAAAGTCGTGAAAGAGTGGTCCCTTAGAGATAAGCTACGTCACGGTATTCACTTGTGTCATACTGTCTGTTGCTCTAAGATGAGTCAACTGTTCAGTTGGAAGAGTAACTTTGGAAAAAAACTCAAGAAAATGGAGGACCTTAACCCAAAAGTTTAAATAAATACATAGGATCAAATCAGCTGATGTGTATTATCCAGATTAGACACAGAAAGTAACGGTGTACACCTTAACTTTACAAATTACAATCTCAGCAAACACATAAAGATAATTATTTTAATCACTGTTTTAACAGTGTGAACCAATGTTGGGGAGAGCTAGATGCAATTACTTTATTTCAAGGAAAATACTGTATACAATAAACATCTAGAAGAAGAAAGTTTGAAACAAATATTTGTGTATTACAAATAAGCTTCCTTATTCCACATATGCAGGATGATAAAATTGTACCATTTTGGAAGAGTACAAAAATGTACTAAGATAAGAATTAAGAATGTTGTGCACAACCATTTCATTTATTTCTGCTGAACTACTTTAAAAAGTACAACAATCATGGCAAAAAGTACAGCAATCATGGCACAAATTCTATGGCTGAAATAGTGTGGTGTAACAATCACTGTGAAGCACTTATTGTGTGTGTTGTGTGTGTGTGTGTGTGTGTGTGTGTGTGTGTGTGAGAGAGAGAGAAAGAGAGAGAGAGAGAGAGATAGAGAGAGAAAACTTACAGCATGAAGTAATTATAAACGAAAACTTATCAAGTCACCTTATCGCTTATCTATAAAAACCAATGGTATTTATCGCAAACAATGACGCATACATTTTAATGCAGAAAAATCTAGATATTCCGAAATACATACATAGCACTACATCTTTTGCATAACTTTTGAAACTGTGATAAATCTGCAAAATAAACATTCCATTAATCATGATAATGCTGAGAGAGTGAGAGGAGGGGGGGGGGGGGGGGGGCGCAGGCAGCAGACTTTGCAAGACACTTGAAGGTAACACACAAAATAAACCATGCAAAACACAAAAGTTCTTTGTATCAGGTTGAGGAATTATTGACAACAAATGTGTAATAAAATAAATATATTTCTACAACTCAAAATGCACAAAGAAATAAATACACACTACAATACATAGAACACATTTCAAAATCTATATTAAAGTTCATATACACCAGACGATACGTTTGATGGATTACATCCAAAATATTATTAATGAACGCTTGGTAACGAATACAGAGTGTGAAAACTACACAATCAAAAAGGTTTCCAACCTCTTGCAAATATCTATATGTATGAAATTACTGGTTTCAGCCGAAACACTAATGCATTAATTAACATGAGGCAAGTTATGCAAAGTACATCAAAATTGAGCAATATGTGTGGGTAGTACACAGAGTACGGGTTTACAGTTGCACCCATCCTAAAAAGTTTGTAAGTACACTGGTTCCTTACTTCGTTTTATGCTGACTAGCAAAATTATATCAAATCGCTGGATTTTACAGTGATCCTCCAAAATGTGACTATGTTAATTTATCCAATAATGGAAGCACCAAAAACACTTGCCCCTGAAAAGGATGAGGTACAACACAATAAACCCTCAGGAACTAAAAATTGTGTACACCTCACACTAGCTCCAAAATTTTTATGATACCTTGACTGTTTGCAGCAACAACAATATTTGAATGCTGTCTCCAACAAACAGCAGATACAAACTCATTAACATCGTCTTCTTTTCTATCCTTCTCCAAAACACTCTTAACAGCATCAAACTTAAAACTGAACAACTGTTTGGTAAGTCCTTTGTAATAAACATACAAGGCGTTATTTTCAGAACCACAAGCTACATAATCTCCATCTGTTGCTAGACCTACAAAATTCTTTTCATTAATATGACCAACAAATGACCGCAGACAATGTGGATTATTAATATTCCACATCTTCAACTGACTGTCTGTTGATGCAGATACAATCTCTTCCTTGTTGAGAAATTTAACATATGACACAGCTTTGCGATGACCTTTAAAAACTGATAACGGCTCCTTCATATTGCGCAGATCGTAATAATGTACACAATGGTCAGCAGATCCAAATGCTAAATGGCAGGAGCTGCGAGGGTTGAACTTAACACAGCAAACATTAGCTTTTGCTTCAAGGGAAGCTACTGATCGGTCAATGTTTAGTGACCACAGCTTCACTCTTGCATCATCTGATCCTGATGCTATAAGTCGGGTATCGACATCATTGAAGTCTACACTCCAACATCTTTTCTCATGCTCTTGGAAAGTTTTAACACGCTGCCCACTGACAGCATCCCACACAGTAACTGTTCCTTCATAATCACTACTCGCTAGAGTGCTTTTGTGGTATGAATTCCAGCTTACACATGATATTTTTGAATTTGATACCATTTCAACACATGGATAGTGAATATCCACTGTGTCTCTTATGACAGCTCCATAATCAAATACTTTTATTCTTTTTGTGACTCCGGCAATGGCAAAAAACTCATTGTCCTTATCAAATTCAATACTAGACACAATTGTGGAGTTATTAAATATATCGCTTGAATAATTTAGGGTTGCAAGTGGCCGTAAAGAATTATACCGGGAAAATTTCACTAAATTTTCTCTAAACGCATTCAGACCTTGGCTTTCTGATGATGGCATTGCTGTTCTGTCAATGCTACCACCAAATGACTTGTCCATACTGCCTCCAAATGATTTGTCCATACTGCCTCCAAATGATTTGTCCATACTGCCACCAAACATAAGTTCTTTGGCTCTTGAATTGAAATAGCACTGAACAAAATCATCAAAATGGGCATGCATACGTTTCCGGCGCAATGCCAGACTTGTTGCAGAGCTGTCCAAGTTCTTCTGGCTGCCAGTAAATCCATCAGGACCCATTGCTTCACTCATGCTTTCTTCTTTGCTAAGTTTCCCTGGGCCTTCAGAAGACAATTCCTTTTTCAGACCCAATGTGCTGCCTGAAGCTGATGGTTCTTTCTCCAACTTGGGACATTTGGTGTGGACTTCTTTTAAGATGTTCTCAACTTCTCCTATATCCCGCTTAATAAGAGCAACTTCCCGTGTAAGCTGACTTAACTGCTCTTCCTTCTGCTGCAGTAAATGTGTGAGAAATTCATATAAAAGCTTGTTTTGAGCTGCACATGATTCCGCCTCTAATAAATGTTTTCTCTGTGTCAGCACTTCCAAAATAACATTTACATCTGGCAGTGTTAGGTTCAGTGACTCTGTAGCAACAAAATCACGTAACCCATCAGGACCTAGAAGGCTTTCACCTGAAGCGTCACGTGTTAAACCAGCCTCTGATGTTCCCATGACTTTTGATTTGTATTTTGAGACCAGCTCATTCAACAAAAAGTTTGGGAACACTTGTTCACGACTGCTAAGAGAAAACCCACATTTTGGGCAGCGTCCGCAGGATTCAACTGACTTTGATATGCACCTGTAGCAGAAGGTGTGTCCACACCTTGTGATATGCGCCTCCTCAATCAGCTCGAAGCAGACTGGACACAAATAATCACTACTTTTATCCTCAAATGAGCCGCCAACACCGTTTAGCACCACTGAATGCTGACGTTTTGTAGGTCGAGAACGCTGTGGAGTTGAAGATGACGATGCACTGCCAATACTTCCAGTACTTTTCCCAGAAGCCATTGGCGACAAATACTCACTGAATTGTCCAGAACGCGTGCACTGACCGCCACCATTTATCAGCAGACAGAATGCACCCTGAAACAGACGAAGTATTCATGATTAATGGAACCTCTCTTTATATCGTAATGGGCGAGAGGGGGGGAGAGGGGGGGAGAGGGGGCAACAAGAATATAATTTTTTGCAAACTGAATTACTAGTTAAGCTAAACAAGCACACCACTGAGGCACCACAGAGCAAAAACAAATACAGTAAGATATTTAAGAGAAGAAAGAAAAAAGACACACAAATACCAACTATTGAAGCAACATTCAAGAAAAATGTAGAACTAAGTTTTGCAATACTTGTTGTAACACACACTTGAAAATATGCAGATATGGTGGAAGCAAATCCTTTAAGTGGCACAGATATGATACATAAACATTGATAAAGTACTTCACTACACTGCTTGAGAGGATAGTAAGGGTTGAGACACATTCACATAATTCTGAAATACAGTTTTATCTGTGTGTACAGAAATAATTCTGTTCTGGTGTACTGTCTGTGTAAATGAACCAATATTTTGCAAATTTAACTGGCAGCATAAAGTGTCTGCTCTGCCCTAAGGCACAAGAGAAAGTTTCTTTTGCATACTGTTCAGCCAAGTGAGAACTCAAATACAGTCTGCAACAAATAAAACAGTAACATCAACTTGTATACAGAACTCTATAGTTTCCCTTCATTCCATTTTTACTTCTGTCACTCATGGAAATTTTGTTTTTATCTGTTCCATGAGACATACCTTCACATTGCTGTGGTGATCAACACTAAAATGATTCCACCGCGCTCTTTCAATGGTGGGACTGAAGTGGAATCAGGATGGAGTACAACACTATATGCACCAGGCAGATGGAATGTTAGAAACCTTGTTTGCTACAGTAGTAGTAGTAGTAGTAGTAGAGGGTTTTTGGGCGCACGACAGCAAGGTCTTCAGCGCCCGCTCAGTAACATAGTGAGACAGGTGTCAAGAAAAGACTCAGAACAGTAAGATAAAACAGAACACAAAACACAGGTTACAAGGTTTGAAAAATATGTGCCTACCCACACTGAAGCGTGGGACGAAGCACGTCGTCAGCAGTAAAACATGGACAACACAGGAAGAAAGTGGGAAAGGGAGCTAAAACAATATAGCAGATGGAAGTTGCTGGCTGACCGCAAGGAAAAAAGGGAGGAGTCAGCCACTCTGCAATACACTAAAACCTCCAGCCTAAAAGTTTAGGCCAGAGTCCAGACACATCAAAAAACTTTAAAACCCTAGACACACACGTCTCATCGTTCGCTAAAACACAAGGCAGATCCCCATCAACTTGTGCTTCTGACCTTGCATCACGGTATAAAATGCAGTCTGTTAAAATGTGGCGGACAGAGATGTGCACACCACAGGCATCACAAAATGGAGGATCCTCCCGCCGTAGTAAAAAGCTACGTGTGAGAGGACAGTGTCCGATCCGAAGACGTGTGAGGGTCACTTCTTCCCGACTGAGTGACCGGCAGGAGGAACGCCACGGCCGAGTTGTTGACTTCACCAACTGCAGTTTATTGGCTGTCACCGCCAGCCATTCTTCCTCCCACAACTCCATGCACTTCCTGTGGAGTGCAGAGATGACAGACTTCAAGGGAATAGGACACTGGACCACATCCTGTTCTCTGCAAGCCTCCTTGGCAGCCCGATCGGCCTGTTCATTGCCCCATATTCCTACATGACCTGGCACCCAGCAGAAGGACACCACCTTGTCTGCTACAATACTATCCTCAAGCATAATGGAAAAAAATCTCTAACAAATTAGCTTTTATCCACAGGATACTGTTTCAGGTTTTTGAATCTGTTTTGTTTAGGGTGCGGACATTATACTGGAAACAGTGATCAAAATTGTCAAAGGGTGGTTCCTGAAAATATGTATTTTCAGCAAATAACTACAAGGAGTTTTAGATGTAATTTGGAAGTCAACTCCCAAATTTACTTGATGCATATATTGGCATTAAATGTGGTCTGCACATATCCAGTGAAAAGTCTTGGTACATGCAGTCTTAGTTGATCTATTACCACATTATTTTGTTTTCCTTGTCCTTTTCCTAGATTCCATTGCCATTGTTAACCCAGAAAGCAACTTGCAACATTATGAACTTACAAGTAATACATATAGTACATATAGTACATATAGTACATATCTCTCTCTCTCTCATATATATATATATATATATATATATATATATATATATATATATATATATATATATGAGAGAGAGATATGTACTATACCACTGATCAAATGTGAATGTGCATACAATATGACTGGTACATGCACAGTGAATAACAGGAGATGAATTTGATAATAATCATTGTTCTGATTTTTCCCTGCAATCCATATTCTGCAGTGCCACAACATACATCAGGAACGATGTTAACATTTCTCATGTAGCTCAATGTCTTACAATCAACATAACATGAAATAGACTGCAGTTTACACATGGGTTTGCAAATACAGAACTACTAATTCCGAATTTTAAATTTAATATTTTAATTATTCTCACAGTGTTCATTCATCTATAAGTTTTAATAACTATCTTCAACATACTATCCTTTTTACTGTAAAGCAACTTTCCTTGGCTCCATTTGAAGATAGAGGAGTGAAGGAAACAAACTACCTCCACATGATAAAAATTAACAAAGACAAAACTTCACACTGAACAGATTAATAACCAAAATACATTTCAACTTAAATATATGCAACTTGAGAATAAAACGATGGCAAAAACATAGAAAATAGATTATACGGCCAATAACTTAATTATGTATCTTAAGACCTGAGAATTCACAGAACACAAACTGAAATTAAGCAATGGAAAATCCAGGATGAAATGTAACAATATTATGAAAACGAAAGTTGTCGCTCACCATATAGTGGAGACGCTGAGTCAGATAGGCACAACAAAAACACTATCACAAATATAGCTTTCGGCCAGTAAGTCATTCGTCAAAATTAGATGACAAACACGCACACGCCCTCAGATGCCTGAGACTGCAGTCATTTGTTTATGAGTTGCATTTGCTTCAGTGTGTATGTGCGTTTTTGTTGTCTAATTTTGACGAAGGCCTTACTGGCCGAAAGCTGTATTTATGAGAGTCTTTTTGTTGTGACTATCTGTGACTCAGCATCTCCACTACTGGTGAGTGGCAACTTTCCTTTTCACAATATTATAACCACAATTAAAACTGATAAAACGCAGCTAAAAAGTGAAAGTTTAAACTTTGTGTTGTGTATTTTTGTGGAAAATGCTGATCATTTCTATGACCAAAGAGATATTTGGAAAGGAAGTTACAAGTTCAGGAAGAAGGAACAAAAACTTTGAGATTTATAGATGACAATGTAATTCCGACAGAGACGGCAAAGGACTTTGAAGAGCATTTGAAGAAAGATCTTATGAGTATCAACAAAAATAAAACAAGGCAATTCGAAGGTAGTCAAATTAAATCAGCTGATGCTGAAGTAATCAGATTAGGAAATGAGGCATTAAAAGTAGTATATGAGGTTTTATTATTTAGGCAGGAAAATACTGATGATGCAAGAACTAGAGAGGATATACTATGCAGACTGGCAATAGTTAGGAAAGTATTTCTGAAAAAGAGGAATTTGTTAACAACAATTAACAACTCAACTGTCAGCAAGTCTTTTCTGAATGAACTGGTATGGAGTGTAACCATGTAGGGAAGCGAAACATGGACAATAGGACAATACGCAGTTCAGGCAAGGACAGAATACAAGTTTTTGAAAGTGGTGCTATAGAAAAATGTTGAAGATTACACGGTTAGACTGGATAACAAATGTGGCTGTACTGAACTGAATTGTGGAAACAAGCAATTTGTGGCACAACTTTACTAAAATAATGGATCAGACAATAGGATGCATCCTGAGGCATCAAGGAATAGTTAATTTGATAATGGAAGGAGCAGGTGGGGAGGGGGAGTTAGGGGATAAAAACTGGAGAGTGAGTGAGAGAGAGAGAGAGAGAGAGAGAGAATCTTGAATACAGTAATACGGTAAGCGGGTTCAACTGGATGTGCAGTTGGAAGTATTTTGCACAGTGGTGGTGATGGATGTAATGAATAACTTTTTGAAAATACTGACCAGTGGTCTGTGAGTGTGGGTACTTAAAGATCACTTTTTTTTCACTACCTGAAAAACCATAGCTTCTAGCACGTTTTCTAGCACAAAATTGAACTACAGGGTGATTCAAAAAGAATACCACAACTTTAAAAATGTGTATTTAATGAAAGAAACATAATATAACCTTCTGTTATACATCATTACAAAGAGTATTTAAAAAGGTTTTTTTCACTCAAAAACAAGCTCAGAGATGTTCAATATGGCCCCCTCCAGACACACGAGCAATATCAACCCGATACTCCAACTCGTTCCACACTCTCTGTAGCATATCAGGCGTAACAGTTTGGATAGCTGCTGTTATTTCTCATTTCAAATCATCAATGGTGGCTGGGAGAGGTGGCCGAAACACCATATCCTTAACACACCCCCATAAGAAAAAATCGCAGGGGGTAAGAACAGGGCTTCTTGGAGGCCAGTCATGAAGTGCTCTGTCACGGGCTGCCTGGCGGCCAATCCATCGCCTCGGGTAGTTGACGTTCAGGTTTCATAACTAACCTTTTTCGTAGGACTCTCCATACAGTTGATTGTGGAATTTGCAGCTCTCTGCTAGCTCTGCGAGTTAATTTTCCTGGGCTGCGAACAAATGCTTGCTGGATGCGTGCTACATTTTCATCACTCGTTCTCGGCCGTCCAGAACTTTTCCCTTTGCACAAACACCCATTATCTGTAAACTGTTTATACCAACGTTTAATACACCACCTATCAGGAGGTTTAACACCATACTTCGTTCGAAATGCACGCTGAACAACTGTCGTCGATTCACTTCTGCCGTACTCAATAACACAAAAAGCTTTCTGTTAAGCAGTCGCCATCTTAGCATCAACTGACGCTGACGCCTAGTCAACAGCGCCTCAAGTGAACAAATGTACAACTAAATGAAACTTTATAGCTCCCTTAATTCGCCGACAGATAGTGCTTAGCTCTGCCTTTTGTCGTTGCAGAGTTTTAAATTCCTAAAGTTGTGGTATTCTTTTTGAAGCACCCTGTATATTAATTTTCCACAAAAAAGGTCCTATTCATTTTTTCTTTAGGACTAATAGTTTTCGCATTGCTGAGGATGGACAAAAAAATCACATATTACTAAAAACAGTGTTTTAATGGTATAAAATTAATGTATATTGGAAACTAATATTAAATGTTTATACAACATCTAAATGCAGCAGAAGTGTAAGGCAGTTAGAAGCGTGAGGGAAGATAGGTCGCTGGAATGCAGTTACGTACCTCCCTTGTAAGTCTGCAAAATAAAGAGCACAAAAAGCAATTACAATATTATGAGAAGGAAAGTTGCTACTCACCATATAGTGGAGGTGCTGAGTCACAGACAGGCACAACAAAAAGACTCTCACAATTAAAGCTTTCAGCCATTAAGGCCTTCATCAACAATAGATGCACACATCCAAACACAACTCACACACATGACTGCAGTCTCAAGCAACTGATACCACACTGCCAGTTGCCTGAGACTGCAGTCTTATGTGTGAGGTGTGTGTGTGTGTGTGTGTGTGTGTGTGTGTGTGTGTGTGTGTGTGTCATCTCCACTATATGGCGGGTAGCAACTTTCCTTCTCATAATAATGGTACATTCCATCATGGATGTTCCATTGTTTGAAAAACCAATCACAGTGTGTTTCACATTTTTTTATGTATATATACTGAAGCAGTTAGTGAAAATTTGTACCAAGGCTGTGACCTGAACCCCGGTCTCCTCCTTACAAGGCAGGTGTGTTACCCACTAAGCCATCTCGGCACAATGGTTCGCACAACAGTATGGATTACCGTGGCATGCCTCCCTCCTTGATCCAAATTCTCACTGCCGCCCCAGCCTACTTTGAATTCATATCATGATATCTTCACGAGATCAGTAAAGTCTCTGAAATTCTGTTATTTCATTCACAAAATTATTTCAACCCTTCAACAGCTTGCCTTAGGAATCACCGGTGACATAATGTGCAAGACACTCTCAAAGGAGGTGTTCATCTTCCATAAAGTGTGTTAACACTAAATGGAATAGAGATATGAATTACTAATAAGACAAATGTAAGAAACGTGTAAGTATGTAAATCTCTGTGCACTGTTCTACAGTGCTACAAGGAAAGCGATTCTTAGTCATTTTGTGAGGGGGTTGTAGCATTCTTCTGGGAAGGCAACTTCCCCACGATGAGTGCAGCTCACTTTTCAGTTTACGAACACACTATACCTCCCCAGCATTTCCTATCCAGTCCTTTCATGTGAGCTGACAAAGTAACTTCGCTGAGTACACATTTATATAAACTAAACTAAAATCCATCCCAACAGGCCTTGGAAGGCCCAATAGTACCAGTATCAACCGACCGCCATGTCATCCTCAGACCACAGGCGTCACTGGATGCCGATATGGAGGGACTTGTGTCAGCACACCGCTCTCCTGGCTGTATGTCAGTTTACACGACTGGAGCCACTTCTTCTCAATTAAGTAGCTCCTCAGTTTGCCTCATATGGGCTGAGTGCACCCAGCTTGCCAACAGCACTCGGCAGACCAGATGGTCACCCATCCAAGTGCTAGCCCAACCCGACAGCGTTCAACTTCAGTGATCTGATGGGAACCCATGTTACCACTGTGGGAAGGCTGTTGGCTACACATTCATATAGTACAGTTATTTTCAGTTTATTACATGAGTATTTATTTGCAATTGTTAAATGAGCTATTATGTAAAAAAAGATCAACAGCTGGAGCTGTCAACTGTCTACTACACTGAAGAGCCTGACCCAAGTGTAACACAATTTTGATTTCATTGACTCCACTATCAATGGCTGAAATACTTTTTGCAGCTTAAGGGTATCAAGTTCATCACCCCAGCCTCCACTCTCCCAATGCCTGAAGAGGTCCAGACGATCAAACTGGTTCCCTCTGTAACAGAAGCAGTCCGTATAGAGTTATGGAACTTCAGATATCTAAACAAAAGTAAAGTGATCCATTATAGAAGATTACTGTTCTAGATTTAAATGAGATCAGCCCTTTTCCAAAAAACATATTGACATCCAAACTGCAAGATACACTGTGGGGGTGTGGTAAGTTTGCTATAATACAAAATGAGCTGCCCTTGTTTGTACTTTTTCAATGTCATCCATCAGTCCCACCTGATGCAGATCCCACACCATACAACAATACTACAGAATAGGGCAGACAAGCGTGGTGCAAGCAGTCTCTTTTGTAGACCTGTTCACCTTCTAAGTGTTCTGCCAATGAATCACAGTCTTTGGTTTGCTGTATCCACAACATTATCTATGTGATCGTTCCAATTTAGGTTATTTGTAATTGTAATCCCTAAGTATTTAGTTGAATTTACAGCCTTCAGATTTATGTGACTTATTGCATAACAGAAATTTAGCAGATTTCTTTTAGTACTCATGTGAATAACTTGACACCTTTTTTTATTCAGGGTCGATTGTCACTTTTCGCACCATAAGATATCTTATCTAAATAATTTTGCAATTCGTTTTGGTCATCTGATGACTTTACAAGACAGTAAATGACAACATCATGTGCAAACAATCTGAGACGGCTACTCAGATTATCTCCTATGGCGTTAATATAGATCAGGAACAACATAGTGCCTACAACACTTCCTTGGAGAACGCCGGATATTACTTCTGTTTTACTTGAAGACTTTCCATCTATTACTACAAACTGTGAACTTTCTGACAGGAAATCATGAATCCAGTCAGACAACTGAGGCGATATTTCATAGACATGCAGTTTGGTTAGAAGACACTTGTGAGGAGCGGTGTCGAAAGCCTTCTGGAAATCTAAAAATATGGAATCAATCTGACATCCCCTGTCGATAGTGCTCATTACTTCATAAAGAGCTAGTTGTGTTTTGCAAGAATGATATTTTCTGAATCCATGCAGACTGTGTGTCAGTAAATTGTTTTCTTCTACGTACTTCATAATGTTCAAAAACAGTATTTGTTCCAAAATCCTATTGCAAATTGACATTAGTGATATGGGCCTGTAATTCAGTGAATTGCTCCTACTTCCCTTTTTGGGTATTGGTGTGACTTGAGTAATTTTCCAGTCTTTAGGTACGGATCTTTCTGTGAGCAAGCGGTTGTATATAACTGCTAAATATGGAGCTATTGTATCAGCATAATCTGAGAGGAACCTGACTGGTATACGATCTGGACAGGAGACCTCGGCTTTTATTACGTGATTTAAGCTGCTTTGTTTCACTGAGGATATCTACTTCTATGTTTCTCATCTTGGCAGTTGTTCTTGATTGGAATACAGGAATATTTACTTTGTCTTCTTTGGTGAAGGAGTTTCTGAAAACCGTGTTTAATAACTCTGCTTTAGTGCCACTGACATCACTGTTGATATCACACAGTGAAGGTATTCATTGCATCTTGCCACTGGTGTGCTTTGTGTATGACCAGAATTCTTTGGGTTTTCTGCCAGATTTTTGTTGTGGAAATTATTAAAAGCATCTCGCACTACAGTACGCCCTTTATTTCGAACTACTGCAAAACTTTGCCAGTCTTGGGGATATTGCATTCTTTTAAATTTGGCATGCTTTTTTCGCTACTTCTGGAACAGCGATCTGTCCCGTTATGTGTACCATGGGGGATCAGTACCATCAATTATTAATTTATGTGGTATATATCTCTCAACTGCTGTCGATATTATCTCTCTGAAATCATTCCACAACTTTTCTACACTTACATGATCAGATCGGAAGGAGTGAAGACTGTCTCTTAACAATGCAATAAGACCATTTTTATCAGCTTTTTTAAATAGATATATTTTGTGTTCCTTTTTTATGGTTGTGGGTGTTATGGTCTTCAGCCTAGCAGCAACTGCCTTGTGGTTGCTAATCCCAGTATTCGTCACGATACTCACTATTTGTCCAGGATTATTTGTTGCTAAGAGGTCAAGTATGCTTTCGCAACCATTTACGCTTCAAGTGAGCTCATTGAACTAATTGTTCAAAATAATTTTCTTAGAAAGCATTTAGTACAATTTTGGATGACGTTTTATGCCTGCCACCGGCTTTAAACATATAATTTTTCCAGCATATCGAGGGTAGATTGAAGTCACCACCCACTGTAATTGTATCAGTTTGAAGTGAAACTCAAGTTTTCTTTGAACTGTTCAGCAACTGTATCTTCTAAGTCGGGGGGGGGGGGGGGGGTCGATAAAAGCATCAAATTAATAGTTTAGTCCGATTGTCAGGTACAACCTCTACCTATACTATTTCACAGGAACTACCTACTTCAATTTCACTACAAGGCAAACTACTTCTGAAAGCAATAAATACTCCACCACCAACGTATTTAATCTATCCTTTCTGAACACTTTTAGATCGTTTGAAAAAATTTCAGCTGAACTTATTTCCTGCTTTCTGTACCTATAACTATTTGAGCTTCAGTGCTTTCTATTAGCGCTTGGAACTTTGGTTCTTTCCCAACACAGCTATGACAATTAACGATTACAATACCCATTGTTTCTACAACTACCTTACTGCATTTTATCTGTCCCCTTTTAGACTGACACCCTTTCTGTGGTTCCCTGAGATCTTCCAACCTAAAAAAAAAAACCGCCCAGTCCCTTCCACACAGCCCCCGCTACGTATGTTACCACCTCCTGTGTGTAGTGGACTCCTGACGTATTAAGCAGAACCTGGAAACTCACCACCCGATGGTGCAAGTCAAGGAATCTGCAACCTACACAGTCACAGAACCGCTTGAACCTCTGATTCAGACCCTCCTCTCGGCTCTGCTCCAAAGGACCAGAGTTGGTTCTATCGACTATTGTACAGATAGTGAGCTCTGCCTTAATCTCGGAAGCAAGACTGGCAGCCTTTACCATTTCCGCTAGCCACAGGAAACCAGAGAGAATCTCCTCTGATCCAATGTGACATGTCATCGGTACCGACATGAGTCACCACCTGCAGTTGGCTGCACCCTGTGTTCTTCATAGCATCCGGAAGCACTCTTTCCACATCCAGAATGACTCCCCCGGTATGCACACAGAGTGCACACTGCCTTCATTCCCCTTCTTGGCAGCCATGTTCCTAAGGGGCCCCATCATACGCCTAACATTGGAGCTCCCAACTGCCAGTAAACCCACCCTCTGCGAATGTCCAGAGCTTGCGGGCCAAGAAGCTTCCTCTGGAACAGGGTGGACAACTGCATGCGGCTCAGAGACTTTGTCAGCTACAGATAAAGCCCAAAACTTGTTCGTCAAATGAACCGGGGAGGCCCTACAATCGGCCCCTCATATATTTTTCGCTGCCTGCCAGACTTTGGAATGATCTCCCACTCGACCATGGGTGAGGGTCAACCTCAGTGCAGGCAGTACCTCGAGTGGCCACAGCAGTGGACCGATCGGGGGACATGTAGGATTTGCTCGACATCCCTCACATACCAGTGTCCGATCCCCCATTGTGATGCTTCTTGGCAGCAGCCTCAAGCTGTATGACGGAAGCCAACACAGCCTGGAGCTGTGAGCGAAGGGTCGCCAAATCAGCTCGCATCTGTACACAGCCATCAAAGTTCCTATCCATTTCTGCAGTCGCTACTTTTTGAAGCCCGTAAAAATATGTAACAAACAAATGGTGTACTCTGATTATTTGCAGCAGGAATTCAAAATAATGAAGCAGAGAGAATGGGGAACTGTCTGCTTGCTCTTTATTTTGCTGACCTATGAAGGAGGGACATGCATGCCCACAATCTGGCGACCTACCTTCCCTCAAAGCTTCTAACCTCCATTCTAGCCGTTCCACCCTGTTACATTCCCAGAACACAATTTACTCAGTAAAGTGGCTCTACTGCACCAAGAAAAGATACACAGAGTTGTTCTTAACCCATTTCATTTAACAACTGACAACAATTTAATACCACTAAAACATTATACCCAATAACCTGTGATTTTCGCATCTGCTGCAAAGCAAAAGCTATTAGTCTCAGAGAAAAAAATGAATTGGATCTTTTTTTTTTTTTTTTTGTGGGAAATGTGATGTAGTTTAAACTTGTACTGGGAACATTTTCGCTGGATGCTGTGGTTATCAAGAAAACCCAGAACTACAGCCCCTCCCCCCACCCTACCAGTCAGAATTTTTAATATGTTGTTTGTGACCCCCCGCCAGTACCACTGTTGTTGTTGTGGTCTTTAGTCCTGAGACTGGTTTGATGCAGCTCTCCATGCTACTCTAGCCTGTGCAAGCTTCTTCATCTCCCAGTACTTAGTGCAACCTACATCCTTCTGAATCTGTTTAGTTTACTCATCTCTTGGTCTCCCTCTACAATTTTTACCCTCTACGCTGCCCTCCAATGCTAAATTTGTGATCCCTTGATGCCTCAGAATATGTCCTACCAACCAGTCCCTTCTTCTTGTCAAGTTGTGCCACAAACTTCTCTTCTCCCCAATTCTATTCAATACCTCCTCATTAGTAATGTGATCTATCCATCTAATCTTCAGCATTCTTCTGTAGCACCACATTTCGAAAGCTTCTATTCTCTTCTTGTACAAACTATTTATCGCCCATGTTTCACTTCCATACAAATACTTTCAGAAACGACTTTCAAACACTTAAATCTATATTCGATGTTAACAAATTTCTATCCTTCAGAAAAGCTTTCCTTGCCATTGCCAGTCTACATTTTATATCCTCTCTACTTCGACCATCATCAGTTATTTTGCTCCCCAAATAGCAAAACTCCTTTACTACTTTAAGTGTCTCATTTCCTAATCTAATTCCCTCAGCATCACCCGACTTAATTCGACTACATTCCATTATCCTTGTTTTACTTTTGTTGATGTTCATCTTATATCCTCCTTTCAAGACACTGTCCATTCCATTCAACTGCTCTTCCAAGTCCTTTACTGTCCCTGACAGAATTACAATTACCTTGAAGTTTTTATTTCTTCTCCCTGGATTTTAATACCTACTCCAAATTTTTCTTTTGTTTCCTTTACTGCTTGCTCAATATACAGATTGAGTAACATGGGGGAGAGGCTACAACCCTGTCTCCCTCCCTTCCCAATCACTGCTTCCCTTTCATGCCCCTTGACTCTTACAACTGCCATCTGGTTTCTGTACAAATTGTAAATAGCCTTTCGCTCCCTGTATTTTACCCCTGCCACCATTAGAATTTGAAGGAGAGTATTCCAGTCAACATTGTCAAAAGCTTTCTCTAAGTCTACAAATGCTAAAAATGTAGGTTTGCCTTTCCTTAATCTATTTTCTAAGATAAGTCATACATGTTGACACACGTGTTCCAACATTTCTGCGGAATCCAAACTGATCTTCACCGAGGTCGGCTTCTACCAGTTTTTCCATTCGTCTGTAAAGAATTCACATTAGTATTTTGCAGCTGTGACTTATTACACTGATAGTTCAGTAATTTTCACATCTGGCAACACCCGCTTTCTTTGGGATTGAAAGTATTATATTCTTCTTGAAGTCCGAGGGTATTTCACCTGTCTCATACATCTTGCTCACCAGATGGTAGAGTTTTGTCAGGACTGGCTCTCCCAAGGCCGTCAGTAGTTCCAATGGAATGTTGTCTACTCCCGGGGCCTTGTTTCGACTCAGGTCTTTCAGTGCTCTGTCAAACTCTTCACGCAGTATTGTATCTCCCATTTCATTTTCATCTACATCTTCTACCATTTCCATAATAGTGTCCTCAAGTACATCGCCCTTGTATAGACCCTCTATATACTCCTTCCATCTTTCTGCTTTCCCTTCTTTGCTTAGAACTGGGTTTCCATCTAATCTCGATATTCATGCAAGTGGCTCTCTTTTCTCCAAAGGTCTCTCTAATTTTCCTGTAGGCAGTATCTATCTTACCCCTAGTGAGATAAGCTGCTACATCTTTACATTTGTCCTCTAGCCATCCCTGCTTAGTCATTTTGCACTTCCACTCTACCATCTGGTGAGCAAGATGTACGAGACAGGCGGGCGAAATACCCTCAGACTAAAAGAAGAATATAATAATTCCAATCCCAAAAAAAGCAGGTGTTGACACATGTGAAAATTACCGAACTATCAGTTTAATAAGTTACAGCTGCAAAACAAAGAAAAAATGTTAAAGTATAAAAGTGAAATAATTTCCTTTAGAAAAATATTAATATGTTAACCTTACACAGTTCCCACGGCTTTCCATTATCTTTCACAAGTGATTCAATATATGGATATCAGCAAGGTGATATGAAGCTTTCTTTACATATTCCAGAGTTTTACCACACTCTGCACATGTGTGGTGACTGACAAAAAAATGACCGCCACTGCCATTAATTAATCAAAGAGACGGTATTTTATTTGGCAATTGTTTGTCAAGTCCCCTAAGCAATTTCACCAGATTTCTCTTTTAGTAAATGTGAATCGAACCGCAAGAGTCTCATATTACATCTCTGAGAAACACCTGAAGTTTTGTATTACTAGAGCTAACAATACCACATTCACAGAAAATGATAGTTCATTGTCAATATCAGAAAATCTGTAGACCATTTTGAAAGTTAAGGGGAGTTGGAACGCCCTATCCCAACAATGTTAAACTTAGTGACTTGGCTTCCCTGTATTTCAGGAACCACTGTAGTCATTGACCTGAAACTTTTACAAGACATTAAACTGTATGTTCTGAGTTTACCGAACTACAATAATTGCATTTCAGTCACTGCTTTCAGAAATACAATTTTTTAATTACATGGTTAAAAATTGTGTGTACTTTTTTGTATGTTATCCGAAATAATTTTAATTATACGTAACATTATGTTGTTTTTTTAGTTCAGTAGACTCAGGACATATATGTTATTACTCCCTGATAATTTGGATACTCTACTCGAAGTGGTTTCTGAGATTTAGGGAAAAAGCAACAGAAAATGTAAATTTTCAGGAACGGCTTCCAAAGTTCCAAATGACTGTAACTCACTCAATATATGCTTAATTTTTTATTTTTCATCACTCAGAAGCACCCTGCATCATACTGTATATCATCATCTTGATCTTTTTCCAAGTTTTTTCTTCTTTCTAGACTCCTTAGTGGCCAGCTGTGCTGGATACTCTGCTTTATCAATGTGAACCTTGTCCATCCATTCAAGTTCTCTGATGCAGTTTTAATTCCCATATGCTGTAGCACTTTCACCCTACCAATGTTGCCATAATTAAAAGCAATAACAGCATCACTGACCCCCTACTTTAGTGATTTCATTCCAACAAAAACAGTTTTTGGCAAGCGAGTCCATATAAGATGATTGAACAACTCATTGGGATTTTGAGTCTGACCATGCAGACACTTCTTCAGTAATTCAGGATTTGCCAGGTCTCTGTAAATAGGTTTTACAATATCCATGACTGCTGCTGGGATGGAATGTTTATGGCTGTATGAAGTATTTGGGTACTGGGCATTGCAGTAATTGCACCATGAATCAGGTCCAGGAGGGCAAAGGTGGTGTACTGGTTTTTCATCAGCTGACAGTCTGTGGAAGAAGGTAGCCCATATTGCCTGCTTCATTTTCAACAAATCCTCAGTATTATTTCTAATGGCTGTCCCATAATACTGCTGTAGTTCATCAATCATCAACTTCTTCAACCTGGTGCCCATCTTCTTCTGGACATGACCAATATTTAACCTTTATAACACAGCAATCCACAGCCGTCTATATAAAAAATTGCCAATTTTATTCGGTCTTGAAGTAATGCGCATAAAAATTTTAACATTTTCATCTGGTGTAGATTATATTTAAAAAATGAGATGAGAATACAAAAATATGAAATTTTTTTTTTTCCATTCTAACTCCCCTTAATTGAATGTAGAGTATCTATCCATGAAAGTATTCTTGAACTGTGGATTTTCTTGTTGCATATACTCACACTCCCTCTTTCCTAAGAGTTACAGACAAGATTTATCACTAAATTAGTGTCACATCCTAATAGCAGTGTACAGAAAGAAGAAAAAGGAAGATTGGGGACCAACTTCTCATTATTAACACAGTTATTAGAGACAGAGTGCAACCTTGGAATGGCCAAGGAGAGGAAGGAAACTGACTGAGCCCTCTTTACAGGAGCCATGCTGGCCATCACAGTGAGTGAGGTAGGCCTACCTAAATCTATATTGCAAGGAGGGAATTCCAAGCCTACTCCTCCCATAGGAAATCCACTGTTTTAACCACGGCACCAAGTTGCTCAGTGCGCAGGGAAGAGGACTCACTCTTATCTGCCACATGTTCTGTAATTAGTCTGATCTTGTATCAGTGATGTCAATGTAACGACCAATCAGGCAGAAAATGTATTCAGTATTTATCATACAAACTATTTCAGAATATTCTCAGGTAGTATCATGATCTAAAAGTGTGTCTGTAAGATAACCAAGTGCGAAGAGATGTTAACTGAATTAAAGTTCTACTTTAAAAGGTTCAGGGTGAAAGCAATCATTTGGTTTGAATGTGATTTTATATATTGAATTAGGCAAAATCTGGGCTGGGTCCACTGACACCAGTAAGCCTGTTAATCAGCCACTGATGAGAACTCCACTGATCACTCACTCAGTATCATCACCCTGGTGTTGCAAAGCTCAACCACATCTTTCACCTGCTTTTCAACTACATCTGTTGAGTTCCGCCGGCAACCCTGCCTACAGAACACTCACTATCTGTCTGTCTCAGAAATTATCTGAATGTGACAGAATTGGTAGATATGAAGTACATGTACAGACAAAAAAATGATTACAATTACAGAAAAATTGGATGATATACACTCCTGGAAATTGAAATAAGAACACCGTGAATTCATTGTCCCAGGAAGGGGAAACTGTATTGACACATTCCTGGGGTCAGATACATCAC
Organism: Schistocerca nitens; assembly: GCF_023898315.1. Classification (NCBI taxonomy): domain Eukaryota; kingdom Metazoa; phylum Arthropoda; class Insecta; order Orthoptera; family Acrididae; genus Schistocerca; species Schistocerca nitens. Next base: position 831,001,530 of record NC_064614.1, read on the forward strand.
ATGATCACACTGACAGAACCACAGGCACATAGACACAGGCAACAGAGCATGCACAATGTCGGCACTAGTACAGTGTATATCCACCTTTCGCAGCAATGCAGGCTGCTATTCTCCCATGGAGACGATCGTAGAGATGCTGGATGTAGTCCTGTGGAACGGCTTGCCATGCCATTTCCACCTGGCGCCTCAGTTGGATCAGCGTTCGTGCTGGACGTGCAGACCGCGTGAGACGACGCTTCATCCAGTATCAAACATGCTCAATGAGGACAGATCCGGAGATCTTGCTGGCCAGGGTAGTTGACTTACACCTTCTAGAGCATGTTGGGTGGCACGGGATACATGCGGACGTGCATTGTCCTGTTGGAACAGCAAGTTCCCTTGCCGGTCTAGGAATGGTAGAACGATGGGTTCGATGATGGTTTGGATGTACCGTGCACTATTCAGTGTCCCCTCGACGATCACCAGTGGTGTACGGCCAGTGTAGGAGATCGCTCCCCACACCATGATGCCGGGTGTTGGCCCTGTGTGCCTCGGTCGTATGCAGTCCTGATTGTGGCGCTCACCTGCACGGCGCCAAACACGCATACGACCATCATTGGCACCAAGGCAGAAGCGACTCTCATCGCTGAAGACGACACGTCTCCATTCGTCCCTCCATTCACGCCTGTCGCGACACCACTGGAGGCGGGCTGCACGATGTTGGGGCGTGAGCGGAAGACGGCCTAACGGTGTGCGGGACCGTAGCCCAGCTTCATGGAGACGGTTGCGAATGGTCCTCGCCGATACCCCAGGAGCAACAGTGTCCCTAATTTGCTGGGAAGTGGCGGTGCGGTCCCATACGGCACTGCGTAGGATCCTACGGTCTTGGCATGCATCCGTGCGTCGCTGCGGTCCGGTCCCAGGTCGACGGGCACGTGCACCTTCCGCCGACCACTGGCGACAACATCGATGTACTGTGGAGACCTCACGCCCCACGTGTTGAGCAATTCGGCGGTACGTCCACCCGGCCTCCCGCATGCCCACTATACGCCCTCGCTCAAAGTCCGTCAACTGCACATACGGTTCACGTCCACGCTGTCGCGGCATGCTACCAGTGTTAAAGACTGCGATGGAGCTCCGTATGCCACGGCAAACTGGCTGACACTGACGGCGGCGGTGCACAAATGCTGCGCAGCTAGCGCCATTCGACGGCCAACACCGCGGTTCCTGGTGTGTCCGCTGTGCCGTGCGTGTGATCATTGCTTGTACAGCCCTCTCGCAGTGTCCGGAGCAAGTATGGTGGGTCTGACACACCAGTGTCAATGTGTTCTTTTTTCCATTTCCACGAGTGTATATTCAAGAGAGAGAGCTTCACGAATTGAGTAAGTCAGTAATGGGGTGGTCTCCTTCTTGACCTTATGCAAGCAGTTGTTTGATTTGGCACTGGAGGGACAGAGTTGTTGGATGTCATTCTGAGGGACATCATGCAAAATTCTGTCCGATTGGCGCATTAGATTGTAACAATCCCGAGTTGGTTGGATGGACCTACCCATAATGCTTCAAATGTCCTCAATTGGGGAGAAATCTGGCGATCTTTCTGGCCAATGTAGGGTTCGGCAAGCATGACAACAAGCAGTAGAAACTCTACCTGTTTGTGGGCAGGCCCTGCCTTGCTGAAATTAAGCCCAAGATTGCTTCAACAAAGGGCAACAAAATGAGGCATAGAATATTGTTAACATATTGCTATGCTGTAACAGTGCTGTGAATAACAACCAAAGGAGTCCTGCAGTGAAAAGAAATGGCTCCTGAGGCCATTACTCTTCGTTGTCAGGCCATATGGTGGGCGAGAATTGGATTGGTATCCCACCACTGTCCAGGGCATCTCCACACACAACTTTGCTGGTTATCAGGCCTCAATTCCAAGCAGGAGTCGTCAGTCTTCAACCCTGCTTCTAACTGAGCCTCAATGACCTGTAAAGACTTGCCTGAAGATGTGATGGACAGTGGTGGGATACCAGCCTCACTGTCACCTGCCATAAGGTTCAACAATGAGGAATGATGGTCTGGGGTGTCATTTCTTTTCACAGCAGGACCCCTTCACTTGTCAATCCACGGCACCCTTACAGCACAGTGGTAAGTCGACAATATTCTATGCACCATTTTGTTGCCCTTCATGGCAAGCCATCCTAGGCTTACATTCCAGCAAGATAAAGTCCACATACATACGACAAGAGTTTCAAATGCTTGTGTTTGTGCTTCCCAAAAACTACCTTGGCCAGCAAGGGAACATTTGCAGCATTCGGGGTAGGGCTCTCCCAGCAGCTCAGGATTTTGACAATTTAATGCACCAACTCGACAGAATTTTGCATGATATTCCTCAGAATGACATACAACAACTCTATCCCTCAATACCAAGTCAAATAACTGCTTGCTTACAGTCCAGAGTGAGACCACCACTTGCTCTATTTGTGAAGCTCTTTCTCTTGAATAAATCATCCAAATTTTCTGGGTACTTGTCCATCCCTATTTCTATCCTGCTCCCAATTCTGCACCCCATGGGCCATTCCCTTGTGAGTGACCCATGTGTAAGACGTGTCCCACACACCCTACACCCACCCACCACCCATCACTTTCTACTGCAGTTTAATCATGGGTGCTTCCTACCCTATAAAAGGCAGAGCCACAAGTGAAAGCAGCCTGTTATATATTAGCCGTGCTGAAATTAATGTGCAGCATTCAATGTGGCTATGACATGTAACCAACTGTCTACTGCTATGCACCACACCACAAAAAAGTTCAACAGTTGCTTCACTACACAAGCCATTTGGATACTCTCTTCCAGCATTACTTTATCTGAACTATGGTGGTGAGAATTCTTTCTACAGCATATCCTATGCTCACACAATCCCCTTGGCCTAAAACTACACTAACTTGTTTCCTAGTGCCTCACCTTCCCTTTCCCCTGCTCTCTTCTGTTCTTCTGTCCCCATTTCTTCCCTGCTTCAGATTGTGTACTGCCTTCTTTCATCACTCTTCCTCCCCCCTCCCCCAACAATGTGGACATTTTCTCTCACCCACCTCCAGTTCATTTCTACTACATGTTTCAATGAGACACACCTTAGTCACCCATAGGTGATTGTCTGTCTTTCATTTCTTTTACACATTTAACAATAAAGAATTAGATGTTGTAAATAAACTATACTCTAACACCCACAAACAGACCAAATCATGGGACAATATAGTATCAGTCATAGAAAGCTCTACTAGATAGAGTGACTAGATCTCATCAGAAACAGGACCAACTGACGAGGATAACCAGTGCACGGAGAATAAAGCCTAAAATGAAATGAAAAGAATCAATACATTGCATTTAAGAATTTACAATTTAACATTTTGTCTAATTTCTTCCTTTAAGAATATCTAATCTTTAATCAATGAACATTTCCTGTTCTTCAACAAAAATTATGTCATCAATACATTGTAAAGCACTGCTCCTTCCACATATGAGTTCAAAGCCTTAATCAGTGTGCTGCTTCACTCTCTCATCATCTGGGACAGTTTCCAGCCTCTGGCCGAGTCTGTATGGAACATAGGCCTCCCCATCATCTTCTGTCTTGCCACCATCTGTCTGTCTTCACCTTGGTCCAGTCTTCTCCTTTCTTCTGGACGCATTCCTCTACTCCTTTCAGCCATCTGTCTCTCGGTCTTCCTCTTGGTCTCTTTCCAACAATGGCTTGGTTCAAATGGCTCTGAGCACTATGGGACTTAACTTCTGAGGTCATCAGTCGCCTAGAACTTAGAACTAATTAAACCTAACTAACCTAAGGACATCACACACATCCATGCCCGAGGCAGGATTCGAACCTGCGACCGTAGCGGTCGCTCGGCTCCGGACTGTAGTGCCTAGAACCGCGCGGCCACTCTGGCCGGCGGTCTCTTTCCGTCCAGTTTTATCTCGTGTATCCTCCTGGGTATCCTCTTCTCCAATATTCTCTTACCATGTCCATACCATCTCAGCCTTGATTTCTCTATCTCCTCCTGTAATGGTTCCACCTTCATTAGCTCACTGATCCTCTCATTTCTTAACCTGTCTATCTTTGTCACTCCAATACTGTTTCTCAAGAATTTCATATCACTAGCTTGTACTTTGCTTTTCTCTCTTCCTTTCATAACCCAGGTTTCTGATGCAAATGTCATGATTGGTACGTAGCATGACCGGTATATAACCTTTTTACTGATTTGGGGTACATCCTTGTTCCATATCATGTTTCTGACACTCTTCCGAAATGCTTCTGCTTTTCTCCCCCGCTCGTTTATTTCTCTGTAGTTTTTTCCATCTTCCTGTATCAGACTTCCTACATATTTGAAACTCTCCACTCTCCTCAATTGTTCCTCTCAACGAAGGAAAATGAGAAACTGAATAATTTGCAATTTTGCATAATGCTCTAACCTACATATCAATATGATTTTAGGTACACATTATGTATGTTACAATACTTTGAGCTTGAAAGTGTCACATTTGTTGTGTCCAAAATTCAATGAACACAAAATGTATAATTATAATGAACAGTCACTCATACTTTTAACATGGTCATATTTTGAGTTAGATTTTATAGCCTGAAATGATTGTACCAAATCAATGTCCTTAGAAAATCTACGCATTGTCATTCAAGTTTATAACTGAGGTGCTGCAACATCATTCCACGCAGTGCAGTGGATGAAATGAATTAACTGTTAATATTTGTTGTGATGACGGTAACCATATTACCATTTTTAATATTTTTTCCTTTTGTTGAAGTACCAGTGTCAGGTAACTACGTAGGAAAACAAAGGGAAGACAAAATAATTTCAGGGCTGAGGAAAAAATGAAAAGGGAAACTAGCAGATAGAATTTTGGACAGACCAACAATTTCACACTTGGTTTACGAATCATGAACAAATGTTGTATGTCTGGAAAATAACAGGAAATAATAGAAGGTTTAAAATAATTATATAAAGGTAAAAACATATATTTTGAAACTATATTTTAAATTGTAAAATATTTCCAGTTGAAAATGGTGATTCTGGCCACACTTTACTGGTTATGAGCTGCTGATTAACACTGAAGGAACTGAAGAAATTAAATTAATGGGCATTGGATATGTTAAAAATCAAAGGTTATTGAAAATATGAAAGTTGGTATTAAGGCAACAACTTAATGAAATAGGGAAGAGAAATACAACAGAAGAATGGTTAGCTTCGAGGTGTAAAACAGTACAGGCCGTAGAGGAACAATACAAAACTTTGGATAATACAGAGGTACTGAATTTAATTGGGGAAAGGAGAAAACATAAAAATGAAGTAGAACAAAAGAGAAGAAGCTGCATAGATATTTAGAGCTCACATGGAAAACCAATACCGACAAACAGCTCTCTTTAATATTCTCGATAGCTTTAGGATTTGAAAATCAGTGCCCCAACTTCAATTTCCTACAGTAATTATCATAAAAACTTGAAGGTTGGAAAATTTCCACACACTGTTATGCATATAATCTTTCTAGCTTATTAGCAAGGATGCCAGTAGTTGAATGTGTAGTGCAGATGTTTAGTAACTGCATGGTCTCTGGTTTGAGTCTCGCTGGCAGCAACTTTTTTCTTTACTTTTATTGCATTCTGGTTTTATTATCAAATGAAACTTTAATTAACAAACATTGAATCATAATGTTTTAATAAACATCAAATCTTTAATTTTAATTACTTGCCAAATGAAAACAAACTTAAGTTTCATGCAACCAAGTGGAATGTCCTATTGTTAAATAAACAAACATATCAATAACTCTGTTATGACCAAATCATGAAGGGTTGCCAGGAAAACTAAAAACGTCCATCTAGGTATGAATATAGCAGTAAGCCTGTTAACTTAAGATTGATATAGATCACCAGTCGCTTTCCCTGGTTCGGTATGTGGTCATATGCATTAAGGAACTGGTGATGTCACACTCCCTGATTGTGAACTGGACACTAAAAGCAATGCAGTCTCGAATCACCTGTAAGCAAACGGGCTCAAACACAATACACAGAGGCCACCAGTCAACAAACAGGGCAGAATTCCAGCCAGCAGCAAAGGTCAACACTGCCTTAGATAATTGCCAGCCAACAGCAAAAAGTATGTGGGTGAGTATACTCAAAAAAGTTCATAATACTAGACTATGGTGAGTGGCTTTCTTTGCAAATTTGCCTACATGTACCTATACCTGGTTGTCACTTTCACTGTGATGAGTAACTAACCCAAGGGTTCAACTGGAACAACAGACACTGGCTCCTCTCACCTTAGGGTTCGATTGGAGCAATAGAAACTGGCTCCTTTCACAATTCTTGCTCTGAAATACTGTGTGTTATTATGTGTACCCAATTCTGAATAACGTGTTAGGCTGATGTGGCCATTCATCCTAATAATTGGTTAATAGTAGGGTGAGGTTCCAAGTCTCATCTTTCTTTTACAAGCACGTTAAATGGATCTTAGTACTCAAGTGATAAAACAGTGTCTGTGTTTTTGGGCAGATTCATGTAAACATGTGAAAAAGCATCAAAAGCAGACCAAAAGCCAATCCCTAGCATTCTTTGCTTATTAACACCACAACTATCTCCTTAGCCTGACATCCCAGTCATTTTATACAGACCCCAACCACAGAGACCTGAAAAATCTCAGCTTCACCCCTGTCGCCATCTCACTCCTATGCATAGGTGCTCGTGTGCCCGACACTGATGACCTCAAATACTACGTCACCTCCAATCTGATTGATAGATTCATAGCTAGTATGTTGTGATCCACATTGGGGTATGAGATATAAACTGATGCCAGGTATGGGATCCAGATTTTGATACCTGGATGCACACTTTAACTACAAAGTAAAGTGCCTCAAGAGTATGAAAGGTAGGATTTTCTCTGAGGAGATCTCGTAAGCCTAGTCTTATGACAAATAAGCTTCAGCTTTCAAGGTAGATCACATACAATGGTGATGAAGAAGAATAAGAAGTTGTCGGAGATTGTCTACTGTCCCGTGTTTTAGAGTTATGAGACAGCTGCTAGCAGGGCACTGCAGTGAATTGTGGAGCGTGCTTTACCCAGCAAAATGCCAGCTGAGTTCGGGACCAATTACACTCAAGTCAGTGGCAATTGCATGCTGACAACATCACATTCTAATGTTATGCCTTCATGAGATGCCAATGTAGCACTTTCTGCCTGACCAACAAAAGTGGTGAATTAATTCACAACACAGTGTAATAATGAGGTCTACGGCTAGAGTTGACATACTGCAGCACGAACTCTGGAAAGCTCCCAGGGAGTAAGGAGTGAATCAGAGATTCCAAGGATCCAAGCTCTAATTGGTAAGTTGGTGCAAGCAGTATTCATAAAGTGAATCAAGGATTCTAGGATTAAAACATTTGTGAGAGCAAGAGGAGATGATGTAACATTTACGCAAGCGGCGTATCTGATACTAAAAGAAGAAGTCTCAATTGCCTCTTGTAAGGGAAAGTCCGGCAAATTCAGCCTTCCATGGGATTACATTTTAAATATAGGAGAAGAGGCCATCACAAAAAGAACTGCACTATGGAGAGAAGCGTAAAGAAAATAGACACCGAACAGTTGAGTTGCAGTAGAAACTGATACCCAGTCCTCAGACACCACTGAGATTCATAGTTTGAACACTATGCAGAGGTTATTACAGGGAAGTTGGAAGCATACAATTGAAAGTGTGTCATTGAAGCAAGCACCAAGTGATAAGACAAGACCTGTGATATGTTACGTTTGTAAAGAACAAGGACACTTATCCTGCACTATAATTCCAAGACTACACTAGCAAGTATGAGGACTAAGAAACTGGGAAATGAAAGGAAGGCGTGAGTATGCAGTGAATTGGTGCCACAAAACTGCACTCAGTAGACTACAAGGGCAAGAATGACTTCATAAACACAAGATGTGCAGAGGGACACGTGGGAATCACAAGTATCATAGTAGATTGTGCTTCTCATATTTGCACAATAAAGGAGTCAGCACTGAAGAGTACAATAGGCAGTAGAGATGGGCAAACTCTTTCATCCTTGGGAACTAGTTCACTGCTGATCGTTATTTTTTGGAAACCGTTCATTTTTACTTGTTCACCGTTCCTTTGTGCTTGGTATATGGTTCTTATGAAAAAATGAAAACTAGAAGTGTAGGTGACTGAAGGATGGAGGGCACCAAGAGGGGGCACTTGCCTCCCCCCTGCAGTATAGAGTTTCTATTCATTACAGAATTCTTACACACTTTTATTTCTGTGATTCTGCAGAACCTCTCGTTCAGCCAACTGTAGCATTGTGTGGCTGATCGCAGGGAAATAATATAGGGTGGCGCACGGAAAACTGGCCCCGAGTACAGACTGCTTGCCAATTACGGACAATGTGTTGCCCGTTACGAGCAGATACAACAAACAGACAAACATGTAATAATTAGGCAGTGAAGAAATAACAAGCTAATGCAAGCAACAATGGCGAAATAATCGATGACGATATGTAGAGAGCTGGAGAAGAGAACATGAAAATCTCACGCGACGTGCATGGGCTATAGCACATGTAGTTGGGGGCTGTTTCCCAACTTAATAGACCACAAGTGTCTTGTATAAAATTCTTCGTTTCAACTTCCACTACATAGCTATGCTACATTGTCACAATAATTGTTTACATCCTATATATACTTCACGTTGTCTCTGAGTTCGTAGGCGAAGTAGACTTTATGGAAGCATAAAATAAAATGTGGTTCTCTCATCATGCTTGCGTCACATGCTTAGTAAAAATTAGGTTTTTATGTTCCATTATTAATGTTAATGCAGCAATAATAATAATGATAATAATAATTACTATTATTATTATTAAGTTCACAGTAGTAAAGTTTTTGGTTTGAAAGCTCCTTCTGAACAAATGTTTTTGAGATAATAAGTAAATACGATTCTATGGCAATCTATGTCTTTTGAAACGGAGAGGCACCGCTTTTCCTACTGAGCCAAAATGACCCACAACCCACTTCTTTTTTTCCAAAGAAACCAAACTAGCAGGTAATGGAAATTGGAAACAAACTTAAAAATAATTAGAGCCTTCCTAAATGTAATGTTTTGTATATGAAAGATACACAAAAATCGTTGTATATGAATTTTCTTACACTAAAAATTAAGCAAATTATTGAAAGTTAGTTGCTAAATCAAGTCGATGAAACCAAAAAATATATGAAAAAAACTTGCCTTGTTATAAGTATGTCTTCTGCTGTTCATCGATATAATGAAGTGAGTTGATATGCCCTTTTGTTACCTGAAAAGACGTACCTATTACATACAACGTAATTTTTATGTAATTTACGTTGCGGACGCTGAATAGCCAGACCCAAGTGCAAGAACAGTTTGGAACACATGTAAAATAGGCAAGCGCAGTGAACGAAACGAACAACTGGATACTGAACTAACTAGGAGCAGTAGGCAGTGGAACTGCCACAGGTGGTCATGTGAAGAACGACGAGTGCAGCCGAGACTGAGGCGAGCACGCGACCGAGGCTGGAACGAGAACTGCCGAAGTGACCGCCGCAACCGAAGTGAACTGGAGAACTATGAACCAATCTTTCATCGTTCCCAGGAACTATTAGTATACCGCTGTGACCGAAGTGAACTATGAACTGATCGTTCCTTGGAATTCGTTCCTCGGTCCTTTCGTTCATCTTGGTGAACCGTTCCTTTGCACCCGTTTGTTCGCGAACTACCCATCTCTAATAGGCAGTAACACTAATAAGACAATGAAGCTGAAAGGCATCATGAAAGAAATAACAGAGACTTGGAGCTGAAATGTTAGTGTGATAGTAGATGTGTCGAACACACAAGTTTTACACAATAGGGGACAAGTTAGGTGTACTGTATGAAGGAATCTTAGGCAGCGACTTCTGCACAAGTTGAAAATTAATCATACACTACACAATAAAGAGGCTCTGGGTCGAAGTCAGACCAGTGTGTTTACAAACATAACAGGAACCAAACCGTCAAATCTTGCAGATTAGCTTAGAGCTGTGAAAAGAGATGCTGTGTCCTTTGGGGAGCTGAAACAAATGGGTCCCGAAGCAAATGTGACAGAGCACCTTTAGGAATCAAGGCAGGATTGGAAATAGATCTGCAAGAGAAGAGGGACCTTTGGAGGGAGGAACCGGAATAAATCGGAAGCAATAGGGTGCCACATATAAGGGAAATGAGGAACGAAGTTGGGCAGCCAACACAAAGGAAAGAGTGCCTGCGTAACTTTATATGAATTGGAAAAGCTTTTACAGATCAAGGTGCAAACCACAGATCTGACCAAGAGATGCAAATGAGCATATATTTGCCTTCAGTACTGGTAACCATACGGTGGCATTAGAGTCAAAAGTATTTTGAGTACCACAGAAGAAGAAGTTACACGGAATGCCCCGAGGTGAAGATAGGCACAGCACCCATCATGGCAAAAGGTGAGGAACACCATATGTAGTATAGTTTCAGTGGACTGGGAGATGAGGTCACGAGTTAGCAGATTAAAGGAAAAAAAAAAAGCCTTCTATAATTGAACTATATATTGTTGTATATCATGAATTACCAGGAGAACCAGCTATAGCCACCTGAAGATAGGAAGAAACTGACAAGGAAGAACGAAACAACCACCAACCAGTGATTACTGAAGAGGAGGAACCAGCTATTTTGAAACAATTTCATTACTTGCCCATTCATGAGCACCAAGGGATCAGCTGCAAATATGACCATCTTAAAAGGTATACATCATGGAGACACGCGAAGAAAGACGTAGAAGAGTACATTTAAAATTGCGAGAGTTGTCAGAAGAACAAAAGTATGCGAATAAGGACAAGATGCCCTAAGTGCTGATCAAAATACCTAACCAGGTACTTGCTCGTTGTGATACTGGTGTGGTTGGTTTGCTTCAGAGAACAGAGAAAGGGAACACACACAACCTAATGTTTCAGTAGGCCCTCATGAAATTCATCAAGCCCTACAGCACAACTGGATGCCGATAACAGTGCAGATCTTGATGCAGAAAGTAATCTGGAAGTATAGAATATCATCACTATTATTAAGTGACCAAGGGTCAAATTATTTATTAAGCACCTAGGTTCACACATTTTAAGTAACATCCTAAAGAGTTTGTCGTTTATTGAACATTGAGAAAAGTCATTCTTGTGCATACCATTTGCAGACGAACAGAACACTTGAAAGAACACATCAAACTCTTAACAGAATATCTATGTTATTATGTGGGAATGAAGAAAGAAGACTGGGATGAATGACTGAATTTTGTCACTTTTGTGTATAACACTATGTCTCATTCATTAACTAGTGTTATCCATTCGAGCTATTGTTCAGCACAGTATGCAGTATTTCCAGGCCCTGCAGCAGGATCCAGCCAAAGAACAATACAAATGTAATGGTTATGTAATAGAACTTTAGATCAGGGTGCCCCATATGCATCAGATGGCAATGAGCATTCATAAGGAATGTAAAGAGAAGAATATGGGATACCATGATAACAGGAAAAATGCTAAGGAATTTAAGGCAGGTGATGGAGTATTATTACATGATGAAAGCGTGAGAAGAGGACAGACAAGAAGTTAACAACTCTCTGGAGAGAACCTTTTCATGTTTTAAGGATCCATGGACCAAATGCAATGCTTCAATTAACGAATAAGAAGATTGAAGCAGTTATTTTTACTTTAGAGCTGTCAGGATGTGATAAAATCAAGTTGACAAGCTCTGAAACACGAGGAGATACAACAGCCTCAATTCTATCTTGCAACTGATTAAAGTGGGTGTTACGTAAGTATTGCAACACCAAGGCTATAGGAGGAAGACATTGTGATCAGTCCTAGAAGACAGCCCTGGTCAGTTTGCCTCTTTAGCCTAACTTTAGCAACAGTAGTAGACATGAGGGATAGGACAGCATATGTATGAGGTAGTGAATAATTTAGGTATACATAAAAGATTAGTAGATACCAAGAAATCCAGCTGGGAATCACACATTTCCACCTATGCATTAGTAATCACCACCGTCCTCATAACTCCAGGAATGAATCTTCGATATATCAAACTCAGCATCCATTGCAGAAAATTGCAAGGAAAAAAGTGTTACAATCATGTGCCTGGGAATCAAAATCACGCTCATGGAAAAACCTCACAAGAATGCTCCTAAAAGTTCAATTCTTCCTAAACCCAATGGTTTGTCACCAGATCGCAGATGGAGGATGAAAAAGATGCGATTACATATTGTGCAAATTTGTGTTTCAGGGATGGATTAACTGTATTAACAGAAAAACCTTTGTATCTGTATTTACATGTTTAAGATAAATAAAAACATATATATTTATGTATGTATACTATGTACACACCTATCTCACAAGAAGTGCTCTCATAAGTTAAATTATCCCTAACCACAATGCTTCAATATAAAAAGTACAAGTTGTATAAGAAATAATTATAAATTAGTTCTTAAAATTTGGGGACAAATCTTCCCCTGGGATGAAGGTGTAATGATTGAAGCATAAAGGATTGCCAGAATAATAATAATGATGATAAAGGTCATCAAGGTAGGAATATTAGCAGTACACCTTGTAACGGACTGGTACAGACAGCGCCAATTGCTTTTGCCAGTTTGATGTGTGGTCCTATGCCATCTCACTCCTGCACAGAGCCGCTCACATGCCACAGACGGATGATCTCAAATCATATGTCACCTCAAATCTGACTGAGATATGTTGCGACCAACATCAGGTTATGACAATACTTCTCAATTTGTAGAATAAAAAAAAAGTATTTTATCTTCTATTTGATGTGTGGCATTTTGGTACCAAATTTTTATTTTTTGTGACTACTCAGACTTTCATGTACTCAGTAATTAAAAATAAAAATATGTTATTTTATTAAAATTATGATTCAATATGTGTAATCTAACATTTCCATTTTATAATAAAACAAAACTAAAAGTGAAAGAAGCTGCTGCTAGTGAGATTTGAACCAGATACTTACATTACACACTCAGTTGATACGATAAAAATGTTTGATACTTAACAGCACTCAGAAATGTTCCAATTTTCAGAGGCAATTATTTCGAGATTTTTTTATGTCCAGGCAGTGACCTTCAAATCCTGTAAGTCTGTAAGTGTGAAGAAAATCCATGAGAGCTTGTCCTTATGAATAGTCTCAAAGTTCCAAAACAGGGTAACAATCCCAGCTCCCAAGAAGGCCGATGCCAAAATATGTAAATATTGCCAAACAATCAATTAAAAAAAAATGGTTGCAAAATATTACCAAGAATTGTTTACTGAAGAATGGAAGGACTAGAAGGGTCCTGAAGGAACACCAATCTGTGGTCCAGAAAAACATACAAACACAGAAGGCAATAAGTCTATGATTTACCTTAGAAAATAGGTTAAAGAAATGCAAACCTACATTCAAAAACACTGATTTAGTGAAAGAATTTGACAAAGTTGACTAGAATACATTCTTTGAAATTCTGAAGGCAGCAGAGATAAAGTACAGAGACTGTAACGTTATCTACAACTTGAATATAAACCAGACTACAGTCATAAAAGTTTAAAGACATGAAAGTGAAGCAGTAATGGAGAAAGGAATTATACAGGATTGTAGCCCATCCATTACTCTATTCAATCTGTATATTGAGCTAGTAGTAAAGGAAACCAAGGAGAAATTTAGGAAAGGGATTAAAGTTCAGGGAGAAGAAACAAAAACTTTAAACTTCATGCAAGACATTCTAATTACGACACAGATAGCAACAGGTCTTTGAAGATTCTGTTTAGAATATTTCTGTTTAGAATGGATGTCTTGAATACTGATTTCAGTATTAACAGCTAGAAAAGTAAAACAAGGATATGGAATGTAGTAGATTTGAATCAGGTGATGCAGAGGGAAGCAGATTACTTAATGAGGCTAGTAGTGAGAAAGTTTTGTTATCTGAGCAGCAAAATAATTTAAGGCTGAAGTGAATAGGATAAAAAAAAAAAAAACAGTCTGGCCATAAATAAACAAACAAATAAAAGGCTGAAAACAGAGGAATATGTTAAAATCAAATATAAAATTATGACTTAGGAAGCCATTTTCTGGAAGTATTTGCCTGGATTGTAACCCTATATGGATGTGGAATATATACGATAAACATAACGTCAACAGAACAGAAGCTTTGAAATGTAGTGCTGCTGAAGACTGCTCAAGAATATATTGGTTTATCTAATGACGAGGTACTGAATCAAGTCAGGAGAAAAGAAATGTATGTCATAACTTGACAACAAGAATGAGACAACTTAATAGGTCACATCTTGAGACAAATATCTCACGACTGCCATATTTAGTAGTGTCTCCCGCATACAGGAAACACAAAGTTGGGTTGGGTCTTTACCCTTTCACCATGGCTGACAATTTGTTTTTCATGTGAAGGAAATGTAGGAAGAAACAGGAAACTGAATAGAGCAATGGTGAAAGTGTAATTAAGATTTATTGTACTCCCTCTGTGAAGGCAATAAAATAATGGAATAAAGATTCCCGTTACATTAGGCATACAATAACTAATCATCACACAGGTAACAGCACTGTATTTTCAATATTTCTAGTTCAAGACAACCACAACCACACTTCCACTGGGGAACCAGAGAGCATGTACCTGTACGATCTCAATGTTAGAATTCTGAATCTGTGCTATGAACAATATAAGGAAAACATAGATTGCTGCTCACTGTAAAGGTGCAGGAGAAGGCAGTCATGTGTGCATGGTGCAAACCTGCTTGTGTGAATGAATGTGCGCGCGCGCGCGCGCCTATGCACGTGTTTTCCCTTTTCTGAAGAAAGCTTTTACCGAAAGCTAATGTGTGTCTTTCTGTTGCTCCTGTCTGCAACTCAACATTTCATCCTTACATTGAGCAGCAAGCTATCTTTTCTTTACATTTCTCATATTCCAATCTGTAGTTTCTGTTGTATGAATCTGTGCTATTATTGGAGTTATTTTACTTTTTATTTCATCACACCTGCAATGTGTAGCACATCAAACACATTTTTGTTAACTTTTACTTCTGGGATGTGAACATATGATATCAAAGGCAACTGGAAAATAAAAAGGGCAGTGTACTTATATTACATGCTTTGAAGAGAACAAAACATTTTTTAAGCATCATGCATGTCCTAAATTTTATTAAAATCCCATTAAATAACCAAAAATTTCGGTACACATATAATATTGCAACAACAGTTTTGATCTGTGTGAAGTATTAACCCTCTCTTACAGCAATTTGCGAATACTTTTTAGTAGGGGAAATCACACATTTAATTACTAAAAAGAGAATGAAGAATTATACTATTGTGATGTTCTACTTTCTTGCAGTGAGCCATGAAAACTTTTTTTATATACAAATTCAAAACAGAAAAGTAAAACAGAACAGTGAAAAGCATGTAATCAGTTAAAAACTGTCTACTTACCAGACAGTATTTTGAAACATGATGTATAAACTTTAAATATTAAAGTTAATATCATATGCACAAAATACTTTAACACAGAAGAAAATCATTTATTTACCAACAGTCAAAATGAAACAATATGGCAAAGGCCTAGACAAATATAAAAGGAGTACAACATCATGCACACAGTTGATTACTCACTAGGAGCTAAGATGGTTAAAAAAAAAGTGTGTGTATATGTCTATCAAAATCCTAGACCAAGACAAAAGGAATTTACATCCATACAGGCGACCTCACTGTTTGTGGCAGAGTGCACTTCATCTGTCATTCTTCTCTTTCTTGTCCCATTCACAAATGATGTCCAGGAAAAATTAACTCTCAATAAGTCTCGTTGATTCATTGCGATTCTGATTTGGTCATGACAATTGTTTCACACTATTTAAGTGGAAGTATTATATTGTGGAATGCTTTCTAAGAATTTTAACAGTAAACCTCTGTGATGCACATGTCCTGTTTTGGACTGTCTGCCATTCGAGTTTGATAACGATTTCCATTACACTAACAACTACTGAATGAACCTGCATGAAACACATCACTCTTGTTTGGATCTTCTCTCTCATCTACCTTAATACTAGCTGGTAAGTCACACACTAATGTGTGATACTTAAGAACTGGCCAAACGTTCTAATATTGAGTCTTCCCTGAGATTTATCATATAATATATTACATTTGTTTAAAGCTTTCTGGAAGATTAAAACTGTGTGCTGAACATGGACTCAAATTGTGGACAAATGTTCTACTGACAAAGGTATCCCAAGTATGACTCACAACCTGTCCTCATACCTCAACTTTCACCAGTACCTCTACTCCTATCTTCCAAGCTTCACAGAAGTTCTCCTGGACATCTTGCAGAGATACATAAGAGAAATGGCTTAGCCATAGTCTAGAGGATTTTTTTCCAAAAATACTTTTTCATTCTGCAGCCATGTGATACATTTGTTTATTCTGCAGGACAACAGATAATTCCTGCAACAGGTGTCCAATGTCTGCAGGTCTTTCCGGCTGTAATTTTCTGGTGTTGCAAGTTCCCTATTTCAACAGCATCAGCAAACCAACTTATGATGCTACCAATCTTGTCCTCAAGATCATTTCTATATGCCGAGAACAGTAATGGCACTATAACACTTCCTTTGCACAGAGTTACCTTTACATCTAAGGACTTCACCACATTAATATCTTGTTACGTTTATTGTGTTAGGAAGACCTGCATCTGATCATAAAGATGGTTAGATATTTTTGTAATATGTATTTTGTTCACTAGGCAATGGTGTGGAACAGTATTGAAAATCTTCTGAAATTAAGGAAAGCTGTTTCAAACTAGGTGCCTTTATGCACTGCCTTTTGTGCCTCTTGGATGGACAGTGCAAGCTAAGATCATCTTCCACATATAACAGTTTCAATTTCCAAACAGTCCTTCATATATGAGCATAAAAATGTGTTCCAAAATTTTACAATAGCAATATAGACCAATAATTTTGTGCTCCTGTCCAACAGCCATTCTTGGTAATGTGACTTGCCCCTTCTTCAAATTGCTTATAATTCTTTGCTACTACAGTAATTCATACTCAATTGCTGCTAGAAGGGGATTGAGTTCTTTCAAATAATCTGCATAGTATCATAATGGAAACCCTTCTAGGAATTTTAGTCTATTTTTTATTCCATTCCTGCAATACCTGCCATTTCAGCATTTCCGTGATGAGTAAAGACGATGTATTGCTGCATACACTTCCTCGGTGAAACAATTTCAGAAGAGAGAACTCAGTATTTCAACTTCCTCTGTGCTTTTCTCAAGTTCCATGCTCTTAAGCGACTATATGGAGGATTTAGGTCTGTTTACTAACTCTTCAGACTTTTTCTTCACTTTGATACCACTGATCAAACAGATCACACACTGTATTGAATTCCTAATGCCAGTTTAGTTTTTGTTAAAATGTGTAACGAAGCTCTCTTTGCTTTCAGGATCAACTTTCTCACACGGCTATTGAACGATAATAGCAGGTCCTTATCATGCTTCTTAAACTTGCTTGGCACACGTCTGTGTCTGAAGAGCACTGTACAATGCTCTTGAGCCTACGTGCTGACAATCCATATTTGCATCCTTCGAGATGAATGTTTGGCATTTAATAATCAAACAGCATACAATCTGTATCTTGTTGCTTAGTAAAGTCTTTGTAATACTGGTGATCACTGTTAGCAGTCTTATGATCACTGATATCCTCCACTACATTAACTGAATCCGTTAATCATTAGGAGATACAACATATTATCTTCACAAAATGGTTCTCAAACAGCTCAAAGTAAAATTCAGCTACAATAATCAGCAAAACTTCCTTTCAAATTAATGGGAGACGGAAGGTAAATGGGCTTAAAAAATTCGACTTTTAGATTTTAGCATATTTGAAATGCCTGGTCTTTCCGGAGTGAAACAATTTTTGTTTTATACAAATACGAAAATTTTTTCATGAGATATGATGGTTTTCCTCACGCTCTGTGCAATCTGGGGACGGTGACAGCAAAGCTTATGATGGGTATGTGCAGAACAACCTTATGGTCCTAATGTCAAAATTTCTAAATTAGAGTGCATTTGGCATGTCCAGAAGAGAATGGTGTCCAGGTCGAGAAGATTATTGAAAGAAAAGTAAAAAATAGTATTGGAAGATGGTAAGAAGATAGGTGGTAAAGGTCACCTGACAAATGTTGAAATAGATAGATTACAGAATTATTATGGCTTGGCCACAAGAAGAAATGTAGGGAATTTAGAAAACATGAAAGAAGCTGTATGGGCTATCTTTTTCCATAAGCTTTCCACAAATGAAAATCCAGTGCATGGTCTTTGCCCGAATGATCCTGATACTTGGTGCTAGTACAGGAGAAGAGCCAGATATGACCACAAAAATTCTTTACCTGCATCAGTAATGAATTAAATTAAACCCACATAGAGACCTTTGTAAAGATACCTTGTTGAACAAATGTCTTCATGGGAAAACCCAAAATTTAAACGACTGTGTGAATTCTGTCATTTAGAACCGGTTACCGAAAATTGTATTTGTTCAGCTTACAACCCTGAAATTTGGTGTTTATGATGCTATTTTATGCTTCAATGATGGTGTAATTAGAAAACTGGATATTTTGGAATTATTAGGAATAAAATCTAGTGTAAATACTGCTAAATCATTGGTGCAAAAACAGATAAAGAGAGAATCCACAAAGCAGATATTGCTAAATTAAAAAGCACAAAAGAAGCCAGACAGAAAAGAAGAGGGACCAAGAGAAGAAAAGAAGATCAGTATGATTCATATTATGCTCAGTATGGCACAGGAAAATATTAGCGGTAAGTAATTCTCATCAATAACTATACTAGAGTTGCAATATTAAACTTTAAACGAATTTTTCTCAAAACTACATTTTTTTACTTTCAGGTATCATTATTTGATAAACTAATGGGGTTAGAAACATGAAATTCAGTTAATTTGTACTGCAAATGGTAATAAGTTATTATAAGTAAATTGAGAACCACCAAACAATCAGTGTGTGTATTAAAAATTTCATTGTTTTATCACTTATAGTTCTTTTGAAAAGTGTACCTATTCAAAGGGTAAAATAGCATTGGCAGAACAGGGATACAAATTGTGTTCCGTCTCCTGTTGAAACTACCTGCCAGACCAGGACTTGAACCTAGCATCTTTGCCTTCTATTGGCTAATGCACTACAGAATGCGCTCTCATAGCTTTACTTCTGACTGTACTTCATTGCCTACCTTCCAATCTTCATAGAACTTCTACTGTATACCTTGTGAGGCTAGCAGTCCTGGATGAAAGAGTACTGCGTAGACATTAACAGTCAGTAGCAGAATGTGTGCTAATTTGAAACCTTCTGGTAGATTAAAACTGTGAGCCAGACTGGAGCCCAAACCTGCAACCTCGGTAAAGATCAGTCAATCACATAGTTTTAATTTACATCTACATTCATACTCTGCAAACTACATAGAAGTGCATGGCAGAGAAGACGTCCTATTGTAGCAGTTACTAGGGTGTCTTTCTGTTCCATTCACATATGGAGCATGGAAAGAACAATTGTCTGAATGCCTCTGTGAGTGCTATAATTATTCTTATCTTGCCTTCATGATCATATGTGAACAATGCATAAGGGGTTGTAGTATATTCCTAGATCCATTTAGAACCAGTTCTCGAAACTTTGTTAGTAGACATTCTTGGGGTAGTCCATGTCTGTCTTCTAGTCTGCCGGTTCAGTTTCTTCAGCACCTTTATAATATTCTCCCATGGGTCAAACAAATCTGTAATCTTTTGTGCTGCCCTTCTATGTATATGTTCAATATTCCCCATTAGTTCTATCTGGTATGGGTGCCACAAACTTTAGCAGTATTCTAGAATAGGTCACATGAGTGATTTGTAAGTGATCTCCTTTGTAGACTGATTGTACTTGCCCAGTATTCTACCAATAAACTAAAGTCTTCGGCCTGATTTACTCACAAATGAGCCTATGTGACATCCCACTTCATATCCCTACGAAGTGTTACACTGAGGTATTTTTATGAGTTTACCCATACCAACTGTGATAACTGATATTACAGTCACAGAATATTACATTTTTTTGTTTTGCGAAATGCACAATTTTGCATTTCTGAGCACTTAAAACAAGTTGTCAATCTTTGCACTACTTTGAAATCTTATCAAGATCTGGCTGAATATTTATGCTACTTCTTTGAGACTGTAGCTTACTTCATTATACAGTAAATAACTGTGCCATCTGCAAAAAGTCTGAGGTTACTGTTAACATTGTTGGTAAGGTCATTAATATACAACATGAACAGCAAGGGACCCAACACACTTCTCTGGGCACACCTGAACTTACTTCTACATCTGATGCTGACCCTCCATCCAAGCTAACATGCTGTATCCTCCCTTCCAAAAGTCCTCACTTGAGTCACAAATTTCATTTGACTGAACTTTTGACAATAAGTGTGGATGTGGTACTGAGTCAAATGCTTTTCAGAAATTAAGAAATACTTAATCTGTCTGACTACCTTTATACAAAGGGCACGCTGAGTTTCACATGACCAATATTTTCAGAATCCATGATGGTTGGTATTGAGGAGGGCATTCTGTTCAAGATAACTCATTATGTTTGAGCTCAGAATATGTTTTAAGGTTTTAAAACAAATCAATGTCAACAATATTGGACAGTAGTTTTTGGATCACTTACTACATATGTAGGCATGTGTGACCTGTGCTTTCTTCCAACTTCTGGGTAAGACTTTTCGCACGAAGTATAATACCACTAATACAGATTTCACTCATTTTTCTGATTTTACCTTGTAGTTTAAGTTTCCATGGTGAAAAGTACATTAAATATGGTTATGCTACAGATCAATTTGGTACCGCACCTTTAATTTGGCATACACATTTGTAGGTTTTGCAAACTCACAACCAAATTATCAGTTTCCTACGTAACCTAGACCTTGGGCTACAGATCGGTCTGTCACTACAACCAAGATTTCAACTGTATGGGGGATTCAGGATCACATACTAACCCAATTAGCATAATATCATACATATTCCTTTTCCTGTACCTATCAGAAGTGTACAAATATATAGCTGCTGACTCAAAAAAATCTTCTCCAATTACAACAGTGCCATCAGAAAATTTATGTGACATTCTCCAAGCTTTTTGGAAAGTGTTCGGCCACTACTGTTCCTGAAGCAAATGGTCTATGAAAGCATTCAATTATCGTATTTTACTGTCTGGTCGTCGTCTCATTCCTATTAGCTCCCATCTGGCCTCAGTGCCAGCCTTATTAGATGTGATAGAAGTTCTTCCAGGCTATTACAGAGCCACAAATCGGATGTCAGCCTACAGTTGCAATATATATTCAGATGGGAATTTACGATTTGCCTCCTATTCACATCCAGTGCCAGCCAGCTTTCTGTCAGTACTACATAACAATTACCACAATTAATGAAAAGGACTATTTCTGGGAACTTAAAATGGATTCTCCTTAAGTTAACACCTGCTTTGAAGGAACGAATGTACTCCTGACAACTTAAAGTGGCCAATTTATTCCTCTTTCCATAAACAGCAAGTAATTATCATTGGGCCCGTAGGGGGGAATTCTCTAATCTAAAAACATGAGAACGCCACATGTAGGGCCTACTGGGCTACAAAATTAACCATGGCCTGCGTGTAACGCATGCCTAGCCTACAAAGCTGGTATCCAGTAGTGAAGATGAAGAAATTGGCATCACATTTTATCAATATTTTAAGCCCTCTAACTGGCTCTAAACCTAACAAGACCACAATCAACTCTGCAAATCATGAGCTGTACTTCACCCGTCATACAATGCTTGAAGTCTTCATCAAACCAGCCAATCACCTCCAGGAAGTAAGGATGGCGTTCAAACAACAGAGCTAGTTTGAGTTACATTTTGCAGCAGGTTGCACACAGTACACTCACCAGAAGCCAGCAGTGGCACACAGTGGTCATCATTCTCAACTTGCAAACTCAAAATTTGATGTCATGAGTTGGAGGTAGCATAGGAATCTAAGAATGAAATTCTTGTTTAGTGTTCAAATAACAGAACAAAAGAAATATATTGGTCCAAGACAAGAACTAAGGACAAGAACATGGTAACAACATTAAACATGCACATACACGTGGGTTTGAGGTGGGGACAAAAGGCAGAACTATTTGACTTTAAGGATTTTTTAACAATATGTATGTATAGTTCGAGTCAATCTGCTGGGTAATTATTTCTCCATTTCCCATTCACTTCATACTCGTTTGACCAGTTGATCAACTCCAGCCCATTACTAAAGTCAGCAAATGGAAAAATACTGCCAGACCTCCTACAAATTCCGACTCCTACGCACCTCACATTAATCTCAAGCCAGGTGCTGGTGGAGCTTCCCAACCCCCATTGTCCTTCAGCTGCAACATGTCTTGTTTCTACTGTCTCTAAAGAGAGCAAGATGTATGGTTTTGAATCATAATCTGTGTTATTTTGTTGTTTGTAAACTTGGTACAACTGTTCCAGATGTGGCATTTATCAATGAGGTATTGTTCATTTCTGTTATTATTACATTGAAAGTGTATTAGCAAGGTTAACAATTTTTTTTAAAACTCCTCCACTTGCGCTTTTTCTTAATAATCTGCTGTCTAAAGAAACTGATAGGCAATGGATGAATCACATGCAAAGAAATATTTATCTGCATAAATGGGAAACAGGAAATTCAACAAACACACAACTGGCATGCACCAGCTTGTATATCAAAATCAAAGGAGAAGACTTGCTTCTGCTTCAAAAGAAGTGATACAAATCCTAAGACCATCAGGGACTACTTTCATAAATCATGAAGATTCAAAAAAAGGCTATAAAAATACATTAAATAGCCAAATTTTTAATGAGATGTAGACCATGCCAAAACAGGGAAGATCAAGCTACAAAATAACATAAATATGAGCAACATTGACCTTTCCACACATAAGGAGTGTAAATCATTCAGACCTGCACTGCAGAAACATAAACAGACTGACATGCCATTGACATTAAGGAAACTAACACTATCTGCTTTCACTTTCCAGGCACGACTTTAGCCATCTGAGTATTTTACAATTAATGCTTCACAGAATCTGCATGGATGGAGGTAAGATAGTAAGGCCATAGGATTCTGATTTTCGGGTAACATATGACTAATGAATTTGACAAATAGTGTCAAAATAAAATGAATATAATTATAAAGTATTCTAAATACAACTGAAATATACTTGCAGGGACATAAAGAACCAAGATGATAACCAGCAGAGCTACATTAACACCACTAGTCTCATCAACTTAACAGCTGCTTCACTCCCTTGCTTTAAATGCACGCAGTCTCTAACACATAAATGTTCCTTTTACTCATTAGTATCCCACACGAACATAGTGAAGCAGAACCTAATATCACACAATTTAGACATTCATATAACAATGAATATTTTTGACTGCCTAATCTGTCATCACAGTTATCAACATTTCATTTTTAAAAAGGTGTTACAGCAAAAGTGTTGGGTCAGAAGTTTACTTAAAGGGTGAAAGCAGATTATGTGCCTCCTTGTTTTCTGCTTCTCTTTCAAATGGCTTACACAGAGTTTGCTGCTTCTAGATGGGCTCCCACACAAACCTCTGGTTGGGAGACTGGAGTGCCTTCTCATACTTTTTTTGCTCATGGCCTAGCATATAAATTTCTGTGAGAGTTAGATGATCCTGCCAGTGTCTTTGCTACAGTTGGTATACATACTGCAATCACTGGAACATACAATGCCTATTACCAAATGCAAAATCAATATTACTCCAGATAAATAGCAAGGAGAAAAGAAAGAAAGACATTTATTTTAGGGTTTTGCAAGGACATGGAAAATGGTATATTGTATTCTTTGAATTCATGTGAATATTACTGCATTTTGCTGGCACTAAGTATATAAATATAGCCCATAATTGTGAGTAATAATAGTTACAATTACTCTGCAAAGCCTTGCAAATATCAATAAAATTTCAATTTCAAGAATACTGTGTTTTTTGAAACACATTTATAGGGAAAAATAAATCATAAAAGTGTTAAATTACTAAGGGCATTACAGAAATGTTACACATTAAAACTAGTTGCTCAAAAGAAAGCCATAGTATGTCCAACTAATGCCACCAACATATAGGTTCCCTCTCATATATATACCACATTCAGTGATGGTTTTGTTTCAATGTGCTCTGTGCCAACACAGTATGAGTAATATAAATTAGACAGCACATGAAAACACTACAAATAGCCAAACTCACACATCACATGTAATAATCCTATAACACAGGTTTCAGTTATGCACTTCATACGCAACTAACTTCACACAATAATGTCTTTTACCAGATACATGGCTGTGCTTGCAGCAAGAGAAAATCTATGACGAGCTTACTGGTACTTTCATGACATCTCGGAAGTAGCAGCAAATGATGTTACATGACTTTGCTTTTATATCTAATGAATATTATGTCTACAGCAAATATATCAGAGATACATTTATTAGTTTTCTGAAATAAGTAACATGCAGCAGAATCCAAAGGGCAATTGAAGGGAGGATGTGGAGATGCCTAGCAAGAACAAAAGTGGTGGTGGATGAGATACATGACCAGAAGAGACTCACAAGCAATATGCAATACTGAACAAATATACTATCAGTACTTTTTTATGAAGCTGTATGTAAGGAAAGTTAAGAATCAACATATTTTATTTGAAGAAATTATAACATTTCATAATCCAGTACAGTATAATGTACCGCCTATTAAATTATACAGCTAAGCAATCAGAGCAAGGAATATACGAGATGACCCTGCACATCATGCAAGTGACATTCTCTATCAGTACAAAACTTTGCTTACAAGGACTAAATAGTGGCAAAACATTTTCCTCTTCTTCTTTAATACATTGTGAGTATCAAATACTACTATTTTCCATCTAACTGTACACCACTAAGAACAATATGTTCCTCTTAACATTCTGCTTAAATTTGTGACAACTAAACAAACCATTGCACCATGTGCCCATTCAATTACAAAGAAACTAATCTTCAGGTACCACAATGGGAGCAAGACCACAAGTGGTGAAATAATTAGTAGTATCTAAAAACTGCAAGGCTCAAAACTAGTTTGGTTTTATAGCAAACTCAAGTCTTGGATTTTCCTCCCAAAACTAATGTCACACACCAACATTTCTTTTCCTTGGAGTAGATGTGACCTTATAATAACTATCAGATCATTTTGTTGCCACAGCCAAATGTGCAATGATGTCTTGACATGGATATTTAATCAACACCATTTCAGCACAAGCACAATAACTTCAACATTGCACTCACCTACTTTAATGACAAAAGTGAACAACCTTGTAGTCATAAGCACGAGCTTTTCACAAACACTTTTTCTTAAATGTAGAAAGTGGAACACGATGGAAAACAGTAGCAAATCGGACTACTACATTTACAAATTTAACGATAATTTTTGGGAGCTAGTTTCCTAATACTCTGCAAGAAGACATGCTTATTCTCTTTAGTTCTTAACATTGTTTTTTTCTTTTTTCAATTGTATCTTATCTCTCTATTAAACTCTAGTAAACAGACTATCATTGTGATATTGTCGAGTTGCTGCAAATTTGTATGTCACTACTGACATAGTATATATAAAGATGCATTGGCATCACGTTTCTAATGCTTAACAGTTTCAATAATACGATGAAAAAGCAATTTACGAAGTAATATCAATGTAGTGTTCATATTAGATGCCGTAGTTCCTCGTTGGCGTTAAAAAACTGGTGTTACAGGTCACGAGAGAATTGCGCATGGAACTCTCTTTAAGCACAATCCCTATATATTGGTTACCTTTTAATTTAGTTACTTTAATGTTGTTGAACATGTTTGATATGAGAGAATGTGCTCTATCGTACGTGCTTTGTTAACATGGGAACTTGAAGGCAGTAACATTTGGTATAACAATATTGTAAAAGTGCAAAATTCTTTCAAGGAATGCTTGTACGGATAGCAATGATTACAACGGGTACAAACTAAATAACACACTGTAACCATCATACTACTCAATGGTGACTTTTCTATGGCTAACCACTGCAAGATTTTATAAACATTAAAGAACCGGTATTTCCCGCACATGGGCACGCCTTTCATATACTTCCTTCACCCTTGACATACCTCTCGAACACAAACAGGAAGGTTTGGTGATAATGATATCGAGACCCGCATTGTTAAGGAATTGTCCGTCCGTCTACGTACATTATTCTATTGAGTACTCTTTAATCATCTGTCAACTGTGTAACAGTACCGCGAGTTACAGCTGTTAACCCAATTTAAGGTGTCTTCCCAGGATGAACTTCCTTCTCATTAAAATTAAAAACTTACTTTGATGATTTTCCTTGATTTGTTTCTGTTCTAAATCCCCGAAAAAACTGTGATTTAACACTAAACGGTCGTCCCGACCGTCTCTTAATGTATGCAGGTAGATGCATTGTACACTTTATTGGTTCAGAGCTTGAGTTCATCAATATTTCAGTTTGCTGCTGTAAGTTCTGAGCACCGATTGTCAGACAGCACTCTATAAAAACTTTCATCACTACTATCACACTGTAGCCACATATCACTCAGACAGGATGCCATATTAAATAATGGATTCGCCCCTCAGATAGTAAGACTGGACATATCTTTGACAACGTCAAAAGGACCTACAATAGTCCTCAATTGGACTGTTTCAAAGTGTGGCAATTTTGAATTAACGCAGTAACATCAGTACACAGAAACTATATTATTTCTTTCCTAAGTTATATGTTTAGAAGAACATAAACTGGAACCTCGCAGACATTGCACACTACGTTCGATTAATCGAGGCTACAATCGATATGTATATTAATTACTGCCACCATTTACCACAAAACGGACAGTAGAGTTTATATCTTAATTTAGTGATTTCTTCAAAAATTCTACGATATTAATATATATTATTTTACCACTCTGCGAAACTCATTTGCACTTAACCGTTAAAATTGTTATTTTTGTTCTAAGCTCCAAAACGACCACTATTGATTACCGCAAGTAATCGGATCATCATCCAATAACCAGTGAAGTGCTGTGGCAGAGCTAAATTGAGTAACGAGGAGGCGGGAAAGCTATTTATACTTTGCAGTTTTGACCTAGAAACTATACGCGTAATGATGTAATTATTTATGGTGTGTTTACTCTAGGTTGAGGTGGAAAATAACAAAAAGTTTCGTCTTAACAATAATGAACAAGTCATGATTTTCGTTATATCATCGTACCAGTCCTTTGAAATAAATGGCTTACTCTCTTGTCTGTACAGAAAAGCCAATTGGTTATTAATCGTTACTTGTCATTATATGAATGCTTGAGGTGTACACTTTGAATGAGTTATGTTAACTTGCCTCTTTAAATTCATATAAAATTATTGAATTTGTCAACATTGTCATCAAAAAGAGGTACATTGAACAAGGAAGTAGAACTGAAAAATTCTAATTTATTTTTTTGGTGATTCTATTTAAGTAACGGGACAGCCAATGAGAAAAACCATTTACACGGAACTAATTAAAATCGTGCAATGATGTGCTGTATGTAATTTATGCCTTCTTTAGTTGCAGTAAGAATGTTTTCATTTGATATGTGTTGTCATCGTATAAATATAACGTATATTTTTACATTGTTCCCAAATTAAAAGACACCGATTCTTTTCATATCTGCTACGGTAGCAGACGACCGACGTGAGTGCCATTGCTAACAGCACGACATTGCCTGCAGCTCCTCTCCGTGGCTCTTGACTATATCGGTTGGATCCTAGACGACTGAAAGACCTTTGCATGGCCAGACGAGTTCCGGTTTCATCTAGTAAGAGCTGATGGTAGGGTTCGAGTGTGGCGCAGACCCCACGAAGACACTTGTTGACAACTTGTGTATATAATTTGTCAGCAGGTCACTGTGCAAACTGGTAGTGGCCCCATAGTAGTGTGGGCTGTGTTCACATAGAATGGACTGGGTCCTCTGATCCAACTGAACCAATCACTGACTGGAAATGGTTATGTTCGACTAGTTGAAGAAATTTTGTGGATGACAATGCCCCAGTCACCGGGCATCAATTGTTTGCGATTGTTTTGAAGAACGTTATGGACAATTTGAGCGAATGATTTGGCCACCAACATCACCTGACATGAATCCCATCGAACATTTATGCGACTTAGTAGAGAGGTCAGTTCGTGCACAAAATCCTGCACCGGCAGCAATTTCGCAATTATGGACGACTATAGGGGCAGCATGGCTCAATATTTCTGCAGGAACCTTTCAACGATGTGTTGAATTCATGCCATGTCAAGTTGCTGCAGTACGCCGAGCTAAAGGAGGTCCGACACGACGTTAGGAGGTATCCAATGACTTTTGTCACCTCAGTGTAAGATGCAATGTAGGTATTGCACTCTAAGATTTTACAAAATATGTTGTAGGTAGTAGAATTTTTAATATTAATGCCATCACTTCTTCTAAAGAGTTGCATCTTTAGTATTAGTTTTCTAAATGTGGCTTTCACGTAAAGCCACAGCCTAGTTCTGCATTATTAATTTTATGCCAAACACAACGAGAAACGTGACAGAACAGAAAAACAAAGAGCAGCAACGAGAAACTTACTCGCTTCAACACATACGGGAGCGCGTGAAATGGGCGGATCTTCACTACAGTGACGTAATGCGCAAAAAGGAGAAAAATCTCGGTTCTGCGTATTCACATTGCTCTGCCCCTCACCCTCATTGCTTCTGTGTCTACTGCAACTAATTCGGGAAGCAAGAAACATTAGTTTTTTACTTCCTGTCAATGACCTTTACATTTGGAACGGAGCACGTGCTAGGAGAGATACGGCAGAAAAAGATGTATCCGGATATTCACCTTAAACATAGGCAGATCTTTTCCTCTTATGGCATTCTTTACAACACAGTGAAAGCTCAGAAGAGGACCTCATTCCTTCGCATAAGACGTCCCACAAGAGACTGCAACTTACCTCGTCAAATGAGATTTATAAGTAGAAACATATTTAATATTTACTAGCAGAACTGAAATAATAGTTCTTCCTAACTCATTTTCTTTTAAGTAAATTCATCCGCGCTCGTTAGCAGGCCATTTCCAGGATTCGGGGAGACACGCTTGCCCCGGATGGAAAACGCCCGGCGCATTAACGACGATGACGAGTGTGGCGGCCAGCCTGGATATGGTTTTTAGGTGTTTTTCGATATCCGACTTGGCGAATGACGGGATGGAACCAAAGAGATAGAGAATGGGTGGTACCCACGCCTCACCTCAGTTATTGACAGTGCACGGAATAGGTTTTTGATCCGCCGATAGTTTTATAGAGAATGGGTGGTACCCACGCCTCACCTCAGTTATTGACAGTGCACGGAATAGGTTTTTGATCCGCCGATAGTTTTATTCCTCTCTTAATTACCGCGAAGACATCTGCGAATGCAGATACTAAAAAGATTTGAAATCAGCCGATAATATATTTTAATGGTACTACAATTCCCTTCAGACTTCATTGTTTACCAACAGTCAGGCCGATTAAATAGACGAGTGTGCAGACTGGCCGATTATTTAGTTCTTTTTTAACCTGGTAGTCTTCTGTATGTAGTGTGAGGCGGTGAAGTGGCGCTGATAACAGGTGAATTGATTCAAACTTTGATAGAAGAAATCGAGAAACGATCAGCTTTGTATAAAACGAACTTAAAGAAATTCTCAGGTGTAAATATAAATGAAAATCTATGGTTGAAAGTTTGTGAAGCAATTGTTCCAGAACGAAGTTTAAGTAATAGCCAAGAAAAAACAAAGTAAGATATGTACTTGGACGCATTTGTTTTATTTTGTGTTTTACACTCCTGGAAATGGAAAAAAGAACACATTGACACCGGTGTGTCAGACCCACCATACTTGCTCCGGACACTGCGAGAGGGCTGTACAAGCAATGATCACACGCACGGCACAGCGGACACACCAGGACCCGCGGTGTTGGCCGTCGAATGGCGCTAGCTGCGCAGCATTTGTGCACCGCCGCCGTCAGTGTCAGCCAGTTTGCCGTGGCATACGGAGCTCCATCGCAGTCTTTAACACTGGTAGCATGCCGCGACAGCGTGGACGTGAACCGTATGTGCAGTTGACGGACTTTGAGCGAGGACGTATAGTGGGCATGCGGGAGGCCGGGTGGACGTACCGCCGAATTGCTCAACACGTGGGGCGTGAGGTCTCCACAGTACATCGATGTTGTCGCCAGTGGTCGGCGGAAGGTGCACGTGCCCGTCGACCTGGGACCGGACCGCAGCGACGCACGGATGCACGCCAAGACCGTAGGATCCTACGCAGTGCCGTAGGGGACCGCACCGCCACTTCCCAGCAAATTAGGGACACTGTTGCTCCTGGGGTATCGGCGAGGACCATTCGCAACCGTCTCCATGAAGCTGGGCTACGGTCCCGCACACCGTTAGGCCGTCTTCCGCTCACGCCCCAACATCGTGCAGCCCGCCTCCAGTGGTGTCGCGACAGGCGTGAATGGAGGGACGAATGGAGACGTGTCGTCTTCAGCGATGAGAGTCGCTTCTGCCTTGGTGCCAATGATGGTCGTATGCGTGTTTGGCGCCGTGCAGGTGAGCGCCACAATCAGGACTGCATACGACCGAGGCACACAGGGCCAACACCCGGCATCATGGTGTGGGGAGCCATCTCGTACACTGGCCGTACACCACTGGTGATCGTCGAGGGGACACTGAATAGTGCACGGTACATCCAAACCGTCATCGAACCCATCGTTCTACCATTCCTAGACCGGCAAGGGAACTTGCTGTTCCAACAGGACAATGCACGTCCGCATGTATCCCGTGCCACCCAACGTGCTCTAGAAGGTGTAAGTCAACTACCCTGGTCAGCAAGATCTCCGGATCTGTCCCCCATTGAGCATGTTTGGGACTGGATGAAGCGTCGTCTCACGCGGTCTGCACGTCCAGCACGAACGCTGGTCCAACTGAGGGGCCAGGTGGAAATGGCATGGCAAGCCGTTCCACAGGACTACATCCAGCATCTCTACGATCGTCTCCATGGGAGAATAGCAGCCTGCATTGCTGCGAAAGGTGGATATACACTGTACTAGTGCCGACATTGTGCATGCTCTGTTGCCTGTGTCTATGTGCCTGTGGTTCTGTCAGTGTGATCATGTGATGTATCTGACCCCAGGAATGTGTCAATAAAGTTTCCCCTTCCTGGGACAATGAATTCACGGTGTTCTTATTTCAATTTCCAGGAGTGTATATGAATATTTATGTAACGACATTTTATTGCATTGGATTGAAACAGAGCCTTTAATGATGTCTTAGCTCTTGTGGGGCCAATTGAGGTGCTGTTTCACTGAGAATAAGCGGCTCTGCTTACGATAACTGACAATGAACGGGAGAGCGGCATGATGATCATATGCCCACCCATATCCGCATCCAATGATGCCTATCGGATGAGGTGACACGGCGATCGGTCGATACCGTTAGGTCTTCCGAGGCCTGTTCGGACGCAGTTGTGGTGAAGTAAAAAAACGATGGTAAGTATGGTAGATTAGATAAGATTAGTTTTTCGTTCCATAGATCCGTTCTGAGGAGATCCTCGTGGATGTGGAACATGTCACTTTTTTAAGCTGAAATAACAATACTAATAGTATGAAAATATACAATACATCATTTGTTTCCATTAAAAAATTCGTCAATGGAGTAGAAGGAGTTAGCCACTAGTAAGTCTTTCGGGGTCCTTTTAAATTGATCTTTATTTGTAACTAAATTTTTTATGTTTGCTAGCATATTATTGAAGATGAGTTTTTCTGAGTAGTGGACCCCTTTTTAAACTAACGTAAGTGCTTTTAAGTCCTTGTGCAGATCATTTTTGTTCCTGGTATTGTATGTATGAACTGAGCTGTTTGTTGGAAAAAGAGATATATTATTTAGGACGAATTTCATTAAGGAATAAATGCACTGAGAGGCAGTAGTTAGTATACCCAGTTCTTTGAAGAGTTTTCTACAGGACGTCTGTGAATTTACTCCACAAATAATACATATTACACGCTTTTGGACTCTGAAAATTTTTATTTGACTCGAAGAGTTACCCCAAAATATTATACCATATGACATTATGGAATGAAAGTAGGCAAAGTATGCAAGCTTTTTCATTTTTATGTCGCCTGTGTCAGCTGACATTCGAATTGTAAATACAGATTTGTTAAGGCGTTTCTGCAGTTCTGTGGTGTGCTCCTCCCAATTGAATTTATTATCAAGTTGTAATCCCAGGAATTTAAGACTGTCAACCTCTTCTATCTGCTCTTCTTCATACTTTATGCATATGCTAGGTGGAAACCCCTTACAGGTTCTAAATTGCATGTAGTGAGTCTCTTTGAAGTTTAATGTCAGTGAGTTGGCTTTAAACCATTTATTAATATCCATGAAAATATCGTTAGCAGATCTTTCTTGAACTACATTCGACATACTATTAATTGCAATACTTGTGTAATCTGCAAACAAAACGAACTCTGCTTTTGGCAGCGTAACTGATGAGAGATCACTAATGTATACAAGAAAAAGCAATGGCCCTAAGATGGATCCTTGTGGGATACCACATGTAATTTCGTCCCATTCTGATGATGACTGATGACCTAATTCACTATTCCCTTGCACTGAGACCCTTTGTTTCCTGTTAGTGAGGTGTGTCTTGAACCATTTTGCAGCACTGTCCGTGACACCATAGAATTCTAATTTATTTAAAAGGAAGTTGTGGTTCACACAATCAAATGCCTTTGACAAATCACAGAAAATACCTGATGCTTGTAATTTGTTATTTAATGAATTAAGTACATTTTCACTGTACGTGTAAATAGCCTTCTCGATATCAGAACCCTTCAGAAATCCAAACTGTGTTCTTGATAATGTTATTTGTGGTCAGATGGTTGAGAAGCTGCCTGTACATTACTTTTTCTAAAATTTTTGAGAATGCTGGCAAAAGTGAAATCGGTCTGTAGTTTGATGGTATCTCTTTATCCCCTTTCTTGAATAGAGGCTTAACATCTGCATATTTTAGCCAGTCAGGAAATGTCCCAGTTATAATTGACTGGTTACACAAGAAACTTAGAATTGTACTAAACTCACAAGAACATGCCTTAATTAACTTTGTTGATATTTCATCATAACCACTAGAATGCTTTGTTTTTAAAGATTTTATAATTAAAGTTATTTCTTTTGGTGAAGTGAGTGACATATTCATGTACCTGAAGCTATTCATAAAGGCTAGTTTCATATATTCAAGGGCATTATTTACTGATCCTGACAATCCCATTCTATCAGTAATGGATATAAAGTACTTGTTAAATAGATCTGCCACACTATGCCCATCAGCTACTGATGTGTCATCTACCCTTAATGCTATTTGCTCCTGTTCCTTCCTGGTTCTACAAGTCTCCTCTTTCACTCTATCCCATATTGCTTTTATTTTGTTCCCTGACATTGCTATCTTCTTCTCGTAGTGCATTTGTTTAGATGTCTGAATTACTTTTTTTAAATATTTTACAGTATTCTTTGTATTTAGCTAAATCATCAGCATTGGACCTATTCTTGGTCAACAGATACATTTTCCTTTTTGTCTTACAGGAAATCTTTATCCCTTGTGTAATCATCCATGGTTTTATTATAGACTTCTGTTTAATTTGAGTAACTTTTAGAGGAAAACAGTTTTCAAACATGGTACTGACATTGTTCATGAATGTGTTATATTTTTCATTCATGTCATGAGCACTATAAACATCTTTCCAGTTAGTCATGTGTCAGTTGGTTGCTAGTGTTCAGTTATTTACTCAACTGTTCGTTAT
This sequence comes from Schistocerca nitens, assembly GCF_023898315.1. Lineage (NCBI taxonomy): Eukaryota > Metazoa > Arthropoda > Insecta > Orthoptera > Acrididae > Schistocerca > Schistocerca nitens. The sequence goes on from NC_064614.1 coordinate 831,035,520, forward strand.
TACAGTCCCCTTGTTCCGTGTTCGGTACCAAAGTAAGGGTGGTTCCGTATTTTTAGAACTCCATTCATATCACTAATTTATTTATTAATTTGTAGATTCAAGTCAGTAAACATTTGGTGCGGTGGTAGTTGCCAATTAGTAAGTCAAGCTTCTACTTTCGCAAGTCGTTTTCATGGAAAACGTTTTTAAATGGAGCAGAAACGCCTGAAATACCAAAAGGATAATAGCGATTCCAGGCAGCAATGCCTGTGTGGGAAGAGTCTTCGGTAACGTTAATCATTTATGGTCTGACACTAGAAATAAATTGAGTGCCAATATGGTAAAAACTGAATTACGCAATAGCTGTAATTTGACGATAACGATTAGAAAAATCTGGTGAATACCTAACTAGAAATAACACATATAAATTTTACTGTTTACTAAGTGTTTTATGTGTTCATCCTTGGCGCAGCAAATCCTTTCGCCAGACTATATTCGGTTATGTTTTCAATTTAATCTGACAACCCTAGTTGTCAGTCATATTATACCTTCGACTGTTTTAATTAACTATGAAATTATCCATAGGGTACTCGTAGAATATATTTGCGGATTTCACCTCACCTTTCATTCCTACGTAATTCTTTAGGTTGAGCAAGGTTTAATAATGCGACAGGAAGGGTATTCGGCCACCTCTACCACTAACGTTACCAAATCGAATTTGAGAAGCCAGCCCCGTGAAGGTACAGGATACAGACAGGTTAAAGACAAAAAAAGAAAAAAAATATAAGGTTCCTTCTACTTGCAATTTTCTCAAAAAAAAAAAAACTACTAACTGCTTTTTGCCACGCGTCGAGATGCATAAACAGCTATATGTTTTCATCTTCAAAACCATTATGCATGCAGAATATGTGTATTCTAATGGTACGGAAGCAGGAATTAATTTTCAGACATTAGGTAATGAACGACTGTAGTCCACATCAATAATGACCTGTAGAGACCAATGGCAAGTGCACGTTTGAAATTACTTGGCCGACTGTTGCGACTATGATGGAAGGTCTGCGAACAAGGACATTAATTTACTAGACATCCACTTAACAGGTACGAAACAGTAACCACAAACTTAAAATTTAACGGTGAGAATCCTTTACTGACACATTAACCCCAGCATCTTCTCTACACCCAGCAGCTTACACACTTGCAGCATTCCACGACATTATCCACCTGTTTCCTTTATATCCCCAAGCTCCAAGACGACTACGAAGAGTAACTCAATACAATAAAAAAAAAGAGCTACAAATAATGAATTTAAAATACATCTTCATACATACTCCGCAAGCCATCGTACAGTGCGTGGTGGAGGGTACCCTGTACCACAACTAATCGTTTTCTTTCCTGTTCCACTAGCAGATAGAGCAAGGGAAAATGGACTGTCTGTATGCCTCCGTATGAGCCCTAATTTCTCGTATCTTATCTTCGTGGCCCCTACACGAAATATATGTTGGCAGAAATAGGATCGTTCTGCAGTCAGCTCAAATGACCGTTCTCTAAACTTTCTCAGTAGTGTTCTTCGAAATGAATGTCTTTTTCCCTCCAGGGATTCCCACTTGAGCTCCCTAACCATATTCGTAACACTTGCATGCTGATCGAACCTAGCAATAACAAATCTAGCTGCTCGCCTCTGAATTTCTTCACCGTCTTCTTTCAATCCGATCTGGTGCGGATCCCAAACACGCCACTCGGGCACTACTCAAGAATAGGCTGCACTAGCGTACTACATGCGGTCTCCTTTAGAGATGAACTACACTTTCCTAAAATTCTCCCAATAAACCGAAGTCGACCATTCGCCTTCCCTACCACAATCCTCACATGCTCATTCCATTCATATGGCTTCGCACTGTTACGCCCAGATATTTAAACGAAGTGACTGTGTCAAAAAGGACACTAATAATGCTAAATCCGAACATTAAAGGGTTTATTTTTCCTACTGATCCTAATTAAGTTACATTTTTCCACATTAAGAGCTAGGTGCCATTCATCACACGAACTAGAAATTTTGTGAAGGTCATTTTTTATCAAACACAGTCATTTATCTTCGACACCTTCCTGTACACCACAGCATCATCAGCGAACAACCGCAGATTGCTGCCCACCCTGTTTGCCAGATAATTTATGAGTAAACGGGTTCTGTTAATGAAAAAATCTTCGAGTCAGTCACATACCTGAGAGCCTATTTCTTATGCACGTACTTCATAGCAGTCTGCAGTGGAGTAACGTGTCGAATGCTTTGAGAAAATCTAGAAATATGGAATCTGCCTGTTGCCCTTCATCCATGCTTCGCAGTATATTATGAGAAAAGAGCAAGCTGAGTTTCACACGAGCGATGCTTTCTAAAGCCGTATTGATTCGTGGACATGAGCTTTTCGGTCTCTACGAAATTTATTATATTCGAACTCAGAATATGCTACTGAATCATGCAGCAAACCAACGTTTTTGCTAACAATCTGAATGAGAAACTGAAGAAGCAAGGCAGATCCTCAGTGTAGGTAAAATTTCTGATAGGGTAAGCAACTTTTTAAAGGAAAAAGATTTCTCTGTTTTTCTTTTTTTAATTTTTTTAACGTCCCAAAGACATTACGTAGATGCTCCTTCAACTCTAAGGTCAAACTACCAGTTATAATGAAATGTGGGGTTCATCAGATCATATGACAGTAGTGTCAGTCGTGCTATACGGGACAGACTGGGTGGTCAATCTACACTAAGTGTAGTAGCCAGGCGACCACTGATGCCTGCACGCAGAGCCGCCATGGCTGGCGGGTCGCTAGACTCCAGGCGTCGCCCGCTGAAGCCAAAGACACACCGCTGAGCACATCGAGGCCTTAATAACATTGGCGGACGACAACAACATATGTATTTTCTTTTTGTGCTGTTAGATACCTTTTATTAAAGGAGAGACATTAGATCTCCATTCTTTTTAATTTTTTTATACAAAGAGAAGTGTTTTTAATTTTGATTAAGGAGAAAAGTTTTAAGGCCCAAGGAAGAAGACACCTGAAATATAGAGGTAAAATATTACGTTCTTTTCAAGAGAGAAAACTTTAAGTTGTTTTGTTTGCTAACAACTTACTACCTTCAAAGAAGTATGACTTTGTTTGCATTCTCCTACGGCTTTAGTTTCTTGTTACCAAGAAAAGCCAATATGTACAGAAAACATTACAATTTTGTTAAAGTCTATTAGAATTTCTTTCAAATAACTATTATGAATAGCGATGAAGCCACGGCAATTAAGGCACAAAAAAAAGAAATAAGATATAAAAAAATGCTTAGGGCTCGGTGGTTATAAGGCAGGAGCCGTGAGCAAAGCAGGAGTTGGGAGTTCGAGCCTCACCTGGGCATAGTTTATCTCGTTGCAGCTGATATCTCAAAGCATTCCGACGACGAGAAAAAGAAGAAAGATAAAAAGTAAAGAAAAAGTGGTCTAAAGCGATAGTTTTAGGCACCAGTCTCCTACCGTTGCCAAATCTGCTGTCTCGTTTTGTGCCGAAGCGGTGTGTTCTGGTACGGAAGAACGCAGCCCATGTTACGCGGCTTAGACCAGGACCTTTATGCAGTGAAAAAAAAGGAGGGATGAAATCTTTTGCAGTAGTCTCAATCTTATGTCCTTGTTAACATACCGAGGCCCCGAAGCTCCGAGCTGTGGAATCGTGGTTATGACGTCATCAATACAGTCGCCGTAAGAATTTCCACATTAATTTTTCAATGGCTATAAACTGCTACAGAATTAATATAAATAGGTCGTTTTTCACCAAATTACAGAAGACTGGCTAAAATGTTTATGTAACAATATTTTACATTTATCTAACATTTGTTCTGAGTTATATTCACCAAAAATGCGAAAAGACATTTTTTCATCCTTTTTTGAATTTTCCCTAAGAGCAGCTACGTAAGTATGCAACACGACAGTGTTGTTTTCATTAGTTATGTAACACACTCTAAGAGCTGTAAAACAATACCAATATGTTTCTTCCCCGCCCTCTGTCCCATTAATAATAAGAGAGGTTCTTAATTTTTTTACTGTATGGTGTGATTATTCACTAGTCAGACTGCACATTAGAATTTTAAGGAGACATTTTTTAAAATCTTGCTCAAGACTTGCAAGTACATGTGATTATCTCAAAGGATAGCGAAACGTCTGTTTTTCTAAACTTGGCACACATTTAAAGTGTACTTTCACAAAAATAAATCAATTTTACCTAAATAACATAAAGCGCAAAAATACGTGAATGACAGCGATACATTCTTTTGTATGTACGTACGTATTTTTGTCTTACCAGATTTTCTGCCTGATTAAAGGTGAGATGTGAACTATTTTGACAAAAAGTGACCTTTACTGAAAATATTATTTTCTCATTGAATCACCTAAGGATTGTGAAACGTAACCGGCAATAATTAATGCATCATGCAAAAAAATTAACAAAGAGTACACCGAACAGCAATATGCAGTGGCACAAACGATTATGCTTTTTACACTATGAATAGCTGAATGTCTTCACAAATTTGCTGATAAAATATGAATCACATATTAAACATCTGAATCATCTTTGTCGCTAACAGATAACGGAGACATCTGCATAGAAGGTTCCTCATCATCCTTCTCGTCATAGAAATGGGGCATATTGGCGTTGCTACATCCACTACCACTGCAATATCCATATAAAACAAAAAGTTTTAAACTCACAGTACGACAACGACAATTTTGTTCACATCCAGTTTCATACCTGTAGGATATTAACTTTAAGATGAAGTCGGAAGCGGAGGCGTTTGACTTAAAACTGGCTACAGAGATCCATTATTGATCCTCCATTTCTGCACCTGAAGATGAACACTTTTTGAATGTTCTCTTGTTGCCTCAGATGCTGGGAAAAGTTGAGCAGTGTCCGTCTGAGAGGTGATAGGACGTATTGCCACTGCTTTTAGGAAGCGCTAAAATCGAAGAGTATTTAAAGACTTTGTTCCTTTAGGATCACGATACAGTGCCAATACAAACTGCTCCCTGCTTCTGTTACTTCTTGAACATTTGCATTGGGGTTATTGGGTACTGAAGTAATTTTTCGTAGATTAGAACGTGTTTAGAGAAGACGGAAAGCTTTTTTCTTCCCTTGGCCAAGCAAAGATGACGTCGTGTCACATCCGGATACAACATGCAGAAACTGCATCTCTTGATATAAGTCTCCAAGTGCGAAATGGAGAGAGGTAATATGACAAATCCGTGAAGGGAATTTTCCCACAGATGACTTCTGGAAGTAAATGGGCACATTACCAGGAGAAAATGAAATTAGGACGAATAAATCGACATCTGTGCCAACCACCACAGTTACCTTCTCTTCTGCCATTTCCATTGCTGTAGTTAAGTATCAGCACCAGCCAGTGCCTGACGCGTCAGATAAGCACTCGCTTGCTCAGGCGATTTCTTAAACCAGCAGTAAATTGTTCCTTATTTCCAGAAATGTTGAGAAACTTTTCTTGGCCCAACATGCACATCATATTCTTTGTAAAGCTGATATCAAGTGCCTGACGTTTTGCCTGACATCGCCTGCGCTCTACACTTTTTGTGCTGGGCATGGAAAACCGTCAAAGACGATAACGCAGTTATTACCATAATGTTTTTCACATAGGTACAGTCCTTATAATTCTTTGTAAGTCAGACATTGTGCTCAAACAACTCTTCGCAATAAATATCCACCGTCTACAACATAGGCACAATCTTGAGGAGGAGAGAGATGTTTGTCGCTTTGGATAGAATTAGCTTATACATCATATAATAGGGATTTCGATATTTCTCTCATATGATTATCATCAAAGAAAGATAAAAGGTTGAGTTGTTAGTTCATGGTTTAAATATTTCTGGAGGTCCTCATCGGTTTTCGCATGACAACTTTCTCTAAAGAATAAGTGCATGTTGTTTATAGGTGTAGCCACTTCATCGTTAGCCTTATATCAATATCCGCATCTTGTCTTTTCGATGTGAATGAACATCCATGAAAGTTTTCCCTACAATTCGTCCCGCTGCAGCTTTTACGACTTTAACGTCGCAATTAATAGTCTCACTTGGTGTAATACCAGTTGATACAGGTATGAGCTCGGAACGATTTGTGAGCGGAGACCGAGAGGCAAACCACGCCCCCACTTTTGAGCAATCGATATTGTCACGTACTTGTGATTTCCTAAGCTGAACGTGCTGGTGAGAGGAGGTTAGTTCTATACCACAAAATTCCTCACTGTGCATAACGAGCTCTGAACATGCATACATCCCGTGCACCATTCGATACAGGGTACTATTCGTTTTCCCACGTTCATGCGTCAGACCGCCAGATAATTTGAACGATCTCATCAATACTTGTTCTATGGTCCACAATTTGGCAGTCCGATTATTGGATGCTGCTTCCTTCATAAAAGCCTGTAATTTCTCCATTGTCATCACTAGTGTGGGTACGTTGGGGAAATCTTCCATACGTTGAACGTTGCGTAACGTGGCTGTATGTCATGCTTGGAGTTTTGCGGATGTAGTTTGGTCGGTGCAAGAAATGAACTTCTGTAAGAAATGAACTCCAAGGCCGACCAGAGTGAGAAAAAGAGCTCGTAATGAGCGAACAAATGAGTATCCAGTTAGCATTTTGTCAAAGCTGTTACGGGCATAAATAATGGACCACAACTTTCTAAATCCACTTCCACCCACGTTAAATCTAATTGCATCCATTTATGACGGAAGAGTGTAGACTCTGCCTTCTGACTACAACTGTTGACAATTCGCCTGTGTTTTCTCTTTCAGTCACCATTTGTGTGGCCTTTGAAAACAAAAGCCGATCAAATGTGACAAAGCAGGTGCTTTGCTGCAAACGTTACTACTCTTCTACTGTATACAATAGTACACTGTAGGGGCATCCATACTCGTAGTTGGCTGCAGGTTGAGGAAGGGGAGTGTTAATACAGCAGACATATCATACTGACTCATGTGACAACTTAAGATATGCGTGTATCCACTCCAATTCGGATTTCTGGGAACTCCTAACCAGGTATCACACATCCACAGAAAATCAGTAAGGAGGCCGTTCTTAAAGGATTGTGACTTACACAAGCTACGCACACTTTCCATGATCTTCATAGCTATCCAACTGATGTCTTTGTTTTCATTAAGTTTATACATATCTACATCTACGTGATTACTCTGCTATTCACAATAAAGTGCCTGGCAGAGGGCTCAATGAACCACCTTCAAGCTGCCTCTCTACTGTTCCACTCTCGAAAGGCGCGCGGGAAAAACGAGCACTTAAATTTTTCTGTGCGAGCCCTGATTTCTCTTATTTTATCGTTATGATCATTTCTCCCTAAGTAGGTGGATGCCAACAGAATGTTTTCGCAACGAAGGAGAAAACTGGTGATTGAAATTTCTTGAGAAGTACCCGTAGCAACGAAAAACGCCTTTGTTTTAATGATTGCCAATCCAAATCACGTATCATGTCTGTGGCACTATATTCCCTATTTCGATATAATACAAAACGAGCTGCCGTTGTTTGTACTTTTTCGATGTCTTACGTCAGTTCCACCTGATGCGGATCCCACACCGCACAGCAATACTCAGAATAGGGTGGACAAGTGTGGTGTAAGCAGTCTCTTTAGTACACATGTTGCACCTTGTAAGTGTTCTGCCAATGAATCGCAGTCTTTGATTTGCTCCACCTACAACATTATCTATGTGATCGTTCCAATTTATGTTATTTGTAACTGTAATCCCTAAGTATTTAATTGAATTTACAGCCTTCAGATTTGTGTGACTTATCGCGTAATCGAAATTTAGCCGTTATCTTTTAGTACTCATGTGAATAAGTTCACACTTTTCTTTATTCAGGGTCAGTTGCAACTTTTCGCACCATACAGATATCTTATTTAAATCATTTTGCAATTCATTTTGGTCATCTGATGACTTTATAAGACGGTAAATGACAGCATCATCTGCAAACAATTTAAGGCGGCTACTCAGATTGTCTCCTGTGTCGTTAATATAGATTAGGAACAATAGAGGGCCTACAACACTCCCTTGGGGAACGCCGGATATTACTTGTGTTTTACTCGAAGATTTCCGTCTATTATCACGAACTGTGAACTTTCTGACAGGAAATGACGAATCCATTCGTACACCTGAGGCAATATTCCATAGGCACGCAGTTTAGTTAGAACACGCTTGTGAGGAACGGTGTCAAAATCCTTCTGGAAATCTAAAAATATGGGATCAATTTGACATCCCCTATCGATAGCACTCATTACTTCATGAGTATAAAGAGCTAGTCGTGTTTCGCAAGAACGAAATTTTCTGAATTCGTGCTGACTATGTGTCAATAAATCGTTTTCTTCGAGGTACTTCATAATGTTCGAATATAGTATATCTTCTAAAACCACACTGCTGTGGTCTGTAATTCAGCGGATTACTCCTACTTCCCTTTTTGGGTATTGGTGTGACCGAGCAATTTTCCAGTCTTTACGTACGGATCTTTCTGTGAGCGAGCGGTTGTACATAATTGCTAAATGTGAAGCTATTGTATCAGCATACTCTGGGACGAACCTTACTGGTATGCAATCTCGACCGGAGGCCTTGGCTTTATTAAGCGATTTAAACTGCTTTGTTACACCGAGGATATCTACTTCTATGTTTCTCATCTTGGCAGTTGTACTTGATTGGAATTCAGGAATAGGTACTTCGTCTTCTTTGGTGAAGGAGTTTTGGAAAAACTATAGCAGAGTTGTTAAAACTCTGCTATAGTGGCACTGTCATCAGTGACTTCACCGTTGTTATCGCGCAGTGAAGGTATTGATTGCCTCTTGCCACTGGTGTGCTATATGTATGATCATAATCTCTTTGGGTTTTCTGCCAGATTTCGAGACAGAATTTCGTTGTAGAACTTTGCCAGTCTTGGGGATTTTTGTCCTTTTAAATTTGGCATGCTTTTTTCGCTGCTTCTTCAACAGCGATTGACCCGTTTTGTGTACCACGGGAGATCAGTACCATCACTTCCTAATTTTTGCGGTATATTTCTCTCAATTGCTGTCGATACTATCTCTCTGAAATAATTCCACTGTAATATCTCTTTATATTCTACTAATTATCCCTGCACAATTCTATGAGTGAATTACGTTTCATAATTGACCATCTATATACTCGCAGGATCAGTGCGCAAAGTAGTACAGTACTATTACCATTCCATGAGCGCATAATTACTTTTTGTACTATTCTCTGTGGTGTGTGTTGGGAGGACTTTTAGGATCTTCTCCGTGTCGAGTAGCCGCATTGAATAATTGTAATGAAGACTTTAATCAAACAGCAATACTTAAAGCCAGTGAATCAAATCAGCTTACCGTAGAACAAAGGCAGCTGCTTCATCATCTGTTAGCGGCTTATGAAGAGATTTTTGATGAGAAACCGGGAATTATCCGAGGGTATATTTGCCACCTGCAAGTAAAGTCACATCAAACTTACTGTCACACGAACTATCCGATCCCCTGGCGATTAAAACAATCTGTTCAAAAGGAGATAAATAGAATGCTAAAATGGGACCTAATTGAGCCATCAACGAGTCCATATTGTTCCCCGTTGTTAGTCGTTCCAAAACCTGGAGGCAACGTAAGATTATTTCTTGATGCGAGAGAGATCAATAAAGTAATAGTACCTATAAGAACCCTCCCGGAAAATATTGATGAGTTAATTCAAAATTTTCAAGATGTTTCGTACTTGACTAATGTCGATTCGAGAAGTTCTTATTGGCAAATCCCCATGAATGAAGAATCTAGGAAATATACGGCATTCATCTATGCAGGTAGAAGTTACTAATTTAAAGTTGTCCCGTTCGGACTCAATATCGGTGCCAGAATATTCATTTCAGCGTTATATTTTGCTCTTGGGCCAGAATTGCGAAGTCACATAACTGTATTTGTTGACAATTTATTAATAGCCACGAAGACATGGTAAGAGCATTTACATATTCTGGAAAGGATTTTTGATGTCTTCAAGAAGACAGGAATTACAGTAAACCTACAGAAGTCTCACTTTGAAGGATCTTAGAACTTCGACACCGGACCTGAATAAGAATGGATTTTTATTATTATTTGAGTGAATATATATATATCTATATGTTTATGTGATTGATAGGTTAAGATACAGTGAGATTACTCCTGTGATAGTTTAGTATAATCTTTAGACTAGGTATCAGACTGTAGCATTTGCTAGTGTGTGTAGGTATTGACTATAAGTAACAGCCCTAGGGAGTGTTAATGTGTAGTTAAAGTGTACCTATATTCTCTTAAGACATAACAATCATATGCACATGGCGTGTGAAACTTTAAACGTAGTAATTATGTATGATGTATGGAAGTACGTTCAAGGCAGGATGCGCGCTGTTCGCGCTAAAAACAAGTGAAGTGTGAAGTGAAACTACAGTCGATAATATCACCGCTATGAACGGTTAAAGAGACTCGCTGGTCGCGCGAGAGAAAATTTATTATATTTAAAAGTTCTCATTATGCATTCTTTTTCAGTTGAATTAATTCAAGAGTTTTAATTGAATTTTTAAGAGTTGGGTTTCTTGTGTTTTCATATTATTGACATGATTATTGAAAATATGTTTTCCATTAATGTTCATGAGAGAATAACACAGATTCTGCGAGTGGATGCTGAGCTAAATGAGCATACATCACCATTAATGCTGTTTGATTTTAGGTGGATCTGCAGATCAAATAACGATAGTAACAAAGATTAAAAATGTTCCGATATTTGTACTGAAAGAATATAATTTTATGTGTAGTCGATTCACATGCCTATATTTTAAAATTTTCCTCATGTATGAACTTGAATTTTATCCATTATTTCGTACTTGAAAACAAAATTCGGACAGATTCAGTGCCTTACTTCCACCTGAACTATATCAAATTGAAGATTAGAGTAAGAAAATTTTTGGGAGCAATACATTCGGTATGTGCTACAGCAAAATTAACCCAGATAGTCCTGAATTATTTGTTATTCAAAATTGATTTATATCTTATCTACATTCATTCACGAGGTTGTAAGGAAGAAAGTAAAACAATTTTGAATATTTATTTTTATTTACTATTTCCAAAAATGGGCGTCCTTCCAGAAGGATGTCAGGACAATAAGGGAACATGTTTTTAAAGTATATGACATTGCACAAATAACTTGTTTTGGTTTCTATACTTTCAAATAAACATAAATAAATTTGAATTATGAGCTAAAACTGCTAATAAATACATAAAAAAGAAAATAACCTATACACATAATTTATGCACTAGTATGATAAGACAAAAAGCAACAAACATGAAGTGCTTCGTCACATTTTACGCACATAGTAGTAGCTCTTTTGTGGAAACTTCGACATTTCAGCTGCTTCTTCTTTTTTGTTATCTCGTCCGTTGGTACTTTAGCAACATAATGTTCTCTTCCATCAAATCTATAATCTTGTTTTGCCCTCTTACTAGGACGTCCTCTTCTGGTAGTGACTCTTTTGTTACTTTCAAGAATTGCAGTGACAATTCGACTACGAAATGTCAGATGATCTATGGGTTCTTCGTTGTGCTTTTGAAGATCCCACGCATTTTGCTCTGCAATGTCTATAAAATGCGCAATGATCGGGAAATACCACTTTTTCCCTCTTATAGAGCGTGTATATAGGGATACATTTTGTCCAGCTCGATCTATGCCTCCCCTATGAGTATTGTAGGAGTGTAATAAGTTAGGTTGAGGCACGCTAATCCTTTTCTTTTGTTCCCTGGAAAATCTTGCTACAGAGCATAGTGGTTGCACTCTGTCAAAGTTGGTGGCTACAGTAACAACATTGTTGTCATTCCAGCGTACAATGGAAATCCCAGATGCTGAGCCAGAACAAACTTCATATGATCCTCTATTCTCTTTTATCATTTTATCTACAGATGATAGAGTACAATTCTTAACTCTGTTTCCTCTTATTGTTCCTGTTGCTTCCACGCCCCTCTCTTTTAGGTCATATAGTTGTTCAACGCTGGTAAAGAGGTTATCAAAGTATATTCGATATGGAACATGTGGAAGTAACTAGTCAACATAAGACATTACCACACCGTACTCCATACCTTTCGTTTCATAATCCTTACTACACGTGCCAGCTCCTTGGTAGAGTTCGAGCCAAATAATATATCCACCACTTGTGCCTCCACACCAAAATTTGAATCCGCATCGGATTGGCTTCCCTTTTATAAATTGTTTGCACCTGTGACTTCCGAAGTATGGGGCCATCGATTCATCGACAGAATGATGCCGCTCGTAAAGCGCAAATTGTTTGAATCTATCATTCAGCATACACAGTAATGGGCGGATTTTCCCAAAACGGTGTGATTGATCTAAATTGTCATTGTTGCATACATGCAAATTGGAAAAGATAAAGTCAAATCGATCTCTAGACATGGCATTTGTTACGAGGTCGTTGTGACTGTCTTTATCTGATTACCAGTACATATTTCTGCGTGACACTGTTACATATCCACTTAACAGAAGTATTGCAATAAACACCAACATCTCATCTTCTGAAAAATCACCTAGTTTATTTCTCTTGGCTGCGTACTGATTTGTGTGAGTGACCATCATTTGAAGCACTTCGTTGTCAAAAAACTGTTGGAAATATTCAAGCGGTGTTCGCCTTTTCTTCATCGCAACTGTGAACATTAGAGGCCATACAGGTGTTGGATTAACTATTTCACCACTTTTACAGTTATATTTCTTGAGGTTTGGAACTTTATTCTTCGATAGCCTTGCTGGTTTGTTTGTGGTTTTTGTTGTTATTGTTGCTGGTTTTGTACTGCTGGAGGGTTGTGGAACATCAGAGGTAACGGATTGTTTCCTTGTTGCATTCACAGCATTACCATTGGTAGAAGTGCCCAAATCACAAAGCGCAGTAGCATTGAGCTGACTTGCTGGTAATTTATCTACACTTGGATTTTCTTCAGCACCCGAATCTTCATCTGTTACGTCATCAGTTGAATTTACAGGAGGGTGTAATGTTACATTCACACCAGTGTTAGGTATTTCCTCATCTTTTGATTTTAACATGTCCAAAGTTCCATCAGTGTACATCGTTTTCTGTGAATACAAAAAGACAACACATTACCCTGACGTCCTTCTGGAAGGACGGTTGAAAAAATTATTGAATTACAACTGACGAAAACTTTCAATCGTAATATGAATCATAAATAATATAGGTTAATTCTTTAAGATATTATATGGCAAGTTTCAGAATTAGTGACGCAATATGAAAGAAAATATACATACCCATCGATGACAAGGTCAGTTCGTCATTGGTAAAATCGGCCCTATTTTCAAGACACAGTTTCTCACTCACTATGAACGACAGCGTCAAACTAACTGTCGCAGCGCGCAACTGACTCTGCCTACTTCATATAACAATGCGTCACAGTCCGTTGCAACAATGCGTTATTCGCAAAAATAAATAATTTCAACAGTGAGTGACGTCGTCCCTCCAGAAGGACGTCAGGTTTATCTGGGTAACAGTTTCTTTTGCAATACTTTGGACGATCTGCAGTTGTGATTTTGAACTACTTCAAAATTGAGGACAACAATAAAATTCGCGATTTTCAGGACTGATGGGTATTCCAGTCTAGTACAGATGGAAGAATAAATGAATCAATTCCGATTTTGAATTCAACGATGAAATATGGACTTCAGTGCCTTAATCCACTCTCTTCCAAGGATTTATTCAGTCAGAACCTTTCCTCATTCCACTTTAAACCTGTTCCATGCTCACGTCCCTGACCATCTGTTCCTGAGACCATCTTGCTGTTTCTACGGCACATTACCAGCTTCTGTCCTGTACCGCCACTCATCGCCTGTCCTCCGTACCGCCTCCACCAAATGCTGTACGTCACCTATCCGCTTTCAGTACCCAGTGTTCCTGTTTCATTGGCTCCACTACGAGATCTCCGCCTACACCGTCGTAAGAAGAAATTAAAATTTTTTTTTTGAAGCACTGTTGTAAAGATTTTTTTGGCTATGAGGCACTTTTCTATCTACCTCATCTATCAAGTTTTTATACATTTCAAAATCACTATGTTAGGCTTTCCTATCATCTTTAATATCTGAGCTGGGGTCTATACTTCCGGGTTTTCCAGGGTTTCCCTGTGAAGGCCAGCTCCCAAATGGGTAGACCTTTTCCGCGATCATACTGATTTATATCTTCCCTGGTTATGTACGCGGGATGCGGATATACCTCGGTATATGTAAAAGTCACAGCCTAGGTATTATTGTAACACACAGTCCTAACATTTTACCCATACACTCTACGGTAAATTTCTAAAAAACTAATCTTCAAACTATTTCTTTTTTGAATAAACGAGCCAACAAAATTTACGGCTAGCTCGCAAAGTGTATTATCACTAACTTTGCTCGCTGTGAGGGGCAATTGTAATATCTCTTTATATTCTACTAATTATCCCTGCACAACTCTATGAGTGAATTACGTTTCCTACTTGACCATCTATATACTCGCAGAATCGATGCGCAAAGTAGTACAGTACTATTACTATTCCACGAGCGCATAATTACTCTTTGTAATATTCTCTCTGGTGTGTGCTAGGAGGACTTCTAGGATCTTCTCCGTGCCGAAATTGTAATTTTGCTATCGAGATTATTGGAAGAAAGAGACTGGAAAAAATATTGTTTGCTAATCAAGAGAATATGTACTGAGCATTTACATCAAAGGTCTGTAAAGAATTTTATTATATATGTATTCTCTAATTGGAGATTTGCGCGGATATATCGTTTCGTTGGTAATCAGAAGGGAACTTCCGATGAATTGGAAACGAACCTGCAATTATTATATCCAAGAGCTCCATTATTTCATCGGATAATTAAACTCTATCAAAGCAAACTTTCCGCTTGATCTGAGGTTTCCCGACTGACTACGCAACGCAAGAAAACCAAGACATTTTATTTACACAGGACTGTAGATCGCTTCGAATCATCGAGACTGCGGACAAGGAGAGTCATAGTCCGATTCGATTAAACAAGTAAAGCTTAATTATAACTTTCTTGAGCGACTGTGATGACTGTGATATGGCTGCTTATGAATGAAATCATTAATAAAATACTAATAACTAAATTTCCTCCTCACCAGCAACCAGTATAAACACAATAAAATTAAAATTATACCACAACTTTTCTACTCTTACATGATAAGATCGGAAGGAGTGAATACTGTCTCTTAGAAAGGTGTTAAGAGCACTTTTATTAGCTTTTTTAAAATAGATATAGTTTGTGTTTCTTTTTGATGGTTTAAGGTGTTACGGTATTCAGCCTAGCAGCAACTGCCTTGTGGTAGCTAATCCCTGTATTCGTCACGATACTCACTATTTGTTCAGGGATATTTGTTGCTAAGAGGTCAAGTATGCTTTCGCAACCATTTACGCTTCGAGTGGGCTCATGAATTAATTGTTCAAAATAATTTTCTGAGAAAGCATTTAGTACAATTTCGGATGACGTTTTATGCTTGCCGCCATCTTTAAACGTATAATTTTTCCAGCATATCGAGGGTAGATTGAAGTCACCACCAACTGTAATTGTATGAGTGGGGTGCCTATTTGAAATGAAACTCAAGTTTTCTTTCAACTGTTCAGCAACTGTATCTTCCAAGTCGACGGGTCGGTAAAATGATCATATTAATAGTTTAGTTCGATTGTCAGGTATAAACTCTGTTCATACTACTTCGCAGGAATTACCTACTTCAATTTCACTACGAGGCAAACTACTCCTGACAGCAATAAATACTCCACCACCAACTGTATTTAAGCTATCCTTTCTGATCTGTTAGAGCGTTTGATAAAAATTCAGCTGAACTTATTTCCGGCTTTAGCCACCTTTCTGTACCTATAACTATTTGAGCTTCAGTGCTTTCTATTTGGTCTTGGAGCTCTCGTTCTTTCCCAACACAGCTACGACAATTTACAACTACAATACCGATCGTTTCCACAACTACCTTACTGTGTTTTACGTGCCCTATTTTAGACGAACGCCCTTTCTGTGGTTCCCTGAGACCCTCTAACCTAAAAAACCACCCAGTCCCTCCCACATAGCCCCCACTACCCGTGTAGCCGCCTCCTGTGTGGAGTGGACTCCTAACGTATTAAGCGGAACCCGGAAACCCACCACCCGATGGCGCAGGTCAAGGAATCTGCTGCCTACACGGTCACAGAACCGCCTGAGCCCCTGATTCAGACCGTCCACTCGGCTCTGCACCAAAGGACCACAGTCGGTTCTATCGACGATGCTGCGGATGGTGAGCTCCGCCTTAATCTCGGAAGCAAGACTGGCAGTCTTTACCATATGAAAATTGACTTTTCTTACTTCACTTAGAAATGCTGCCTATGGTTCATTTTATAATCGATTGATACACATGCCCTTCTGGACAGTGTCTATTGGTGTAGTACACATTGTCTTGTCCACAGCGTGGAATGTTCCAAACCCGTCGATTGTCCGTACATTACAGTACGCGTTGTCAAAAACAGACTATTCAGAGAATTTTGATGAACATTTGGTGGGTCTTGCAGTAAAGCTGATGCTTCGTACCAACGGACTTCTTTGTAAGATGCAGAAATACCCATATTATAAAGCATACCTACAAGATGGTGAGACCCAACATGTCTGTAACAGTATACGGCCAATTCTACTTGTATGGATGAAAGGTAAGATCCCAGTCTGGCACAGGGCGTACTAACATGGAAAATGACATCAACTTTGCCTTTCTCAGTATCTTTCTCACTATAGTGTCTCTTGGAAATATCAGAAATAAAAGTGTTGAGTGTTTCTGGGATAATTTCCGTGCTATTCAGGAACATCGTAACTACTGGTGGGTATGTATCAGTCTGTTCTATCATGGATCGTACCTCCTTCACGATGTCAGCTGCTGTTTTCACTATTCTCATACGTTCTATCACGGCGTCGTCCTCTCTTTTGTGTACCAAGCATTTGTGAAAATGCTGCGACCAGTACTTCGGAGGCGCACAATTTTAGGTATTTTTCCTAGCACGTTAGTGATGATAATGTTACGTCCAAAATTATCCTGAAGCTTTTTTCGCAGCGTTGCCTCTGAGAATATTTCACTTCTTGATGGTAGATAAGTACGCAATCGTTGGAGTATTTCATTCAAAGAGTGTTGGCATTCGTTACAGGTATCTAACTAAGAAAAAATTTCTGAAGAGCTTCAGACATTTCTTAATCCTCTAGCTCTCCTTTCTTTCGAGATAATAGCAAAAAATGGCTCAAATGGCTCTGAGCACTATGGGACTTAACTGCTGTTGTCATTAGCCCCCTAGAACTTAGAACTACTTAAACCTAACTAACCTAAGGACATCACACACATCCATGCCCGAGGCAGGATTCGAACCTGCGACTGTAGCGGTCGCGCGATTCCAGACTGTAGCGCCTAGAACCGCTTGGCCACTCCGGCCGGCAGATAATAGCATTTTGAGAAATATCTTGTAGCAGCTGTTGTGGTATCTAGCTACAGCAGAAACTAAATCAATAACACTTTCCAATCTAAATGTCACATTTCGACCCCACTCATCATTAAGAGATATAGCACCACTCAAAATAGGCTCTTTGCTCTTTATGGATCAAACTTCGTAAATATTTCGGCGGTCCAGAGGCAAATTTTTATCAAAGTTTGTATCACATTCCTCTCCACAGAAGAGGCAATGCTGTTTGAAGTCACAGATGGAGACATTGGATCTCAGCTTTAGAATTTTTTGAAGGAGAGTGTTGAATGAAAGCCGCAAACTACTCGGACGTGTGTAGTTCCCACGGCAGTTCACATGTACGCAGACTGCTGCAGCACTTTCCAGTTTTTCGTGTAACCTGTCTTTACGTTGAAGACTGCTTTCACTTGAGTGTCGGTGCAACGAGTAACAGTTACTGTCTCCTCTTGTGACAGCAAGGTCTTGCTGCAAGTAAGGCACAACTCTTCCATCTCCGCAATACAAAAGAAACGTGCTTTATTTTAATTATTGCACCGACCTGCATTCAAAGTATATGTAGAAACTTACCAACACAAATAAATTTGTAGTCGAATCTCGGTTTATCAGCTTATAAATCTTAAAATAAAATTCGCAGTGGTAGAATACTGTGGACATTTTAAAGGTCTCCTATGCACAGATGTTTTATTTGTCTCGTAAATGCACACAATGAATAGGAAAACCCAAAGTGGTAGTCTCAGTATCATGTTCCAATTACAACAATGAAGTCTCCAAACCTCTAGCTGTGAAAGCTACAAAAGCCTTTCAATTCAAATTTCATTAATACCCTTCTTTTTTTTGTTATGGTTTTAGGGCGCAAAACTGCTACGGTCATTAGCGCCGGATCCTTCTGTCTGTTGTTTAAGGTATTCATACGGCTCCTTGGTGAAACGAGGACAATAGTCTGATGCACACTCCTGTGACCAGAATATCCATATGGACTGGAAACTCTTAGCATATGATCTAAAAATATCTGTTTGAGAAAACGCAGTAAAATTCTATTACAGAACATGAGTCTGGCTAGTGAATAATTACACCTTATGGTAAATAAATTCAGGTAACTCCCTTGTTATTAATGATAGGGAAAACATATTAGTATTGTTTTACAGCTCTAATGAAAAAACACTGTCAACCTAGTTATTCATAGAGAAACTTCACAAACAAGTTGAACATATTATTTTTTCTCATTTTTGGTTTATACAATTCAAAATAAATGTTAGACACATGTAAGATATTGCCACATAAACATTTTTCGACTGCTCCTCTGTAATTTGGTGCAAAGACGACCTTATGTTAATTCTATGGGAGTTTATAGCCGTTCAAAAATTACTTAAGAAATTCTTACGGCGGCCATATTGATCGTGTCATAATACCCTATTCCGTCACTCAGACCTTCGGGGACTTTAAATATATTAAATAAAACATCAAACTGAGTCTATTACAAAAGGTTTCATCTCTCCCCTATTTTTTTCCTATTAGCCCTTTTTTAGCATAAATTACTTGCCTACCCGTTGCAGAGGTAGCGCGGGCGAGCGGTCTGAGGTGCTGATTTCAGGCAACAGTCCTTTAGGAGGCGTGGTTTCGAATCCAACCGCTGCCAAAAGCGTAGTGTTTTCTCTCTAGAAGACGGGCACGCTAAGTGTCTCCATAGTCAGCAGCACAACAGAGCGTGAGTATCTGTTTTGTGAATTGTCGTACCACTGTGCGTAGCGCAACGACAGAGTCCGCCTGAAGTGGCGGTGGCGAGACAACCAGTAATATAGCGGCTTCAAGCGAACGCTGACAAAAGTATGTCACAGCGTGCGGTATGGAAATAAACAAGGCGTTAAAGAGGGCACCTCATGCCAGCGGCCACCCATTGTTTCAAGAGTAACGGGAGGCACAGTTTGGTCTCGTGATTGCTAGTACTTATCATCACGATGTAAGGCCGGCACGGTTCCGTTATACTAGGTGAATACTTGCAATTTATGCCAGGTAGTGGGTGGGTAGTTTCGTGTTGCGTGGTCTGCTGTGGTATGCCGTCACGGTAGCTCAGCGTGTTCGGTCACAGGGTTAGCTGCCCTTTGACATAATAAAAAAAAAACTGAGTGAATATATCAACGATGAAGTTAAAGGGTGTCAAGGGACGTCCGCCCCGAACAATATCTAACAAAATAAGATTTTTTAAAAAAGTGGTTGGTATGCCTGGCTCTCAACCCGGGTGTCCTGCGTTCGATTTCCGGCACCGAAATTCAACGTTCTGATGCTGCTCTTATACGGCATGATTCTGTCGGTGTGGGGATCCGGGGTCTATTCCCGACACCAGAATAAGATTTTGATGCTCCTCTTACGTTACCTGTCTCGACTGACGGTTACAGAAAGCTACGGTAAGTGTCATATGCGGCAATAACTGACGGCGAGAGAGATGCGTACCTCTGTGCACTTCCTATCGAGGCGCAAAGTCAAAACGGAAATGCTCACGCTTGCAGAACTGCAAAGAATTGAGATTTGAATGCAACTAACTACGACGGTTAGTGTCCTGACAGCGCTGGCACGTTCGTTTTGCTGTATACGCATGATGGGGAAGCCTCTGGCCCTACACTGTGGTCTCAGCTTTGCTGTGTACAGCCACTTACAGTCCAGAGTAATACACTGCAGCCCGTCCCCACGGTCGTGATCATACGAGGTTCAAATGGTTCAAATGGCTCTGAGCACTATGGGACTCAACATCTTAGGTCATAAGTCCCCTAGAACTTAGAACTACTTAAACCTAACTAACCTAAGGACATCACACACACCCATGCCCGAGGCAGGATTCGAACCTGCGACCGTAGCAGTCCCGCGGTTCCGGACTGCAGCGCCAGATCATACGAGGTGCGGCTAGAAAAAAACCGGACTGATGCTGGATAAAAACATTTATTTACAATTATTTACAATTTCATGTTATCTCCTTCAATGTACTCTCCTCCTCGGTCTCTACACCGCTCCATACGAATTTTCCACTGTTCATAGCAATGCTGCAGATCATTTTCGGTAAGTCCATACATTACTTCCGTCGCATTTTCTTTTACTGCTTCAACAGTCTCAAATCTAGTTCCTTTCAAAGCTGACTTGACTTTAGGGAAAAGAAAAAAGTCACAGGGGGCCAAATCAGGTGAGTAGGGTGGATGATCTAAGATGGGAATGTTGTGTTTTGCCAAAAACGTCTTCACTGACAACGCACTGTGAGCTGGGGCATTGTCTTGGTGAAGGATCCATGACTTTTTTCTCCACAAATCGTTCCGTTTTCTCCGTACTCGCTCACGTAGGGAAGCCAGGACGCTAATGTAGTTCAAATGGTTCAAATGGCTCTGAGCACTATGGGACTCAACTGCTGTGGTTATCAGTCCCCTAGAACTTAGAACTACTTAAACCTAACTAACCTAAGGACATCACACACATCCATGCCCGAGGCAGGATTCGAACCTGCGACCGTAGCAGTCGCACGGTTCCGGACTGCGCGCCTAGAACCGCGAGACCACCGCGGCCGGCGCTAATGTAGTAATGCTGATTCACTGTTTGTCCCTCTGGTACCCAATCAATGTGCACAATCCCTTTGATGTCAAAAAAACAATCATCATTGCCTTGAATTTCGATTTTGACATTCGTGCTTTTTTTTTTTGTCGTGGAGAACCAGGAGTTTTCCAATGCATCGATTGGCGTTTAGTTTCGGGATCGTAAGTAAGAAACCACGATTCATCGCAAGTAATAACATTTTGTAAGAAGGTGGGATCACTTTCAATGTTTTCCAGGATGTCAGAACAAATCATTCTTCGGCGTTCCTTCTGTTCAATTGTGAGACACTTTGGAACCATTTTTGAACACACTTTGTTCATGTTGAAACTTTCATGAAGAATCTGCCTAACACTTTCCTTGTCAACTCCTGTTAACTCAGACACTGCTCTGATTGTTAAACGGCGATCTTGTCGAACAAGTTTACCGATTTTTTCAATGTTTGCATCAGTTTTTGCTGACAATGGTCTGCCAGTGCGAGTGTCATCACTGGTGTCTTCGCGGCCATCTTTAAATCGTTTAAACCACTCAAACACTTGTGTTCGCGATAAACAATCATCGCCGTACACTTGTTGTAACATTACAAACGTTTCACTTGCAGATTTTCATAGTTTGAAACAAAATTTTATGTTAACACGCTGTTCTTTCTGTACACTCAAAATTTTCCGACGCACAGACAAAACGTCAACTACTTAAAACAGACGCCACGGGCAGACTGATTGCAGGAGGCAGATGAAACTCGAGCAGTAGGCGGAGCGAGAGTCACGTGACAGGCCACGCGACTTTCAGCCTTATTGCATTCGTTTTATTGTTTCACCAGTACTAGTCCGGTTTTTTTCTAGCCACACCTCGTATAGTGGTTAGGATCTTGCTTATGGCCACAATCACTCACATTCGAATCCTGGCCACGGCAATTTTTAAATACACTCCTGGAAATGGAAAAAAGAACACATTGACACCGGTGTGTCAGACCCACCATACTTGCTCCGGACACTGCGAGAGGGCTGTACAAGCAATGATCACACGCACGGCACAGCGGACACACCAGGACCCGCGGTGTTGGCCGTCGAATGGCGCTAGCTGCGCAGCACTTGTGCACCGCCGCCGTCAGTGTCAGCCAGTTTGCCGTGGCATACGGAGCTCCATCGCAGTCTTTAACACTGGTAGCATGCCGCGACAGCGTGGACGTGAACCGTATGTGCAGTTGACGGACTTTGAGCGAGGGCGTATGCGGGAGGCCGGGTGGACGTACCGCCGAATTGCTCAACACGTGGGGCGTGAGGTCTCCACAGTACATCGATGTTGTCGCCAGTGGTCGGCGGAAGGTGCACGTGCCCGTCGACCTGGGACCGGACCGCAGCGACGCACGGATGCACGCCAAGACCGTAGGATCCTACGCAGTGCCGTAGGGGACCGCACCGCCACTTCCCAGCAAATTAGGGACACTGTTGCTCCTGGGGTATCGGCGAGGACCATTCGCAACCGTCTCCATGAAGCTGGGCTACGGTCCCGCACACCGTTAGGCCGTCTTCCGCTCACGTCCCAACATCGTGCAGCCCGCCTCCAGTGGTGTCGCGACAGGCGTGAATGGAGGGACGAATGGAGACGTGTCGTCTTCAGCGATGAGAGTCGCTTCTGCCTTGGTGCCAATGATGGTCGTATGCGTGTTTGGCGCCGTGCAGGTGAGCGCCACAATCAGGACTGCATACGACCGAGGCACACAGGGCCAACACCCGGCATCATGGTGTGGGGAGCGATCTCGTACACTGGCCGTACACCACTGGTGATCGTCGAGGGGACACTGAATAGTGCACGGTACATCCAAACCGTCATCGAACCCATCGTTCTACCATTCCTAGACCGGCAAGGGAACATGCTGTTCCAACAGGACAATGCACGTCCGCATGTATCCCGTGCCACCCAACGTGCTCTAGAAGGTGTAAGTCAACTACCCTGGCCAGCAAGATCTCCGGATCTGTCCCCCATTGAGCATGTTTGGGACTGGATGAAGCGTCGTCTCACGCGGTCTGCACGTCCAGCACGAACGCTGGTCCAACTGAGGGGCCAGGTGGAAATGGCATGGCAAGCCGTTCCACAGGACTACATCCAGCATCTCTACGATCGTCTCCATGGGAGAATAGCAGCCTGCATTGCTGCGAAAGGTGGATATACACTGTACTAGTGCCGACATTGTGCATGCTCTGTTGCCTGTGTCTATGTGCCTGTGGTTCTGTCAGTGTGATCATGTGATGTATCTGACCCCAGGAATGTGTCAATAAAGTTTCCCCTTCCTGGGACAATGAATTCACGGTGTTCTTATTTCAATTTCCAGGAGTGTAGTTTTGCCTTGCTGTCGCTGCGACTGCTGATAATGCACGAATGTTGAAATCACGGTGCTAGAAGCACTACTACAGGAATTGGTGCAGGCAGCGAGGCCGTGAGGTCACTACAACTCTATGTGGAATCCTCCGCCCCCTTAGCTCAGTTGATTTTCAGCGGTATAGTAGTATGTTATCCTAGTTCCGCCTCTTACTGTTAGCGCTGTTGCTTGTTTTCGTTTAATGTCGTGTGAGTTCTCGAACGCCTCGCATTGCTGTTTGTCGTTTAGTGTCTGGTGGTTTGTGCAAGCCCTTCCTCACGCGGCGTTGTCTAGCGCCGTGATGTTCATCATTTCCACTGTCTATTCCACTTACAGGCACTGCGAGCTTTAGTTTACATAAATCCGCGCGGCATGTACAGCCCGACTCTTTACAGATACACGACTGGTTGGTGGACGAGATCAAGTTACTGCAGATCAGGTGCATGTAGCGGACTTTGATAGTAATTATATGTGTTTTTAGTTAAATTTCTTGACCCACTTCAGGTTGCCAGGAAATTATTACGTCACGGTACTCAGGTCCCCTTTACACATCGTAATGATTCCACTAGCAAGGTTCTCTTTGCGAATGCAGAAGTAGTCTATAACAGTGTTCGGGTTTTTAATTCCCACCAGAGGTAGATGACAGTTTTTTGAGATTCATTCTGCTCTCTTATGGGGAAATAAGACATATAAGAAGGGACTGCTGGTCTGCTGAGCGCCGCTTTCAGGTAGAAATGGTGATTAAAAAAAAGATATTCGCTCTCACTTGCAGGTACGTCGTAGTTTTCAGTACGGAGACTGGTTTGATGCAGCTCTCCATGCTACTCTATCCTGTGCAAGGTTCTTAATCTCCAAGTAACTACTGCAACATACATCCTTCTGAATCTGCTTAGTGTATTCATCTCTTGGTCTCCCTGTACGTTTTTTCCCTCAGTGCTGCCCTCCAATACGAAACTGGTGATCCCTTGATGCCTCAGAACATGTCCTACCAACCGATTCTTATAGTCAAGTTGTGCCACAAATTCCTCTTCTCCCCAATTCGATTCAGTACCTCCTCATTAGTTATGTGACCTACTATGAGTTAACGAGCATTTCGTTCTCATTTAAGTACATGACCTAAAGAGTCAGCCCTCAGGAATTGTGATAGGAACCGTGTCGTTCAGGACCGTGTGACACAAAGAGTGCAGATTCGCCACGAGACGGGGAAATTCACAGACGTCTATTGTGCTGAATGAGGCCTAAGTGCTGTAATGTGCGAGTGAGTCAGTCGAGAACGTAAGTCATAGTGAAAACCCGTAGGAGCTGTTTCTGACCAAGGAGACGTAGCCGTGTTAAATATGGCGGACCTAAGATTGGCTATAAAGGGAAACATTTATGAAAACTAATTCTGTAGTAATTCAGGGAAAGAAGCCACAGTAATTTTAATCTACCATCCTTCATAAATTTTCATGGTGATCCCAATAAAACTTGAATATTGACCATATCTATAATAGTTTAGGATTTACTTTTAAAATGAAATTAACAAGTTTTGTAACAAAGACGTGAATGCTGAAATACTGGTTTAACGATTGACATTTCATATAGAAGCGCATCATTAAAATGACAAATGTTGCAAATATCAACTCTATAACTTTATTTCTTTAAAAGATGTAGTGAATTTAAAAATGGTTCAAATGGCTCTGAGCACTATGGGACTTAACTTCTAAGGTCATCAGTCCCCTAGAACTTAGAACTACTTAAACCTAACGAACCTAAGGACATCACACACATCCATGCCCGAGGCAGGACTCGAACCTGCGACCGTAGCGGTCACGCGGTTCCAGACTGTAGCGCCTTTAACCGCTTGGCCACCCCGGCCGGCAGTGAATTTAAATTATCAGTATTTTCAGTTAAGCATCAGATCATCATTTCCTCCACACAAAACACATTGAACGATGACAGCATGACATCTCAGTGAATCATTAGGTAACAGAATATTTGTTGTAAAGTTTAGCGCATAATAGTTATTTTTGTTCTTTGTTTATTTATCAGAACGCACATTGGTGCAAGGCTACTGGCCGCGGAATTCAGAGCTAAGAAGGCAGTTGTATTGGTTTTCTGTAAAAGAATTTAACGTTTATTATGTAATGGATGTTATTGTTACTTTGTTTAGAACGTGAAAGTGGTCAAGCTTTGATAATTTAAATGTGTTAAAATGTAAAATATCTAGAATAACGTGTAGCCAATCAGATGGATGGCTTCAGGGAAGGGAACTGCCCTAGTCTGTTGAGCGACGATGTTCGGCACGCGGGAGACGCGGCCGGAAACGGCAGAGAGACAGTTCTGGTCTAGACACGAAAGGGTACAGTGCTGGTGGAGACGCGAAAGCAAACGGTCGGTCTTTATGTAGCTAGGAAGTGAAACCACTTAGAAAATTTCGCGTTGTATTGCGGGACTAATATAGGGTGTTCAATGCGACACTTGCGGTTCAACCCCTAGACGAGTTTGAGCCAAGATATTTCGACAAAGAGGACCGCATGTGAGCCCGAACATCTTTGGGATGTTAGCTCGCACTACCCATCTAATCTTCAGCATTCTTCTGTAGCACCACTTTTCGAAGGCTTCTATTCTCTTCTTGTCTAAACTATTTATCGTCCATGATTCACTTCCATACATAGCTACACTTTATACAAATACTTTCAGAAGAGATTTCTTGACACTTAAATCTACACTCCCCCCCATGAACCATGGACCTTGCCGTTGGTGGGGAGGCTTGCGTGCCTCAGCGATACAGATAGCAGTACCGTAGGTGCAAACACAAAGGAGGGGTATCTGTTGAGAGGCCAGACAAACATGTGGTTCCTGAAGAGGGCAGCAGCCTTTTCAGTAGTTGCAAGGGCAACAGTCTGGATGATTGACTGATCTGGCCTTATAACAATAACCAAAACGGCCTTGCTGTGCTGGTACTGCGAACGGCTGAAAGCAAGGGGAAACTACGGCCGTAATTTTTCCCGAGGGCATGCAGCTTTACTGTGTGATTAAATGATGATGGCGTCCTCTTGGGTAAAATATTCCGGAGGTAAAATAGTCCCCCATTCGGATCTCCGGGCGGGGACTACTCAAGAGGATGTCGTTATCAGGAGAAAGAAAACTGGCGTTCTACGGATCGGAGCGTGGAATGCCAGATACCTTAATCGGGCAGGTAGGTTAGAAAATTTAAAAAGGGAAATGGATAGGTTAAAGTTAGATATAGTGGGAATTAGTGAAGCTCGGTGGCAGGAGGAACAAGACTTTTGGTCAGGTGAATACAGGGTTATAAATACAAAATCAAATAGTGGTAATGCAAGAGTAGGTTTAATATTGAATAAAAAAATGGGAGTACGGGTAAGCTACTACAAACAGCGTAGTGAACGCATTATTGTGGCCAAGATAGACACGAAGCCCACTCCTACTATAGTAGTACAAGTTTATATGCCAACTAGCTCTGCAGATGACGAAGAAATTGATAAAATGTATGATGAGATAAAAGAAATTATTCAGGTAGTGAAGAGAGACGAAAATTTAATAGTCATGGGTGACTGGAATTCGAGAGTAGGAAAAGGGAGAGAAGGAAACGTAATAAGTGAATATGGATTGGGGCTAAGAAATGAAAGAGGAAGCCACCTGGTAGAATATTGCACAGAGCACAACTTAATCATAGCTAACACTTGGTTCAAGAATCATAAAAGAAGGCTGTATACATGGAAGAAGCCTGGAGATACTAAAAGGTATCAGATAGATTATATAATGGTAAGACAGAGATTTTAAATTGTAAGACATTTCCAGGGGCAGATGTGGAATCTGACCACAATCTATTGGTTATGACCTGTAGATTAAAACTGAAAAACTGCAAAAAGGTGGGAATTTAAGGAGATGGGACCTGGGTAAACTGAAAGAACCAGAGGATGTACAGAGTTTCAGGGAGAGCATAAGGGAACAATTGACAGGAATGGGGGAAAGAAATACAGTAGAAGAAGAATGGGTAGCTTTGAGGGATGAAGTAGTGAAGGCAGCTGAGAATCAAGTAGGTAAAAAGACGAGGGCTAGTAGAAACCCTTGGGAAACAGAAGAAATATTGAATTTAACTGATGAAAGGAGAAAATATAAAAATGCAGTAAATGAAGCAGACATAAAGGAATACAAACGTCTCAAAAATGAGATCGACAGGAAGTGCAAAATGGCTAAGCAGGGATGGCTAGGGGACAAATGTAAGGATGTAGAGGCTTATCTCACTAAGGGGTAAGATAGATATTGCCTACAGGAAAATTAAAGAGACCTTTGGAGATAAGAGAACCACTTGTATGAACATAAAGAGCTCAGATGGAAACCCAGTTCTAAGCAAAGAAGGGAAAGCAGAAAGGTGGAAGGAGTATATAGAGGGTCTATACAAGGACGATGTACTTGAGGACAATATTATGGAAATGGAAGAGGATGTAGATGAAGATGAAATGGGAGATATGATACTGCGTGAAGAGTTTGACAGAGCACTGAAAGACCTGAGTCGAAACAAGGCCCCCGGAGTAGACAACATTCCGTTAGAACTACTGACAGCCTTGGGAGAGCCAGTCCTGACAAAACTCTACCATCTGGTGAGCAAGATGTATGAAACAGGCGAATTACCCTCAGACTTCAAGAAGAATATAATAATTCCAATCCCAAAGAAAGCAGTTTAATAAGTCACAGCTGCAAAATACTAACGCGAATTCTTTACAGACGAATGGAAAAACTAGTAGAAGCCGACCTTGGGGAAGATCAGTTTGGATTCCGTAGACATGTTGGAACAATTGAGGCAATACTGACCCTACGACTTATCTTAGAAGCTAGATTAAGGAAGGGCAAACCTACATTTCTAGCATTTGTAGACATAGAGAAAGCTTTTGACAATGTTGACTGGAATACTCTCTTTCAAATTCTGAAGGTGGCAGGGGTAAAATACAGGGAGCGAAAGGCTATTTACAATTTGTACAGAAACCAGATGGCAGTTGTAAGAGTCAAGGGGCATGAAAGGGAAGCAGTGATTGGGAAGGGAGGGAGACAGGGTTGTAGCCTCTCCCCCATGTTATTCAATCTGTATATTGAGCAAGCAGTAAAGGAAACAAAAGAAAAATTTGGAGTAGGTATTAAAATCCAGGGAGAAGAAATAAAAACTTCAAGGTTCGCCGATGACATTGTAATTCTGTCAGGGACAGTAAAGGACTTGGAAGAGCAGTTGAATGGAATGGACAGTGTCTTGAAAGGAGGATATAAGATGAACATCAACAAAAGCAAAACGAGGATAATGGAATGTAGTCGAATTAAGTCAGGTGATGCTGAGGGAATTAGATTAGGAAATGAGACACTTAAAGTAGTAAAGGAGTTTTGCTATTTGGGGAGCAAAATAACTGATGATGGTCGAAGTAGAGAGGATATAAAATGTAGACTGGCAATGGCAAGGAAAGCTTTTCTGAAGGATAGAAATTTGTTAACATCGAATATAGATTTAAGTGTTCGAAAGTCGTTTCTGAAAGTATTTGTATGGAAGTGAAACATGGGCGATAAATAGTTTGTACAAGAAGAGAATAGAAGCTTTCGAAATGTGGTGCTACAGAAGAATGCTGAAGATTAGATGGGTAGATCACATAACTAATGATGATGTATTCAATAGGATTGGGGAGAAGAGAAGTTTGTGGCACAACTTCACCAGAAGAAGGGATCGGTTGGTAGGACATGTTCTGAGGCATCAAGGGATCACCAATTTAGTATTGGAGGGCAGCGTGGAGGGTAAAAATCGTAGAGGGAGACCAAGAGATGAATACACTAAGCAGATTCAGAAGGATGTAGGTTGCAGTAGGTACTGGGAGATGAAGAAGCTTGCACAGGATAGGGTAGCATGGAGAGCTGCATCAAACCAGTCTCAGCACTGAAGACCACAACAACAGCAACAAATCTACACTTGATGTCAACAAGTTTCTCTTCGTCAGAAGCACTTGCCTTGCCATGGTCAGTCTACATTTTATATCCTCTCTACTTCGACCATAATCAGTTATTTTGCTCAAGAAATTGCAAAACTCATCTACTATTTTAAGTGTCTCATTTCCTAATCTAAATCCCTCAGCATCACCTGATTTAATTCCACTACATTCCATTACTCTTGTTTTGCTTTTGTTGATGTTCGTCTTATATCCTCCTTTCAAGACACTGTCAATTCCTCTATTCCGTTCAACTGCTCTACCAGATCCTTTGCTGTCGGCAAACCTCAAAGTTTTTATTTCTTTTCCATGGATTGGATTTTAATTCCTACTACAAATTTTTCTTTTGTTTCCTCAATATCCAGACTGAATAACGTCGGGGATAGTCTACAACCCTGTCTCACTCCCTTCCCAACCACTGCTTGCCTTTCATGCCCCTCGACTCTTATAACTGCCATCTGGTTTCTGTACAAATTGTAAATAGCCTTTCGCTCCCTGTATTTTACCCCTTCCACCTTCAGAATTTGAAAGAGAATATTCCAGTCAACATTGTCAAAAGCTTTCTCTAAGTCTACAAATGCTAGAAACGTAGGTTTGCCCTTCCTTAATCTAGCTTCTAAGATAAGTCGTAGGGTCAGTATTGCCTCACGTGTTCCAACATTTCTACGAAATCCAAACTGACCTTCTCCGACGTTGGCTTCTACCAGTTCTTCCATTCGTCTGTAAAGAATTAGCGTTAGTATTTTACAGACGTGACTTATTAAACTGATAGATCGCTAATTTTCTCACCTGTCAACACCTGCTTTCTTTGGCATTGGAATTATTATGTCCTTCTTGAAGTCTGAGGATATTTCACCCGTCTCATACATCTTGCTCACCAGATGGTAGAGTTTTGTCAGGGTTGACTCTCCCAAGGCTGTCAGTAGTTCTAATGGAACGTTGTCTACTCTCGGAGCCTAATCCGACTTAGGTCTTTCATTGCTCTGTCACATTCTTCACGCAGTATCGTATCTCCCATTTCATCTTCATCTACATCCTCTTCTATTTCGGTAATATTGTCCTCAAATACATCACCCTTGTGTAGACCCTCTATAAACTCCTTCCACCTCTCTGCTTACCCGTCTTTGCTTAGAACTGGTTTTCCATTTGAGCTCTTGATATACATACAAGTGGTTCTCTTTTCTCCAAAGGTCTCTTTAATTTTACTGTAGGCATTATCTGTCTTACCGCTAGTGATAGATGCCTCTACATCCTTAACATTTGTCCTCTAGCCATCCTTCAGAATTTGAAAGAGAATATTCCAGTCAACATTGTCAAAAGCTTTCTCTAAGTCTACAAATGCTAGAAACGTAGGTTTGCCCTTCCTTAATCTAGCTTCTAAGATAAGTCGTAGGGTCAGTATTGCCTCACGTGTTCCAACATTTCTACGAAATCCAAACTGACCTTCTCCGACGTTGGCTTCTACCAGTTCTTCCATTCGTCTGTAAAGAATTAGCGTTAGTATTTTACAGACGTGACTTATTAAACTGATAGATCGCTAATTTTCTCACCTGTCAACACCTGCTTTCTTTGGCATTGGAATTATTATGTCCTTCTTGAAGTCTGAGGATATTTCACCCGTCTCATACATCTTGCTCACCAGATGGTAGAGTTTTGTCAGGGTTGACTCTCCCAAGGCTGTCAGTAGTTCTAATGGAACGTTGTCTACTCTCGGAGCCTAATCCGACTTAGGTCTTTCATTGCTCTGTCACATTCTTCACGCAGTATCGTATCTCCCATTTCATCTTCATCTACATCCTCTTCTATTTCGGTAATATTGTCCTCAAATACATCACCCTTGTGTAGACCCTCTATAAACTCCTTCCACCTCTCTGCTTACCCGTCTTTGCTTAGAACTGGTTTTCCATTTGAGCTCTTGATATACATACAAGTGGTTCTCTTTTCTCCAAAGGTCTCTTTAATTTTACTGTAGGCATTATCTGTCTTACCGCTAGTGATAGATGCCTCTACATCCTTAACATTTGTCCTCTAGCCATCCCTGCTTAGCGATTTTGCACTTCCTGTCGATCTCATTTTTGAGACGTTTCTATTCCTTTTTGCCTGCTTCATTTACTGCATTTTTATATTTTCTCCTTTCATCAAATAAATTCAATATCTCTTCTGTTACCCAAGGATTTAACTAGCCCTCGTCTTTTTACCTACTTGATTCTCTGCTGTCTTCACTATTTCATCCCTCAAAGCTACCCTTTCTTCTTGTACTGTATTTCTTTCCCCCCCTCTTGTCAATCGCTCCATAGTGCTCTCCCTGAAATTTTTTACAACCTCTGGTTGTTTCAGTTTATCGAGGTCCCGTCTCCTTAAATTCCCACCTTGTTGCAATTCCTTCAGTTTTAATCTATAGTTTATTACCAAAAGACAGTGCTCAGAGTCCACATGTGCTCCTGGAAATGACTTAAAATTTAAAATCTGGTTCCTAAATCTCTGTCTTACCATTATATAATATATCTGAAACCTTCCAGTGTCTCCAGGCCCCTTCCACGTATACAACCTTCTTTCATGATTCTTAAACCGAGAGTTAGCTATGCTTAATTTATGCTCTGCGCAAAATTCTACCAGACGGCTTCCTCTTTCATTCCTTACCTCCAGTCCATATTCACCTATTACTTTTCCTTCTCTCCCTTTTCCTACTATCGAATTCCAGTCCAGCATAACTATTAAATTTTCGTCTCCCTTCACTATCTGAATAATTTCTTTTATTTGCTCATGCATTTCTTCAATCTCTTCGTCATCTGCGGAGTTAGTTGGCCTATAAACTTGTACTACTGTGGGCTTCGTGTCTATCTTGGCTAGAATTATGCGTTTACTATGCTGCTAGCAGTAGCTTACCCGCGTACCTATTTTTTTAAATTAATTATTGCACCTATGGTCTAGGGGTACCGGCACGGTAGCTCAGCGTGTTCGGTCAGAGAGCTGGTTGGCGTCTGTAATAAAAAACTGAGTGAAAGGATCAACAACGAACTTGAACGGATGTCATGTGACGTCCGCAACGGCCAAAAAACAGCGCTCAACAACGATCAAAATGAAAAAAGAGAAAAAAGGGGTATCGTCTTTGATTAATAATGAAAACGTCTTCGGTCCCTTGTTCGAATCCCGCTGCTGCTTTAATTTTGATTAATAATCAGCACTGATGGCTGAAGACTTTCGGTAGAAGAAGTTACCCTCATTCTGACAACAGCCTAGTCAAAGAGGGCGGAGTAGCGGACAGAGGTTCAGGGCACTGTCTTGTCCTAGTGGTGGGAAACTGCCCCTAAAGGCGGAAGAATCAGCAATGATCAACGGCATGAGAATGCAGAAGGAAATGGAAACCACTGCATTAAAGACATGTAACGTTTATCCACAGGACATGTGGCCTGTATTTGAAGAAGTGTCATGATGATCTTTCTATTGGCAAAAGATTCTGGAATAGCCTCTCATTCGGATTTCCGGGAAGGAACTGCCGAGGGGGAGATTACCATGAGAAAAAGATTGAATAATCAACGAAAGGATAAAGTTGTACGAGTCGAGGCGTGGAATGTCACAAGAGTAAAGGATAATATCAACAGGATTAGAAAAAGGTATAACGAGAGTAGGATTCATTATGAATAGGAAGGTAGGGCATAGAGTGTATTACTGTGACAGGGTTGTTCTTATCAGAATCGACAACAAACTAACACCGACAACAATAGTTCAGGTATAGATGCCGCCATCGCAAGCTGAAGATGAAGAGATGGAGAAAGTGTATGAGGATACTGAAAGAGTAATACAGTATGTGAAGGGATCTGAAAATCTAATAGTCTTGGGGGGCTGGAATGCAGTTGTAAGGGAAGGAGTAGAAGAAAAGGGTACAGGAGAATATGGGCTTGGCACAAGGAATGAGAGAGGAGAAAGACTAATTGAGTTCTGTAACAATTTTCAGCTAGTAATAGCGAATACTCTGTTCAAGAATCACAAGAGGAGGAGGTATACTTGGGAAAGGGCAGGTGAAACGCAAAGTTTTCGGTTAGATTACATCATGGTCAGACAGAGATTCCGAAATCAGATATTGGATTGTAAGGTGTACCCAGGAGCAGATATAGACTCAGATCACAATATAGTAGTGATGAAGAGTAGCCTGAAGTTTAAGACATTAGTCAGGAAGAATCAATACGCAAAGAAGTGGGATACGGAAATACTAACAAATGATGAGATACGGTTGAAGTTCTCTAAGACTATAGATACAGCAGTAAGGAGTAGCTCAGCAGGCAGTACAGTTGAAGAGGAATGGACATCTCTAAAAAGGGCCATCACAAAAGTTGGAAA
The DNA here is from genome assembly GCF_023898315.1 of Schistocerca nitens. Classification (NCBI taxonomy): domain Eukaryota; kingdom Metazoa; phylum Arthropoda; class Insecta; order Orthoptera; family Acrididae; genus Schistocerca; species Schistocerca nitens. The sequence goes on from NC_064614.1 coordinate 831,069,300, forward strand.
CGAAAACATAGGTATGAAGAAGGTAACTGCGAAGAAACCATGGGTAACAGAAGAAATACTTCAATTTATCGATGAAAGGAAGAAGTACAAACATGTTCTGGGAAACTCAGGAATACAGAAAATCAAGGCGCTGAGGAATGAAATAAATAGGAGGTGCAGGGAAGCTAAGATGAAATGACTGCAGCAAAAATGTGAAGACATCGAAAAAGAAATGATTGTCGGAAGGACAGACTCTGCATACAGGAAAGTCAAAACAACCTTCGATGACATTAAAAGCAGAGGTGATAACATTAAGAGTGCAACTGGAATTTCACTATTTAATGCAGAGGAGAGAGCGGATAGGTGGGAAGAATACATTGAAAGCCTCTATGAGGGGTAAGATTTGTTTGATGTGATAAAAAAAGAGACAGGAGTCGATTTCGAAGAGATAGGATATCCAATGTTAGAACCAGAATTTAAAAGAGCTTGTGGAGGAGTTAATATCAAATAAGACACAAGGGATAAGATTTCATTAGAATTTCTAAAATCACTGGGGGAAGTTGCAACAAAACGACTATCTACGTTGGCGTGTAGAGTGTATGAGTCTGGCGACATACCTTCTGACCTTCGGAAAAGCATTATTCACACAATTCCGAAGATGGCAAGAGCTGACCTGTAGTAGTAGTAGTAGTAGTAGTAGTAGTAGCTTTATACATCTGTAGATCTATTTTTACAAGGATATTGGACATGTCAAAGTATTTGCAAGTTTAGACCAATTTAAAACAAGCTAATTTGTATACATACATTTACAGACTTCTTGTTAGAGACAATCATTAGATTTACAATCATTTTTTTACAAATAACTTATTGTGTAATGTAATGCCACACTGTTCACCCATATCTCACTGTCAGTCACTGCACACACTATACACACATTGTTTCATAACACTTCACTCACTACACCCACAAACAACACACACCATTGATCTCTGGGCCATTTTCTGTACTACAACTTCCTATTTGCTATCGTGAAAGACTGAGTCACCATCCCTCTATAATGAGTGAGATGTTGAGGTCAGAAAGAGAAAGAGGTGTCGGTACTGTGCAATGCATAGATTGGGGCTAAGTTTTTTTAGTAAAGGAAAAAAGAAGGAAAAAAAACATAGTGTGAAGGTGTTATGTGGAATGTTGGATGTTTTATAATCATTATTATTATTTATTTGTATAACATATTTTTACCAAACCTGTACTCTGTTTTATCTAAGTAATCCTTCAGTATATAAAATGTATTGCATAACAGGTATTTTTTAGTTCCCTTTTTAAATAAGTGTATTTTTGCAGTTTCTTTTATCCCTTTTGGTAATTTATTGTACAGTTTTATTAATTGTTAGAAAATGCTGTTTTGAGTTTTATGTTTACTTTTTCTTTGCAAATGTAAGTTGAGCCTAGCTCTTGTTCCATGGTCATGGATAGAACTGTTTGTGCAGTAATTACGAAAGTTATTCTTGATGTGTACAACTGACTGGCAAATGTATTCACACAGAGCAGTTAAAATCCCAGTGTTTTGAAAATTGTGTTCATATTTTGTGCATTTGTTCCCCCCAAAAGAATGCCATAGCTAAGAATTGAGTGTACATATGAATAGTATGTAACCGAAAGACACTGCATGTTGCACACTGATGATAGGATTCTAAGGGCATAACATGCTGATGACATTCTGTTTGCAAGTACCTTTGTCTGTGGACACCACTTCAACTGAGAATCAATATTCATTTGTAGAAATTTTGCATTTGTTATAGTTTATAGAGGTTCCATCTACATTTAATTTAACATTGCCATTCTTCAAACTGAAATTCATGGCATTAGTTTTCTTTATGTTCAATGTCACTTTATTGCTTATTAACCAATCGTAATCTTCCTTGAGAGCTTCATTTGCCTTCTCTGCAAGGAGCTCTCTTGTTTTCTCAGTGACTATAATACTGCTGTCATCAATGAAGAGAATTTTTTCACCATGAATAACACTACTGGGAAAGTCATTGATGTACATTTGGAATAGTATTGGTCCTAATATGCTACCTTGTGGAACCCCTACATTAATGTAATTTGGTTCTGATAAGTGTTTTACTAACTGTTTTGATCTGTTTGAAGTATTTGATATCTCTACTCTTTGTACCCTATCTGCTAGGTATTTAATAGAATCTTCTGGTCAGCTGTATCAAAGGCCTTAGAAAGATCCAAAAATATGCCTGTGACACACTCATCTTTGTCAAGAGCATCAAGTACATCCTTTGTGAAATCTACTATGGCTGACTCCGTATTTTTGCCACTTTGAAAACCAAACTGTGATTTGCTTAAAAGGTTGTATTTATTCAGGTAATTCATTAATCTGTCTTTCATAATTGCTTCTATTATTTTTGAGAATGGTGACAGCAGGGAAATGGGCCAGTAATTTTCTATGTCTTCTGCATTACCTTTCTTAAGCAAAGGTACAACTCCTGCCTGTTTCAACTGCTCTGGAAATGTCCCTGATGTGAAGGATTCGTTTATTATATTTGTTAAGGGGCCTTGTATAATCTCTATGCACTGTTTCATTACACACTTTGGTACTTCATCTAAGCCTAATGACTAATTATTTTTTAGTTTTTGAACAGTTTTATTGACTTCATTCTCTGTGGTTGGAAGTAACATCATTGTATTTAGTGCAACATTATTTACAGGTGTTATATTTGTTTTGGGGAAATTTTGTTGTAACTTCTCTGCAGTACTTGAAAATTGCTCATTTATATAGTTTGCTAAGTGTTGTGGATCATTTATTACCTTATCCCCCTCCCAGTATGTTATTCTGCATTTGTTTGCCTCTCCCCATTTCCTTTTTTATAACATCCAAGACTGTTTTACTTTTATTCTCTGCATTATATATTATTTTGTCATTAAATGACTTTTTTGAAGCAATCAGCACCTTCCTATAGATCTTTTTGTATCTATGTTAGAAATTTAAGAATTCTGGATAACAGCGACTCTTTTTAATGGAACTCAGGTATTTAAGTGTTTGGGAGAACTTCTTAATACCTGCTGTTATCCATCTGTTTTTGTGAGATGTTGATACAGACATGTATTCTTTTGGAAATGCCGTTTCAAAGTTCAATTTAAATATTGTGGAGAATTTAGAGAATTTCGTTTTCACATTTGTTTCCTTATACACATCATCCCAGCTTCGTTTCGCTAGTTCCTCTGAAAAATCTTGTATTTTGATTTCTTCTACATGTCGTTTGTAGGCTTGTAGTTTAGGGAATGATTGGATGCCTGATTTTACTGTTGTTATTTGACACAGATGGTCTGATAGTCCGAGATCTTTTACAGCTACATCACATTTTTCCCTGTCCATATTTATGGCCACATGGCCAATTAGTGATGCAGTCATTGTAGTAACTCTTGTTGCACTATTGACCAATAGGGACATGCCAAAACTTTGAAAGATATTTATGAGGGTGCTGCTGGATTCATTTATGATATTAGTGTTGATGTTAATGTCCTCAAACAGAATTATGTAACTGAGACTTTATCAATAACTTCTGTTAATTTATTGAAAATGAGTTCATACTACCAGTGGAAGATCTATACACATATAAAATGATTAATTTCTTGGTGATATCAAGCTCTGTTAATTCAATAGCTGATACTTCAAAGTGTTTGTCTTCACTTGCTGTACTGAGGTCATATCTTGATTTGAACTATGTTCATTTTATGACATAAATGGATGATCCTCCACCCCTTGAAGCAGTTCTGCAGAAAGAGCTTGCCGTTTAATACGATGATAATACTACATGTTGGATTTCTGTCTCTCTACACCAGTGCTCAGTAACACACAATAACTGTGCAGTTCAAAGATTGGAGCTCAACTTCTAATAGTTGTGTTTTATTTTTTATTGATTGCATGTTTTGATGGATTGTTAAGTCTGTTACTCTTTCCAATTTTTTTTCTTTGTGACATCTGGTATGTGTGATATTTGGGGTGTTAAAATCTGTCTTGTGAGAGATTGTTTCAGCGCGAGAAATATACAGAAAAATGGACAAGAAAATTGAGGATGCGCTAAATGACGATCGGTTTGGCTTTAGGAAAGGTAAAGGCACGAGGGAGGCAATTCTGATGTTGTGGTTAATAATGGAAGCCAGACTAAAGAAAAATCAATACACGTTCTTAGGATTTGTCGACCTGGAAAAAAGTTCGACAATGTAAAATGGTGCAAGATGTTCAAAATTCTGAAAAAAGTAGGGGTAAGCTATAGGGAGAGACAGGCCTTATACAATGTGTGCAACAGCCAAGAGGGAATAGTGAGACTGGAAGACCAAGAAGGAAGCGCTCGTATTAAAACGGGTGTAGGACAAAGATGTAGCCTTTCGCCCCTACTGCTCAATCTGTACATCAAGGAACAATGATGGAAATAAAAGAAAGGTTCATGAGTGGAATTAAAATTCAAGGTGAAAGGATATCAATGATACGACTCTCTGATGACATTGCTATCTTGAGTGAAAGTGAAGAATAATTACATGATCTGCAGAACGGAATGAACAGTCTAATGAGTACAGAGTATGAATTCAGAGTAAATGGAAGAAAGACGAAGGTAATGAGAGCTAGCAGAAATGAGAACAGCGTGAAAGTTAACATCAGGTTCATGGTCACGAAGCAGATGAAGTTAAGGAATTCAGCTACCTAGGCAGTAAAATAAACAATGACGGACAGAGCAGGGAGGACATAAAAAGTAGACTAGCACTGACAGAATGTTCATTACTGGCCAAGAAAATTCTACTAATATCAAATATCGGCCTTAATTTGAGGAAGAAATTTCTGAGAATGTACGTCTGGAGTACAGCATTGTGTGGTAGTGAAACATGGACTGTGGGAAAACCGGAACAGAAGAGAATCGAAGCATTTGAGATGTGGTGCTACAGACGAATGTTGAAACTTAGGTGGATTGATAAGGTGAACGAGGGGGTTCAGCGCAGAATCGGAGATGAAAGAGACACATGGAAAATACTGATAAGGCGAAGGGACAGGGTGATAGGACATCTGTTAAGACATGAGGGAATGACTTCTATGGTACTAGAGGGAGCTGTAGAGGGCAAAAACTGTAGAGGAAGACAGGGATTGGAATACATGCAGCAAATAATTGAGGACGTAGGTTGCAATTGCTACTCTGAGATGTGAGATGAGGAGGTTAGCACAGGAGAGGAATTCGTTGCAGATCGCATCAAACTAGTCAGAAGACTGATGGAAAAAAAGAAAAACCTTCTCCTGCATTACCCCTATTTTATTTTGGATTTATAACCCTGTATTTACCTGATTAGAGGTCTTGTTCCTCCTGCCACCGAACTTCACTAATACCCACTATATCTAACTTCAACCTATCCATTTTCTTTTTTAAATGTTCTAGCCTATCTACCCGATTAAGGGATCCGACATTCCACGCTCCGATATGTAGAACGCCAGTTTCTTTCTCCTGATAACGACGTCCTCCTGAGTAGTCACCGGCCAGAGAAACGAATGGGGGACTATTTTACCTCCGGAATATTTTACCCAAGAGGACGCCATTATCATTTAACCATACGGTAAAGCTGCATGCCCTTGGGAAAAATTACGTCTGTAGTTTCCCCTTGCTTTCAGCCGTTCGCAATACCAGCACAGCAAGGTCGTTTTGGTTTATGTTACAAGGCCAGATCAGTCAGTGATCCAGACTGTTGCCCCTGCAACTACTGAAAAGGCTGCTGCCCCTCTTTAGGAACCACACGTTTGTCTGGCTTCTCAACAGATACCCCTCCGTAGTGGTTGCACCTACGGTATGGCTTTGTGTATCGCTGAGGCACGCACGCCTCTCCACCAACGGCAAGGTCCATGGTTCATGGGGAAGGGATATGTCGTTATTTGGTTCATATTACTTATACTGGCCAGGAAGGAACCTGTTCCATTGTATTTATAATCAGAGCGTCCACCTCTATACGAACTGTCTACGTCATGTGGTGGTATTAAAACCCACTTGCGAACAGCGTAAAAAAATGACTGTAGCAGATCTTCTCCCCCAGGATTCTGTAACTGAGCCAACCCCAGTCACTGAAGATGAAAGAGAATCTCTGAGAGATAATGCTCATGATTTGCCCCGCTGTTCCGTGCAGGGACATTAACGCCGTGACTCCGGCGGTGCTGGCCCCGGTTATTCCAAATTAGCGTCGTGGAACACGAGAAGATGATGCAGTTGAGAAGCCTTTTCCTTTGGCCTCCATTGAACGACTCTCTTCTACAGCATGAGTTTCTGGACGAGGAAGCCAGAAGGGTTTCTGCATCTGATCAGGTGATTACTGGTAAGCCATCTCGTGATTCTCCCATCATCCAGACTGCCTCATCGGCGCCGCCTAGTAAGGAATGTGTTTCAGGATCCCAATTATCTCTCCCGATTCTATCGGATACCTCTCCAGTTGTCTCAGTATCCAAACTACTTCTGGGTCTTCGGTCACGGCCTCCACGTCACAGCCTGTGATTTCCAAAGGCAGGAGGACCCCTTCGTTACCAAACAAATTTCCATAAGTGAGCCTCAGTCCGTCGACGAGTGGGGTGCGGAGATTTCTCCCACTGTCTGACACGGATTTGCTGCATGACTCACCCACACAACCGTATGAGGTGATGGCAGTTTCGAGGAGCTGCAGTAAACAACATCTGCCATGGGTACTGGCTCATGTTCGATGATGGCATTGTAATTTTGTAGTTTTTGTTCCAATTTAATTTTCTGTGGAAGCACATACTTTCCTCAATTTTCATGTTATCAGGATTGTTTCTGAACTCCGGCTTGTCGCTTTGCGTCAGTTTATTTATGACTCTGGTGCAAATGTAATTTTTTTTACAGGAAGTATTACTGGCCGAGCGGTTCTAGGCGCTTCAGTCTGGAACCGCGCGACTGCTACGGTCGCTGGTTCGAATCCCGCCTCGGGCATGGATGTGTGTGTTGTCCTTAGGTTAGTTAGGTTTAAGTAGTTCTAAGTTCTAGGGGACTGATGACCTCAGACGTTAAGTCCCATAGTGCTCAAAGCCATTTGAACCATTTGTAGTATTATAGGACCAGTTTTCAGTTCCTAGGTTCTCGACCTTTTTTAATGTGGCTTCCGAACCTTCTACGGCCATTGCCTTGTTTTGTAGGGAAGGAATTCCATTATGAGATTTCGAAATTCTCGATTACGGTAGGGGTACAGGGTGTACCTTTCGTGATCTCACTTTACTTCTTCTCTTTGCTCTTTCTGGTTCTAGTTATTCAATGGAAAGTTCGAATTTCTACAAAGAGGAAATCATTTACCTACTTCGTAAATCCCCTACAAAGATTCTATTGGGTGATGATTTAAAATTGTGTCCTCCAGCCAGTAGCTCATACTCCTAATTTTAGTTTTAGTAAAGAACTCCTTGAACCTCCATGACGCATGGGTTTTTCAGTATCCTACACTTGTTCGATATATTTATTTTACTGCCACCTCCATCATTCGATAGATTTTACTTTTATGATTCCTTCGTAAATCCGCTACAAGGTTTCTATTGGGTGGTGATTTAAAATTGTGTCCTCCGGCAGGTGGCTCACTCTCCTAATTTAGTTTTGTAAAGAACTCCATGCCGTCGTATGCTCCTTGCACCTATGTGACTCATGGGTTTGTCGGTATCCTACACTTGTTCGATATACTTATTTTACTGCCACGTCCATCAGTCGATGGATTTTACTTTTATGATTCTTTCTTAAATCCGCTACAAAGTTTCTATTGAGTGGTTCAAAATGGTTCAAATGGCTCTGAGCACTATGCGACTTAACTTCTGAGGTCATCAGTCGCCTAGAACTTAGAACTAATTGAACCTAACTAACCGAAGGACATCACACACATCCATGCCCGAGGCAAGATTCGAACCTGCGACCGGAGCGGTCGCTCGGCTCCAGACTGAAGCGCCTAGAACCGCAAGGCCACTCCGGCCGGCTATTGAGTGGTGATTTAAAATTGTGTCCTTAAGCTGGTGGTTCACTCTCCTAATTTTAGTTTTAGTAAAATACTTATAACACTATTGGCTCAGCGTGCTATACTTACCTTTTGTAACAGTGCCTTCCAACCTGTTACAAAGGAGCCACGTATAGCATTTACGGGCCAGTAAATGCCAAATATGACCTAAACCGGCAGTGTAGTGTTGCCCTCTGGGAGGAATTTTGAATCTGACAGTGTGTTACCTAACAGAATGAGGGTATCGGACATGAACATCTTATTGTTAGCAGTTGGTAGAAAACAGAAAAAACTAATTTTGTTAAAAGTTACAGTAACAGAATTCTTGTAAATGAAATAATAAGACGGTCGCCAGCCTAATTAGGCATAATAATGTGGAAACATTATTTTGAATGAATCTATCTTTACTTGTGCAAAAGAAACTTTCATTACATCCTTCTCAATGAAGTGCAATGAACCTCCACAGTAACCAGACGAAATACACAGTGAATAGCAGTAGTTATGAGTAGCATGTATAAGCAATCACAGAAATGAACAGAAATTGTATCGCCATTAACCACAATCTCCACTTCTACCTTTCAATAATGTAACACATAAATTGTTCTAAAAGACAACGCAAGACCAAATAGCAAGACCTGGGTGGAGATTTTAATTTACCATATATATAGATTTACCATATATATAACGGGTGGCAGGGACAAAGAATCCAGTGAAATTTTTTTAAGTGCATTATCTGAAAACTACCTTGAGTAGTTAAACAGAGAATCGACTCGTGGCGGTAACATATTAGACCTTCTGGTGACAAACAGACCCGAACTATTTGAAACAGTTAACGCAGAACAGGGAATCAGTGATCACAAAGCGGTTACAGCATCGGTGATTTCAGCCGTAAATAGATATATTTAAAAAGGTAGGAAGATTTTTTTGTTTAGCAAAAGTGACAAAAAGCAGAATTCAGAGTACTTGACGGCTCAACACAAAAGTTTTTTCTCAAGTACAGATAGTGTTGAGGATCAGTGGAGAAAGTTAAAACCATCGTACAACATGCATTAGGTGAGTATGTACCAAGCAAGATCGTAATAGATGGAAAAGAGCTACCGTGGTACAACAACCGAGTTAGAAAACTGCTACGGAAGTAAAGAGGACTTCACAGCAAACATAAACGTAGCCAAAACCTTGCAGACAAACAAAAATTACACGAAGCGAAATGTAGTGTGAGGAGGGCTATACGAGAGGCGTTCAACGAATTCAAAAGTAAAGTTCTGTGTACTGACTTGGCAGAAAATCCTAAGAAATTTTGGTCTTATGTCAAAGCGGTAGGTGGCTCAAAACAAAATGTCCAGACACTCTGTGACCAAAATGGTACTGAAACAGAGGATGACAGACTAAAGGCCGAAATACTAAATGTCTTTTTCCAAAGCTGTTTCACAGAGGAAGACTACACTGTAGTTCCTTCTCTAGATTGTCGCACAAATGACAAAATGGTAGATATCGAAATAGACGACAGAGGGATAGAAAAACAATTGAAATCACTCAAAAGAGGAAAGGTCGCTGGACCTGATGGGATACCAGTTCTATTTTACACAGAGTACGCGAAGGAACTTGCCCCCTTCTTACAGCGGTGCACCGTAGGTCTCTAGAAGAGCGTAGCGTTCCAAAAGATTGGAGAAGGGCACAGGTCATCCCCGTTTTCAAGAAGGGACGTCCAACAGATGTGCAGAACTATAGACATATATCTCTAACGTCGACCAGTTGTAGAATTTTGGAAGACGTATTATGTTCGAGTACAGTGACTTTTCTGGAGACTAGAAATCTACTCTGTAGGAATCAGCATGGGTTTCGAAAAAGACGATCGTGTGAAACCCAGCTCGTGCTATTCGTCCACGAGACTCAGAGGACCATAGACACGGGTTCCCGGGTAGATACCGTGTTTCTTGACTTCCACAAGGCGTTTGATATAGTTCCCCACAGTCGTTTATTGAACAAAGTAAGAGCATGTGGACTATCAGACCAATTGTGTGATTGGATTGAAGATTTCGTTGATAACAGAACGCAGCATGTCATTCTCAATGGAGAGAAGTCTTCCAAAGTAAGAGAGATTTCAGGTGTGCCGCAGCGGAGTGTCGTAGGACCGTTGCTATTCACAATATATATAAATGACCTTGTGGATAACATCGGAAGTTCACTGAGGCTTCTTGCGGATGATTCTGTAGAATATCGAGAGGTTGTAACAATGGAAAATTGCACTGAAATGCAGGAGGATCTACAACGAATTGACGCATGGTGCAGGGAATGGCAATTGAATCTCAATGTAGACAGGTGTAATGTGCTGCGAATACATAGAAAAAAAGATCCTTTATCATTTAGCGACAATAAGAGTATAGCAGGTCAGTAACTGGAAGCAGTTAATTCCATAAATTATCTGGGATTAGGTATTAGGAGTGATTTAAAATGGAATGACCATATAAAATTAATCGTCGGTAAAGCAGATGCCAGACTGGGATTCATTGGAAGAATCCTAAGGAAATGCAGTCCGAAAACACAGGAAGTAGGTTACAGTACACTTGTTCGCCCACTGCTTGAATATTGCTCACCGGTGTGGGATCCGTACTAGATACGGTTGATAGAAGAGATAGAGAAGATCTAACGGAGAGCAGCGCACTTCGTTACAGGATCATTTAGTAATCGCGAAAGCGTTACGGAGATGATAGATAAACTCCAGTGCAAGGCTCTGCAAGAGAGACGCTCAGTAGCTCGGTACGGGCTTTTGTTGAAATTTAGAGAACATGCCTTCACCGGGGAGTCAAGCAGTATATTGCTCCATCCTACGTATATCTCGCGAAGAGACCATGAGGATAAAATCGGAGAGATTAGAGTCCACACCGAGGTACACCGACAATCTTTCTTTTCACGAACAATACGAGACTGGAATAGAAGGGAGAAACGATAGAGCTACTCAGGGTACCCTCCGCCACACACCGTCAGGTGGCTTGCGGAGTATGGATTTAGATGTAGATATACTTTTTTAGATAACCACTTCAGGTTCCTTTAACTAGAAAATAGCTATTCATTTGGTTTTCTTTCTAATATAAAAGATTGGAATGGAGGCCTACAAACTACCCCTTCTTTATAAAAGTAAACTATACACACTTTTCAGAAAATAATTTGCATTATGATACCAGATTAGTTACTTCCCCACTTAAGATCATTTACCTTGCAAAACTTTGAAACAATTTGCACTGGTAATATTCTCTACAGACTTCAAGTGTGACTTCAACTAAAATTTACACTTTGAATAGCATCAGAACCTAGTGCTTTATAAAACCACTTGTGAAGCAAGTGATTTTCACTGACAACTTTTTATGTAGCAGACTTTAAAACACTGACACTTGTAAAATATAAACAAACCAGAACACATTAGAGACTTTCATAGATTCAATAATTAATGCCTCCCTTTATATCACTGAAGTTAATAATCTAACTACTCACTTCTATATATTTTTGTATTCAGAACTATGCATTGTTAAATAAAACATATGATTATCGGTTTTTCACACACAGGACACTCAGATATTAATCATTATGAGTAGAGGACTCTGATAGGTACCATGAAAGGAAACACTTCATGGTTCGAACACAAAGTTTAGTATTATTTGCAGTATTACTGCAAATTAATTCACACAAATACTATGGTTCATACTGTTATACAGTTCTAACCTCTTGGACCTGATGAAGTGGTGGCGCAGTAGTGGTGGCGGGCCCGTGGCGGCTACCTGGTCTCTCCTTTGGCAATGATATCTCTATTAAATTCTTCTTGGCGGCTTGAATACCATTTTTAGAGCCATTTCCAATGCGAGAGCACCATTTTACAACCGCAGTTACACCCGAGGCCATTCCATCTCCAGTTAGGTACTGGATGCTTCGCTCGGCACCTGCGCTGTTCACTCATCGGTTGCTGGCTACTGACTCCTTACTGGGTTCTCTCGCTTGCCACGCAGACAGAGCGCCAATTCCACCTTTTGGCGCGCGCCAACTCACTTCCGTACTGGTTGGTTGGTTGGTTTGTGGGATTAAAGGGACCAGACTGCAATGGTCATCGGTCCCTGTTTCCAAAAAAATTAAAACCGCCCAAATAGCATAAAAAAACGAACAGCAGGAAAGACGTCAGACGACACAGGACGAGAAAGACTCCGACAGAGAGCAGACAAAACAAAGTAAAACACACAAAGTGTGACGGTGGTTGGCCGACCATAGAGAAAAAAAGAGGAAAAGCCAACCACCAAGAACACATTAAAAAACTCAGTTTGAAATCAGAGGCTAAAAGCCAGAGTCAACACTAAAAAACAAACACTCAGATTAAACTGTAAAAACCCCCTGCCCGAATAAAACGCAAAACTAAGTCCACCGTGGCGGAGTCATCTAGTAAAAGGGCAGGGAGCGTATCAGGCAGCGCAAATGTCTGCCTGAGCACAGTTAAAAGCGGACAAGTTAATGAAATGTGCACCACCGTCAAAACCGCCCCACAGCGACAGAGAGGCGGGTCCTCACGACGCAATAAATAACTGTGAGACAGTCGGGTGTGGCCAATGCGGAGCCGACAAAGAACAACTGAATCTCTGCGAGTGGCTCGCATGGATGACTGCCACACACGCGTCGTTGCCTTGACAGAACGGAGTTTGTTTGGCGTGGGCAGATTGCGCCATTCAGTGTCCCAAAGCGAGAGAACTTCGCGGCGGAAGACTGCCCGCAAATCAGTCTCCGGGAGGCCAATGTCCAGGGTGGGTTCAGTGGTGGCCTGTTTGGCCAGGCGGTCAACATTCTCATTGCCCGGGATACCGACGTGACCGGGGGTCCACACGAAGACCACGGAGCGGCCGCAACGCGCAAGAGTATGCAGGGACTCATGGATAGCCATCACCAGACGAGAACGAGGAAAACACTGGTCGAGAGCTCGTAAACCGCTCAGGGAATCGCTACAGATAACGAAGGACTCACCTGAGCAGGAGCGGATATACTCTAGGGCACGAAAGATGGCGACTAGCTCAGCAGTGTAAACGCTGCAGCCATCCGGCAAGGAACGTTGTTCGGAATGGTCCCCTAGAGTTAGCGCATACCCGACACGACCAGCAACCGTCGAACCGTCGGTGTAAACAATTCCAGAGCCCTGATACGTGGCCAGGATGGAATAAAAGCGGCGGCGGAAGGCCTCTGGAGGGACCGAGTCCTTCGAGCCCTGTGCCAAGTCGAGCCGAAGGCAAGGGCGAGGAACACACCACGGGGGTGTACGCAGAGGCGCCCGGAAAGGAGGTGGAACAGGGACAAGCCCAAGCCCGGAGAGAAGCTCCTTGACGCGTACGGCGATCGGACAACCTGACCGGGGCCGACGTTCTGGCAGATGGACGACTGACTGCGGGAACAGGAGACGATAGTTAGGATGCCCGGGCGAGCTTAGAACATGGGCAGCATAAGCGGCCAGCAAACGGTGGCGTCGGAACCGCAGTGGAGGTACACCTGCCTCCACTAGGACGCTGTCCACAGGGCTGGTGCGGAAAGCACCAGTGGCAAGGCGTATCCCGCTGTGGAGAATTGGGTCCAGCACCCGTAACGCAGATGGGGATGCTGAGCCATAAGCCAGGCTCCCATAATCCAGGCGGGACTGGATTAACGCCTGGTAGAGCCGTAACAGGGTAGAGCGGTCGGCGCCCCAGCGGGTGTGGCTCAAACATCGCAGTGCATTGAGATGCCGCCAACACGCCTGTTTGAGCTGCCGGAGATGAGGCAGCCAAGTCAACCGGGTATCGAAAACCACCCCCAAAAACCTGTGAGTCTCCACCACAGCAAGCAGTTCGTCGGCACGATAAAGCCGCGGCTCAGGATGGACTGTTCGGCGCCGGCAGAAATGCATAACGCGGGTCTTGGCTGCCGAAAACTGAAATCCATGCGCTACAGCCCAAGACTGCGCCTTACGGATAGCGCCCTGTAGCTGACGTTCAACAGCTGCAATGCCAGTAGAGCTGTAGTAAAGGCAGAAGTCGTCAGCATACAGGGAAGCAGAGACAGAATTTCCCACGGCCGCAGCAAGCCCGTTAATGGCTATTAAAAACAGACAGACACTTAAAACAGAACCCTGTGGCACACCGTTCTCCTGGACGTGGGAGGAACTATACGAGGCCGCGACTTGCACTCGGAAGGTACGACACGACAGAAAATTGCGGATAAAAATCGGCAGAGGACCCCGAAGACCCCATCGATGAAGCGTAGAAAGGATGTGATGACGCCATGTCGTATCGTACGCCTTCCGCATGTCGAAAGAGACAGCGACCAGGTGCTGACGGCGGGCAAAGACAGTACGGATGGCCGACTCCAGGCTCACCAGATTGTCGGTGGCGGAGCGGCCTTTACGGAACCCACCCTGAGACGGAGCCAGAAGGCCCCGAGACTCCAGTACCCAATGCAAGCGCCGGCTCACCATCCGTTCAAGCAACTTGCAAAGAACGTTGGTGAGGCTAATGGGACGGTAGCTGTCCACCTCCAGAGGGTTCTTTCCAGGTTTCAAAACGGGGATGACAATGCCTTCCCGCCATTGCGACGGAAACTCCCCCTCGACCCAAAGACGGTTGTAAAGATCGAGAAGGCGCCGCTGGCAGTCCACTGAAAGGTGTTTCAGCATCTGACAGTGGATGCCATCTGGCCCAGGAGCGGTATCAGGGCAAGCAACGAGGGCACTGCGAAATTCCCACTCACTGAATGGAGCATTGTAAGATTCTGGGTGGTTGGTGCGAAACGAAAGGCTCCGACGTTCCATCCGCTCTTTAATGGAGCGGAAGGCCTGGGGGTAATTCGCAGAAGCGGAACTCATAGCAAAATGCTCTGCTAAGCGATTTGCAATGACGTCGGAGTCAGTGCAAACTGCTCCATTCAGTGAGAGCGCAGGGACGCTGGCAGGGGTCCGATAGCCGTAGACGCGTCGAATCTTGGCCCAGACCTGCGATGGAGTGACATGGAGGCCAATGGTGGACACATACCGCTCCCAGCACTCCTTCTTGCCTTGGCGGATAAGGAGGCGGGCCCGCGCACGCAGCCGTTTGAAGGCGATAAGGTGGTCTGTGGAGGGATGTCGCTTGTGACGCTGGAGCGCCCGCCGGCGATCTTTAATCGCTTCAGCGATCTCAGGCGACCACCAAGGCACAGCCTTCCGCCGAGAGGACCCAGAAGAACGGGGAATGGCAGATTCGGCGGCAGTAACGATGCCGGTGGTGACCGATTGAACCACCGCATCAATGTCATCAGTAGAGAGAGGCTCAAAAGCGGCAGTGGAGGAGAACAAGTCCCAGTCAGCCTTATTCATAGCCCATCTGCTAGGGCGCCCAGAAGAGTGGCGCTGTGGTAGTGACAAAAAGATCGGAAAGTGGTCACTACCACACAGGTCGTCATGCACACTCCATTGGACAGACGGTAAGAGGCTATGGCTACAGATTGAAAGGTCAATGGCGGAGTAGGTGCCATGCGCCACACTGAAGTGTGTGAAGGCACCATCATTTAACAGCGAGAGATCGAGCTGCGACAAGAAACGCTCAACGATGGCGTCTCGACCTGTTGCCACTGACCCACCCCACAGAGGGTTATGGGCGTTGAAGTCGCCCAATAGCAAGAAAGGTGGCGGCAATTGGGCGACCAGTGCAGCCAGGACATGCTGCGAGACATCACCATCCGGTGGAATGTAAAGACTGCAGACGGTAACAGCCTGTGGCGTCCACACGCGTACAGCGACAGCCTCTAAAGGCGTCTGGAGAGGGACAGACTCGCTGTGCAGAGTGTGAAGGACATATATGCAGACGCCACCAGACACCCTTTCATAAGCTGCTCGGTTCTTATAATAACCCCGATAGCCACGGAGGGCGGGGGTTCGCATTGCTGGAAATCAAGTTTCCTGGAGAGCAATGCAGAAGAAAGGGTGAAGGCTGAGAAGTTGGCGGAGCTCAGCGAGATGGTGGAAGAAACCGCTGCAGTTCCACTGGAGGATGGTAGTGGCCATGGATGGGAAAGGCGTGAAGGGACTGGGGAGGCAGATTACGCCTCCGGGGTCCCTGCTGCTACTGAATCACCACCTGTACTACAGCCATCCATTGCGTCCGAGGGACTGGCGAGATCCAGGTCCTCAGCGGATGCCAGAATCTCCACCTCATCTTCGGACGCAGAGGGAGAAGCTTGCGGTGGGACAGGTGCCACCGCAATGTCAGGATTCTTCGAAGCCTTTTTCTTTGACTGCTTTGCGCGCTGTGCCTTTGGTGGTTCTGGTTGGGAGGTCCTCACTGGGTCAGTCTCAGGGACTGAAGACGACCGCGACGCCCTACGACCAGCGACCGGTGGTTTTTTGGCAAACTTGCGGGTGTCCGCTTTGGCACTGGGCAAAGCCTGGGATGGGAGGGCCCCAAGGGACCCCTTCCGGGTGAGAGGTGCCGAAGAAGGCTCACGCTTCTCCGGCTGTGAAGGGGGAACAGATGTCCCCGGTGGTTGGGGTGGTGTTGCTCCTGAAGTAGATGGAGCAGGAGCAACAGGGAGTGAAGTGCCCCCCACAACCAAGGGGGCCGGTGAATTCTGACAGAGCTGAGATCGAACTGTAGGTGACGACACTGTAGAGGTGCGAACAGGTGTTGCAGCAGCAGCATAGGTGGACAGCATGGGCACAGGATGTAGCCGCTCAAACTTCCGCCTTGCCTCGGTGTAGGTCAGGCGGTCCAGGGTCTTATATTCCATTATCTTCCTTTCCTTCTGGAAGACCCGACAGTCCAGCGAGCAGGGTGAATGGTGTTCTCCGCAGTTAACACAGACAGGAGGCGGGGCACATGGAGTATCAGGATGCGAAGGACGTCCACAATCCCGACACGTGATGCTGGAAGTACAGCGAGATGACATGTGCCCGAACTTCCAGCATTTGAAACACCGCATCGGAGGAGGGATATATGGCTTCACATCACAACGGTAAACCATCACCTTAACCTTTTCGGGTAATACATCACCCTCAAAGGCCAAGATGAAGGCACCGGTGGCTACATGATTATCCCTCGGACCCCGATGGACGCGCCGGACGAAGTGAACGCCTCGTCGTTCGAGGTTGGCGCGTAATTCATCGTCGGACTGCAGAAGAAGATTCCTGTGGAATATAATACCCTGGACCATGTTGAGACTCTTATGCGGCGTGATGCTAACTGAAACATCCCCCAACTTGTCACAATTGAGCAACCTCCGTGACTGGGCAGATGATGCCGTTTTGATGAGCACAGAACCAGAGCGCATCTTGGACAAGCCCTCCACCTCCCCGAACTTGTCCTCTAAATGCTCCACAAAAAACTGGGGCTTTGTTGACATAAAAGATTCTCCATCAACCCGCGTACACACGAGGTACCGGGGTGAATATTCTCCACTGCCTGTTGTAGCAAGACGTTCCTCCCATGGAGTAGCTAGGGAGTGAAACGATCTCGGATCAAATTTCTTCCCGTTGAGGTTAGACCTCGATCGCTTAGAGACTGCTGGTGGAGGCCCACCAGCGAGAGACGATGTACCACGCTTCATTGTGGGTCATCCGCCCTGATGCCACCTACTCCGACCAAGGGCCCTCCCCACGGGCGCCACCCAGCCGCAGCAATAGCCACCTGGCAGGACGGCCATTGCCGGGAGTCCTGATGCCCCAAGGAGATGGGCATCTACTCCTTGGCATACGTGGGGAGTTAACGGCGCAGGCATCAGTAGAGCGATCCCTGTGTTGTCAGGGGGCTACAACCAAGAGGGTACATGGCGGCCCCACCACAACGGACTGGCTACCGTGCTGGATCTTAGGTGCAAAACTGTCCAAGGTCGTCGTCGCAGTTAAAAGAAACACTGCAGAGTGCAGCCTGGTAATCGCTCAAGAGATCGAAAACGAGCGGGACACCATTGCAACGACGAGAAAGCCGGCTAAAGGTCTAATTGCACGACGGATACAGTGCACCATGTAAGGCGCCCTTCCCCAATTGGGTTGCTCTTCGGAATAATTTAGAAAGGTGGAGGTCAAACCCGAGAGGGGACCATCACATAAGGCCGAAACAGTTGAGACTCCTTTTAGTCGCCTCTTACGACAGGCAGGAATACCGCGGGCCTATTCTTACCCCTGAACCCGCAGGGGGCTCACTTCCGTACTATGTCTTTTTCATTATACAATGCAAGTTCCTAAGTATGAACCAGTTTTTTACATTATTATTGCCTTTACATAAACAAACCTATTTTAGAAAGTCTCATTATTTAAATATACAGTTACAATTCTACAAAACATGTTTCGTAAAACTCTTATTTCCTTACAGTAAATCAATGATATTAAGCAGTAAAGGGAAAACATTTTACAATTCACATCATTAATTAGACTGAACAACAACTCCCTATCGATCATGGTGTTACAAACTCCATGTCGCCGTGTGCTCCTTCACCTACGTGAATCATGGGTTTGTCGGTATGCTACACTTGTCCGATATACTTATTTTTCTGCCACTTCCAGCAGTCGATCGCTTTTACCTTTGTGATTCCTTAGTAAATCCTCTACAAAGATTCTATTGGGTGGTGATTTAAAATGATGTCCTCCGACCGGTGGTTCACTCTTCTAATTTTAGTTTTAGTAAAGAACTCCATGTCGTCGTATGCTCCTTGCACCTACGTGACTCGTGGGATTGTCGGTATCCTACACTTGAAGGATATACTTATTTTACTGCCACCTCCAGCAGTCGATAGCTTTTACCTTTGTGAATCCTTGTGCAGGTAGCTCCTTTACGTTGACGTGATACCCGCCTGCTTTACTGTTCATTGTGCCATAGCCTTTACATTTAATTATGTGCAGCAGCCGGTAGAACTGTCATCTTACCTGGATGCTCACAAGCCCCTTAGTGTTGGCATTCAGGAAGTATGGGCCCCATTGCTCTCGCGCTATAGCACGGTAATCGTTTACTGCGGAATGGTGGACGCTGCATGCCAAGCCACAAATTCGTAAAGGTATCACGCGTTTTGGTGCTGTAAGGGCGGAAGACGTCTGGTGGACCCCAGAATTTTATTACTTCGTATTACGCCAACTTTACGATATTGGTAGGCAAGTTCGTCTACGGATTATGGATGTACGTCGAATTAAAGCCAAATTGCTACAGTTAAAACCATTTCAGATGCAACGACTCAACCACATTCCATTTTAGAAAATGAACTGTTTTCACTATACCCTCTTATCTGCATGCGGGCGCGCAGGAAATGGGTTTGCATTGCATCCCTCGCAAACGCTGATATGTGAGGTCTCATCATGACATTTTCAGTTTAATTGTTAACTACTTTACTGAACTGTACGATGTCCACCATCCGGACGAAAATTTTGCTGCCGTTTTTACCTATGTGCTGGACTGCACCGTCACTGTAGAATAAAATGGCGTTTTTTGAGTGATTTCCACAAGGGCGGTACATATGATGTAATCGGGTCTCAGTCACGCAAGTAACCTGGGTTGTATTGTATTTCTAAAGAATGTTATGTTCGTGACACAATAACGTCGATGGTCAATGAAGTAATACGGGTTTCTTGCTTCCTGCTCCTATGAGGAAAGGTAAAATGGTCCTCATCCCGGAAATCACCTTGACTCGCTTCGTCTGATTACCCATCTAAACGTCGACTATAGAACTGTCGCTCGCGCTGTGAACACTCGTCTCCCTAAGGTGCTCCACAAAATCATTGCTGGGACTTCCTCTTTCATTTCTTTGCCCCAATCCATATTCACCTACTATGTTTCCTTCTCTCCCTTTTCCTACTCTCGAATTCCAGTCACCCATGACTATTAAATTTTCGTCTCTCTTCACTACCTGAATGGCTCAAATGGCTCTGAGCACTATGGGACTCAACTGCTGAGGTTATTAGTCCCCTAGAACTTAGAACTAGTTAAACCTACCTAACCTAAGGACATCACAAACATCCATGCCCGAGGCAGGATTCGAACCTGCGACCGTAGCGGTCTTGCGGTTCCAGACTGCAGCGCCTTTAACCGCACGGCCACTTCGGCCGGCCTCTTCACTACCTGAATAATTTCTTTTATCTCATCATACATTTTATCAATTTCTTCTTCATCTGCAGAGCTAGTTGGCATATAAACTTGTACTACTATAGTAGGAGTGGGCTTCGTGTCTATCTTGGCCACAATAATGCGTTCACTACGCTGTTTGTAGTAGCTTACCCGTACTCCCATTTTTTTATTCAATATTAAACCTACTCTTGCATTACCACTATTTGATTTTGTATTTATAACCCTGTATTCACCTGACCAAAAGTCTTGTTCCTCCTGCCACCGAGCTTCACTAATTCCCACTATATCTAACTTTAACCTATCCATTTCCCTTTTTTAATTTTCTAACCTACGTGCCCGATTAAGGGATCTGACAATCCACGCTCCGATCCGTAGAACGCCAGTTTTCTTTCTCCTGATAACTATATCCTTCTGAGTAGTCCCCTTCCGGAGATCAGAATGGGGGACTATTTTCCCTCCGGAATATTTTACCCAATAGGACGCCATCATAATTTAATCATACAGTAAAGCTGCATGCCCTCGGGAAAGATTACGGCTGTAGTTTCCCATTGCTTTCAGCCGTTCGCAGTACCAGCACAGCAATGCCGTTTTGGTTATTGTTACAAGGCCAGATCAGTCAATCATCCAGACGGCTGCCCCTGCAACTACTGAAAAGGCTGCTGCCCCTCTTCAGGAACCACACGTTTGTCTGGCCTCTCAACAGATAACCCTCCGTTGTGGTTGCACCTACGGTACAGCTATCAATGTCGTCGAGGCACGCAAGTCTCCCCACCAACGGCAAGGTCCATGGTTCATGGGGGGGGATTTGTTTCTTGGTGGTGTTTATTCCCGGCTGCCTCCTGGTAGCGAGCTTCAATGGAGATGCCGCAAGGATGAGCGGCAATTTTAAGTTATATATCTTTTTTTTCTCCGCAATTTCACTTCTTCTCAGAAGATTGGAGCATGTTTACTTTACTTGGCATTGTTCTCCGTATGTGACGTCGAAGGATATTTCTTCAGCAGCATTACTTACTCGACGTGGGATAAATTTTCTTTCGTCTGCGTGTGACATACAACCAGCAATTTGTTATAGCTAGAGAAGCTCGCCAACTGATGGCATAATATGGAAGCGCAAGGCCGGGCTATAAGGGGAGTTGGGAGGCCCGAATAAAAGTTAAAAAAAAGGTTGCCAATTTTGACGTCTCATTTTTGTGCCTTTGCGGTGTGTCCTCTTGGGGTAGGACGCAGCTCATGTGACGCGCGTGTTGTGTAGGTAGCGTGGCCGAGCGGTCTAAGGCGTGTAATGTTTCCTGCATCGAAGACAGCTGCACTAATTGCCCGCAAAGGAAACAGCACAACAAGGCGTGAGCGCCTGCTTCGTGAATTGTCGTAGAACAGTGCGTGGTGCAACGACAGGATTTGTAGGCGCCTTTTGCTCCCATCATTGCTGGCGTTCGTCTCCACGAAATGCGTCCGGAGCACGCCGTTCTATAACGCGAGAGAGGGGATTTTTTACAGTTGTCGTCAGTTAACCGTGCGTGGTTGCTGTGTTCGCTGGAAGAGCACTGCCGTCGTTATCCGGCGTGGTCGAGTGGCTGCCGCGCGGTGTAAGGCACTGCAGTCATGGACTGCGCGGCTGGTCCTGGCGGAGGTTCGAGTCCTCCCTCGGGCATGGGTGTGTGTGTTTGTGATTAGGATAATTTAGGTTAAGTACAAAAAAAAGCATTTTAGAATGTACAAAATACTTTGTGAAATTTCTGTATGTGTTGAAAGTGAAATATTATTATTATTTGATGCTATTGTTTTTATATGAATTTACTGATTTTTAATTATGATATTACATTAAATCCGTCCATTACATCACTTCTGCAACTGCTGAAGTAATAGTATTACTTCCTAAAGGAAGATAATTATATTTTGACATTTATAATTGATTTATAGTGTTTGTAATTCCGTAGATTCAGCTAGAAAATTTGCATTACTGAATTTATCCAGTTACATTGTGATCTTTATTGTGAAATATTTCTGTCCCGTAATCAGTAATGATAAAGCATATTTTTGATGTAACCATTTGTTATAACAAGATAAAATTATATCTATGTGAAATATTTCTGTCCTGTAATCAGTAATGATAAAGCATATTTTTGATGTAACCATTTGTTATAACAAGATAAAATTATATCTATACTTTTTATAAGAAAAAAAAACAATAAAGAAAAAAAAGTGGCTAGGATACCTGTCTCTCACCCAGGAAGACGGGTTCGATTCCCGGTACCGGAAATGCGCGTTTTTGTTGCCCCTCTTATGCGACTTGTCTCGACTTTGCTCGACTGACGCGTGCACAAAGCTACGTTAAGTATGATTCACGGCAACACCCGACGGCGAGAGAGATGCGGCGTCTGTCCACTTGTTATCGACCCACATACGTGTAGTCAAGAGGCATGGAGGACTGCAAGACATTGCCACGGAGGTGAATGCAGCTAACCACTGTAGTTAGTGTCCTGACAGCGCAGGCGCGTTCATTTGCTCGTATGCATGTGATGGAGACCGTGTCTGACACTGCTGTGGCGTACACCTTGGCCTAGGCTTTGCTGTGTATCGACACTTGCATTCCAGCCAGCTGCTTAGGCGGGCGCCTCCGTGGCCGTGCTCGTCTAGTGGTCCAGTTCGCCGTCGGACGGCGTGGAGGTAGGACGTAGTGTGCTGTGCGCTGCGCCGTCTGTGCTTCCGCGTGGTAAGTCTTGCGCTTGCTGCGGCTTAAAACTCTGTTTATAGAACACTTCGAGAAGTAATGAGTACTATGCAGTGATGGCTCAACCAAGCCGAAAAGATACGTTGAAACTTACCTTTAATCCTCGATATGCCAGACCCAAGTCGTTTGAAGTAGAAAATTGGTTAGAAGAAGATGTGAAGCTCTCCTTTAATGATGTAATTGGGATCCACCTGTCGATTGTAGCTTGTGTCGTGTTTGTTAAAATGCGTAGTTCCGAGTTGTGCGAGAAAATAGTTGAGTCTTCCGGAGGTGTCATAAAATTGAAGCACTCAGTTGGAAACGTTGGTGAAGTCACCGTTGCACGTGTAGGTTTTGGCATTCGCACAATTCGAATATTCGAGTTGCCTTTTGAGATTACAACAGACCAAATTAATGCTGTAATTTCACCCTTCTGGAAAGTGCTCAGCAACTTTGCCGAGAAATGGTCAAGCGCGCATAAATTCCCAGTACTAAATGTCGTACGGCAGCTTAGAGTAGAGTTACAAAAGCACATCCCGTCGTACATCAATGTCTGCGGATATAGAGGGATTGTAATTTATGACGACCAACCGCGAACCTGTGCCGCCTGTAACAAGCCTGGGCACGTTCGCGCAGAATGTATACAGCGGCGCGTAGCACAGCTGCCGGCCGGCGAGGCCGCCAGGCCACCGGCGATGACAACACTGCCGGGAACTTAACGCCGCCGTGGCACGCGAACGGCCGACTGTCTCCTCAGCCCCTGAATCGTGTGCAAATACAAATTCTCCAGACACTGAAATTCCGATGGACGTCAGTGCCGTCATAGCTGACGACCTACAAGAGTCCCGCCAATCTACGGAAACGGTTGAAGTTCCACCGAAACAGGCACCTGCAACTGTAAAGGCAGCAGATCCGCCGGAAGTTGAAGACCGACACACCTTGCAGAAAAGCGACACTAACTTGGATACTGAAGAAAGTCCGTCGAGAGGCAATGCTCCGAAGAAAAATAAGAAACGCCGGCTGGCGCGCAAAGGTGCAGAGGAGACAGCTCCCACACTCCGACAAAAAGCGAAGGAAATAGGCAGTACCTTAAGCCAACAGATCTATAGCAACACGAAAGCGACACCAGTTTCTGAGGAGCGTTCCCCTTCTGCGCTGGAAAAACGAGACGTCCAAGGAAAGCCAACAAAGTAAGCATCCAACTACCCCCAAGAAACGAGTCACTCTCATGAAGCTTCACTCGTCCCACCGACGACGACAACCTCAACCAGCTGGGCAGACGAAAGCGACCATAACAATGCCGACGAAGAAATGACAGAAGTTTCAGAAACTAAGACTGTAAGCTAGCCCCACAGGTGGCTGATTTCTTCAACGACGACGTCTCCGCGAACGAACATTCTAAAGAACAAGGACACACCACTGAAACATTTGCTACCGGTGAATATTATTAAAATGCGTTTTAAAGCTGACGCTTGCGAGACAAAACAGAAGAATTTTTTTTTAAAAGTTAGATCAAGTAGAACGAAGAATGTCTGACATACAAGCATACAAAATCGCGACAGTAAACCTTAATAAGATTCATAGTTCCTTTAAACTACAGTACTTAAAAGATTTTATATATGCTTCTGACAGTGACATTATACTTTTACAAGAAGTGACAGACACTGAGCTTGGTAACGTACCTGGCTTCAACGCCATTACAAACTCAGGGCATGGAGCGGAAATGGGCACGGCTCTGCTCACAAAGGAGGGCATAGTAGTCCAAGATGTGGTAAAACTACTAAACGGTAAAGGCATAGCGGCCACAATACACAAAATACGACTCATTAACGTGTATGCCCCTTCAGGATCCAGTAACAGGCACCGCAGAACGGAGTTCTTTAAAGAAGAAATTGTCCCACTATTTGGAACTCGATATGAACACCTTATCCTGGGAGGAGATTTTAATTGTATTTTGCATGCCAAAGACCAAACTTCCAATTTCAACAAGTGTACTGAACTGGAACGTACAGTTAATGACTTAAGACTAATAGACTCATGGGAACATATGCACGGTGCAGCCCCTGGCTTCACCCACGCCACGAGTCACTCGGCGAGCCGTCTCGACAGGACATATGTAACGCACAATTTGAAACACCTCATTTTGCAGTCCGAAGTATGGCCTACCGTTTTTTTCAGATCATGCTGCATACATATGCACAATCAATCTGATCAAACAAGGGACCTTCCGAGGTAGAGGCACATGGAAGCTCAATGTGTCACATCTGGAAGACCATGCTTGTCAGGAGGCATTTTACAAGGTATGGAGAGAGTGTGAAAGCAAATTTAGCTCGTACAACTCTGGCACTGACTGGTGGCTGAAACATGCCAAACCTAAAATACGGAGGTTTTTCATAAACTACTCCAAAGACAAAAACTTTTGGTACAAATCAACTATAGAATTTTACTTTCAGTGTCTAAGGGATTTGTACAAGTCCGATGCAACAGTTGTGGACAACTACGAAAGAATTAACAAAATTAAAGCAAAAATTTTAGCACTACGGCGTAAACAACTGGAAGGCTACCAAATAAGGTCGCGTGCCCAGAACATAGCCCAGCACGAGGTCACTTCCATTTATCATGTCATTCGTGAAAGCAAAAGGGCGTCTCGCAAGATATTATCTGAAATAACAACTGATGATGGAAGGAAGCTGACGAAGCAAAGAGAGATTAAAGAGGCAATCGTACAGCATTTTGAATCCTTAATGTCTAGTCAACCGGTTGACGAACAGCTTCAAGACGAGTTAATGATCAACCTCCAGGGCAAAGTATGCCACGCGGAAGCACAGACTCTCATCTCGGAAGTGACTGAAGAAGACGTCGAAGAAGCTATATATGCAAGCACGAAAAATAAGGCTCCAGGGGCAGATGGAATTCCGGCAGAATTTTATCGCAGATTCAGTGGCGTCGTAAAAGGCAAGTTTACTCTCATCTGCAACGAACTGCTAAACCCTGAAAATGACATCCCGAAAGAATTTCGTGAGGGACTCGTAGTGTTAGTGCCAAAAACTACCAATACGAAATCTGTAAGCGCTCTGAGA
The DNA here is from genome assembly GCF_023898315.1 of Schistocerca nitens. NCBI lineage: Eukaryota > Metazoa > Arthropoda > Insecta > Orthoptera > Acrididae > Schistocerca > Schistocerca nitens. The sequence continues at coordinate 831,095,162 of NC_064614.1, forward strand.
CCAATTACGCTTTTAAACAGCGATTACAAAATCTTTGGCCGCATTCTCGCTCGCAGGCTGAAAAGCACAATGACCAGCGTCACTGGCCCTTATCAAACAAGTGTGGGCAAAGACAGAAGAATTCTCCAGACCCTCTGTGATTAAAGGGACCTAATCTCAACGGCCGACGTCTGCAAAATAAAATGTGCACTCATCTCACTCGACTTTGACAAAGCCTTCGACAGAGTTAATCATAGTTTTCTCCTTCGCACCATGGGCGCAATGGGCTTCCCACCTCGATTCATTGCGGTAGTAAAAAATACATTAACAAACAACTCAGCCAGATTTGTCATCAATGGACACATTAGCCGCCCGATTGACGTCACCAGCTCCATTAGGCAAGGGTGTCCAATGTCAATGGCACTCTTCGCCATCGCCATCGAGCCCCTGCTTTCTTCCCTTATGAAACATCTACAAGGACTACAAATACATGGAGAAAACATCGTGTGCAAGGCGTACGCTGGTGATGTTGGCTTCCTAGTCGTGAATGGCGCTGAAGTACAGAGCGCACTGCGAACAGTAACAAAATATGAACAGGCATCTGGTGCAAAACTTAATAGAACAAAGTCGGGGATTTTCAACATCGGCCGTGGAATTGGGACGCAAACGCAGGATCTGTTACGCGAGCTTGTAACCATGAAATGTCTCGGCATAGATTTTAAAAGAAATATCAAGCACACTATTGCTGCGAATTATCGAAAATTACTTAACAGCATACGCGCCTCTGTACAAGCACATAGTATTAGGAAACTCGATGAACTTCAAAAAGTAACAGTGGCAAATGTATACATTACATCCAAAGTTAATTATGTAGCACAAGTTCTGCCACCACCTGCGACTTTGTTGAAAAGCATCGCATCTGCACTAGGACACTTTGTGAGCCGCAGACGTATTTTCAAAGTCAAATATGACATTCTGATGCTCCCTACGAAATGTGGTGGGTTAAATCTTACCGATGTCAGCAGAAAAGCGCAAGCCTTATACCTTGCTACCACATACACACAATGGAAAGAGCCAAGTGGTACCCTTGCTGCACATTTGTTAAACGAAATAGCTCCTGCTGGCGTCAGTGCACCTATAAATGTCCAACACATACCCAACGGGCTATACCACTTGAAATACTTTTTCGTAGAATACAGCTACATACAGGCAAGGATTCCTGAAAAAGACATCATGAAAGTAAAAGAACTTTATAATAACTTGATGAAAGACAAACCCAGAAAAGACGTAGAACAAAAGTATCCTTGTTATAACTGGGAAACAATATGGGAAAATATTCATTGCCGGAACCTGCCAACGTATGTCAAATCGACCTGGTACTTTGCTGTAAACAGAAAAATTACGACGAACTCTAAACTTCACTATATTCGATTGGCCGAGTCACCGCTGTGTACATTATGTAAAATACCAGATACCGAAGAGCATAGATTGCTGTGTGACAGGGTAAAAGAAATATGGCTCTACATAAGACAAAAGATATCGAGCGTCAGCAGAACTACGCCCAATGCCGTTACGACTGCTGAATTTTTAAACCATGACGGTATACCTTACCCCAAAACAAAACGAAATGCAAATTAACTGGTTGAAAGGCCAAACGATGCATTACGTTCTAACAAAAGAATCAAGCAATAGGGAGGACTTCTGGGTATACCTTACAACTGAGCACCACAAGTTGATGTGTACTAAAAAATACAAAGAAAATTACGCAGATTTTTTAACTAAAACAATCCTGTAACCAATAGAAATGCGTAATTTACATTACACATCCAAGCATTTCGTATATTAGACGAATGATTTTTGGTTAAAGTTTGTACTTCACGTAGAAGGAGGAGGATTTACAACAGAAAGTAATCAGAGAAGATCATCAGTATAGACCAGTTAAGCCTCTGTGTATCTATTACTTTGTTTTCGGGGAAGCTCAGAGATGAAACTGGTATACACCCTTTCTTTAGTTTCTGTCTTTCTTTCCTTTTCTTTTCACAAGAAGACACATTTATGTTAATTAAGTGTAAACTCAAGCAGAAGAAGCCTATTTTACTTCATTACCTTCCGAAAAAGGAAATTTTACTTATCAGCAATAATGAGTTTGCTTCTTTCCGTTTTTCCACGCACGGAGAACGAAATTTACAGATGCAGTTACATTTCCATAACAATTATGTGACTGCCTTCTCAATGGAATTTACGTTTACTTTTATTCAAGCCATGTTGCACACAAAGGCAACAGAAGGGGCACACTTCGTTCGTCGTTCAGAAGAAGCGCGTTGCCACATCATCAAGTTACATTCACTCTTAAAAGTGGAGAAGCCGGGCCGAGAAGGCAACACTTGGCGAGTGTAAAAGACGGGTTGAAGGGGAGGAAGGAGGACTGCCAGACATTGCCACGGAGGTGAATGCAGCTAACCACTGTAGTTAGTGTCCTGACAGCGCAGGCACGTTCGTTTGTTTGTATACATGTGATGGAGACCGTGTCTGACACTGCTGTGGCGTGACACAGTGGGCTGGGCTTTGCTGTGTACCGCCACTTGCATTCCCGCCAGCTGCTTTAGCGGGCGCCCCCGTGGCCGTGATCGTCTAGTGGTTAGGACATTGCGTTGTGGCCGCAATAACCCAGGTTCGAATCCTGGTCACGGCAATTTTGAAAGTTTTGCCTTACTGCCGTTGCAATAGCGATAGTGCACGAGTACTCGAAATGACAGTGCTCTCTTGATTTTGTCACTCGTGTTCCGCAGGCCGCAGTTTGCACTACCACTTCCTCACCAACACGTAATGTCGCCTCCCAGAGCGCAGACGTCCGCTGCTCTCTGTAGTCGAAAAGGGCAGTTGTTTGAAGTGCGATGGATGAGCAGCCAGCCCCAGCAGAACAGGAAGCTGTGGCGTGCACTGTTTCTACAAATGCTAGGAACACTGGCGCCCAATGCAGCGCACGTAGCGTGGCCGACCGCTCTATGGCGCTGGTTTAAGGCACCAGTCTCTTCGTAGGCGTGGCTTCGAATCCCAGCGCTGCCAGGGATTTTGCTGTAATCGTGTTAACCTGCCGCTTTTTCTTCACGTGTAACCTCCTTGAGCTCACATATGTTTGTTACATGGAGCATTCTAGCTCCGCCTGACAGGTACAGCTATGATACTTTAGTGGTTCCGGAAAGCCCAGGTTCGAAACCTGGTCACAGCACGAAAACGTCTCTCGATGCTGTCTCCTTAACTACGACAGCTACAGACAAGTGGCGTCGCTACCATACGGCGGGCACGGCATTTTCTTGTTGTGGATGGCCTAAAGAGACGCTTCCAGTGGGAGAGCAGTGGAAATACATGGCACAGCGATTGCCAAGACACTTACATTTCGGAGTGATCTTTGTACTACAAATGAAACGTTTTGCCGCTCGTGCTCCAACGGTAACGTGGCCGAGCGGTCTAAGGCGCTGGTTTTAGGCACCAGTCGCTTCGGAGCCGTGGGCCCGAACACATCGCGCGCTCGCTCCGGCGTGCCGGGCGGTGTTTACGTGCGGATCGCGGCCGGCGGCGTGTGCTTCGCGGCGCTGTTTCTTCTGTGATTTGCTCATTCTGTGAGTACCATGGATCTCGATAATTCAGAGAATCGTCAGAATAATATTCAGTTTGATAGAACCGTGCGTAGGCCTACGGCCTTCGAAATTCACGAATGGGTTAAAAACGACCTTGAATTGCCGAAAAGTGTAGTCCTCGGCGTTCAACTTGACGCGTTCCTCAATTCGTTATTTCTGAAAATGTCTTCTTCCGATATGTGTGAAACTTTAGTTAATGTGAATGGTGGTGTACGTAAAATTAAGCACCTTGACGGTACTATTAGTGATGTTGTGCTGTCGAATGCGGGTTATGGTATACGTACTTTTCGCGTGTTTAACTTGCCATTCGAGGTGCGAAATGAAACTATTTCTCGTAGTTTACTTCCGTACGGTACAGTGCTTTCGGTCGTAAAAAGAGAAATGGTCGTCAGCTTATTATTATGATGTTGAGAATGGTGTTCGCAGTGTCCGCATGATTGTCCGACAGCATATACCGTCCTTTGTATTTGTTGCTGGCCATCGGGCCTTTATAACTTACAGCGGCCAACCGGCGACCTGTTCTTTTTGTAACGGTACCGGATATTTTCGCCAGGACTGTCCGAAACGTAGTCGCCCTGTGCAATTACCACGGACAGACGGTCAGGACGAGGTGACGTGGGCGGCCGTCGCGCTTGGCGCCTCCCCCGCACGTGCGAGTCGTGTGTCTGTTCCTGAGATTGCGGCCGACGTTTTTGCTATGGACGTTACACCTCCCGTTCTTGTTGCTGATAGCTCCCCGGCGTTGCCTGTGATTTCTTTGCCTGTGAATGTAGCGGCCCCCGTGCCAGATCCGCCAGCTGTTGATAAACTTGAGCTACCGTTTGTGTCTGACCCCGTACCGGCAGCTGTAACGCTGTCCGTATCGGAACCCGTTCCCGAGGCTGCTCCCTATGTTGTGAATGAGATTGTGTCCGATGCTGCCACCGTTGTTGTCGACCGTGAGGAGCGTCTTGACGCCCCCGCGGAACCCAAACCGCGTCGGGAACGGCCGACTGAGAGGGCTGAAAACGTTACCCGCATTCGCAGCGCTAGTATTTCGGGTGTTTCTTCTCGTAAGGCGCGAACGCCGTCCCCGGTGGTGACTTGCGTCCCACCCTACAAGTCCACCTCTAAACAGAAAAAATTGCAACGGGCCTCGCAGCGCGCGGTTGTTGACTCGCGGCAGGCGTCGGCTTCCGATCGCCGTCGGCAGCAGCCTGCCGCTTGCAGTCAACCTGAGGCGTCCGTGAGTTCCGCGGAATCCAAGCGGGACGAGAAAGTTCGTCAGCTCAAGGTTTTACTTACTCAAACGGAACCTGTCGTGGCAAGCGGTATGGCGATGGACGTTGTTTCGAGCGTGTCGCCTGCACACTTGGCAGGCAAACGCAAATCGGACGACTCACATTGCCGTCGCATCCGGCCGCACTCGCAGGATTCTGTATCATACTGCCGCCGGCGCTGGACCTGCCACGGCGGCTCCTTCCGGTGCCGCTGTTAGTATGGGCGCGGAGGTGGTTCAGCCCTCCGTGTTTTCTAGTGAAAAGTGTGACTGGGCGGCGGAAGTGGACGTGCAAGACGGGACTGGCGCCGGTACGTAACGTGACTTTGCTCATTGCTTGGCAGCGTGCATGCCTTCGTCGTTGCCTCAGTCAAACATTGTTTTTTGTGACGTTTCCTCGACTGTGTTGTGTGACACCGGTCTGTTGCGCGTTTTAACCTTTATTGTCGCTCGCGAGTGTAGTTTTGGCAGCGCCACTGCACCCATCGTTGTGTACTTTTATTTGTTGCGTATTTTAAATGTGTCTGGTATTTTTAAATGTGTCAGGTGTCCGCCGCTCGTTCGGAGGCACAATTTAGTCGTTCTTGCCGCTCCCTTGGATCATTACGGATGCACGGGTGCTTTTCCCGATGTGCACATTTATTTTTAAAAAGTTGTGTAATTTCGTTGTGTCTGGGGTCTGCCACGCGTTGCTTGTGTGTTTACCCCGTTACTTTCAACACCATGCGCTGTCTTAACGGTGCATGTGGCGCTTTTGTTGTGCGCATATTTTTTTTCTCGCGTCTGATGTGTGACATCCGTTACAGACATATTTTACTGTGCTTGCCACTTACTTTCGTCGTTTTGGCGGCACATGTGCATGCAAATTTGTGCGGATTTATTTATTAGCCTTTGAATGTGTCTGGTGTGTGTTGTACGCTGGCGGAACTTTTTAGTCGTTTGTGTCGACAAAGTGTATGCTCCTTGTGACGCCGATGCTTCCGCAGTTGTGCCCGCTTCTTTTATTCTTAATTATTATTATTATTTATTGTCTTTGACTGTGTCTGGTGTGTGCCCCCGTCGGAGGCAATGTCTCATCGCTCATGCCGACGAACTGCATGGAATAGTATAGGCGGCGCACATGTACTTTTACTCTGTCCGTATCTTTTACTATTTTACCTATGTCTCCTGTCTCCACCTGTTGGGGATGACTTTTACCGTTGTTGTCGATTGCATGCGTCGTTTGGTAGCCACTTTGTGCCTGTGATTTACTTTTGTGTACGGCGTCGGCGGTTTGTTTTTTACCGATCCTGTCGCTCGACTGCGTCGTCGTCTCTGTGCCGGGGCACCTCTTCTTGTATGTGCTTATTGTATGTGCTTAATTGTTGCTGTTTTAGCTGTGCCTGGTGTTCGGTAGACTGCGGTGGATCGTTTTCGCCGTTCATGTTCACATGTTGCTTTGCATTGGCGGCGCGTTGTGACCGTTATTGTGGGCCCTTCTTTCGTGTGTATTCTGTGTATGCTACCTGCCACCTGTCGGTATGCCATTTTCGCCGATCTTGTCCACAATACGCGTTATCTTCGCGTCGCTACTGCTTCGCTTCTTGTGAACAATGCATCTGTTGTTCCTTGCGTTGTGTATGGTTCCTGACACGCGTCGGTGGCATATTCTTACGGTAAATGTTAACAAAATGCGTAGTCCACATAAGGTTTTTGCCTTAAAAACTCATTTATGTGAAACCCGTTGCCATGTCGCCTTTTTGCAAGAAGTGACACGTGAGGCTCTGATGCTTCTAACCGATCTGAGTGACTACGTTATTGTGGATAATGTGGTGTCTGACGATGTCACCGGCACTGCTATATTTGTCTGCCCCGGCCTCAGTGTCACGAATATTGAGTGTCTACCTACTGGCCGCGCTATTGCGTGCACTATTGAAGGCGTCGTGTTTGTTAATGTTTACGCTCCTTCCGGCAGCGACTACGCAGCGCGGCGGCTCTTTTATGGTCAGGAGCTGTGTGAGGTTTTGCACCGGAATTCCGCTCATTTGATCTTAGGCGGTGATTTTAATGCGGTCACCGATGATCGCGACCAGGAGCCGCGCCCCAACAAGTGTCAGGAACTCCGCACGCTCCTCACAAGTTTTAATCTCCAGGACACGTGGCGAATGCTCCACCCGGTTGAAACCCAATATACTTACTTTTATCCCACGGGACACAGCCGACTCGATCGGATTTATGTGTCATCGTCACTAGCAGCCCCGGTGACTCGATCTGAGGTCAGGCCAGTTATTTTTTCAGATCACTGCAGTTATATTTGTGACCTTTCTCTTTCACTTTCTAGGCCTTACTATCGCAAAAATCTATGGAAGTTTAACTGCAGCCTGCTCGCCGACTCCCATTTTAAGCAGTCCTTTACTGATACGTGGCGCAAACTTTTGCAGACTAAACCCGGTGATAGTAGCGTCCTCGAGTGGTGGGTTGGCGCTGCCAAACCAGCAGTCCGGACCTTTTTAATTAATTTTAGCCGCGACGCAGCGCACTGGCGTCGCTCGACGTCACAATTTTATCAGAGCTGTTTGAAGGACCTCGCCGACAAGTTACGGCCCAGCCGCATCTTCTTCCCGTTTTCAAACATTTTCAGGCCGAACTTTTGACCGATCTGCGGCGGAAGCCAGCCTGTGGGTGCCGTGGACGGGGAGCCGCTCTCTATATATCATCTCAACAGAGAGCGGAAGATGCGCGAACGATTGGCCTTTAATGCGTGGGTCACTCGGGATGGAATAAAGACTTCCGACAGGGTGACGATTGAGAATGAAATCCACGCACATTTTGAGTCTCTTTTCAAGATGTTGATGTCGATCCCGCTGCGCTGAGTCGTATTTTACAGGGGGTTCCTAATGTATTAAGCCGCACAGACCGTGTCCATCTTTACGCGATACTTTAACTGCTATCGCCAATGAAATTCTTAATGGCGCTCCTCTACCACCGGTATTTGCAGCGGGATGCATCACGCTCCTTCCAAAATCGACTGCGACGCCGACTATACATACTGTCAGACCGATCACTCTATTGAACGCTGATTATAAGATCATGGCGAGTTGCGTCGCGCACAGACTGCGGCAAGTCATGCCGCGCGTTATCAGTGAATCTCAGACGTGTGCTGTGCGTGACAGGAATATTTTTGATGCCGTTCTGGCCTATAGGGACTGTATCGGTTTTGTACGCGGCAACAGGGTTCGGTCGGCGGCGATTATGTTGGTCGATTTCCAGAATGCATTTGACAGGGTTGGCCATGCCTATTTACGGCGTGTGATGGTTGCAATGGGGTTTGGCCGTGGGTTTACCCACACGGTTCAGGGTTTTTTGCGTAATGCCACGTCGTGTGTCATCGTCAATGGGTCCCTCAGTCCACCTATACGTCTGACTCGCTCGGTCAGACAGGGTTGCCCATTGTCAATGACACTTTACCCTTTGGCGCTCGACACGCTGCTGCGGTCTATTTGCCACGAGTGTCCGGGGATCCAACTTGGGGAAGATCGCCTTACTTACCGGGCTTATGCCGACGATCTTGGAGTGTTCTTGGGTCGGCCGGCAGATGTAGATACCCTGTACTCTGTTCTCCGGCAATTTGAGAAGGCGAAGGGGGCCATTGTGAATGTTCACAAGACGGTTTTGCTCCCCCTTACTTCTCGGATGAGCCATGTGCGACGAAATTGGTTCAGTGTTGTGCAGCAGCACAAAGTCCTGGGGGTCATTTTATCTGATAATCCTCAGCGCCTGGAGGCTCTGAATTGGCGTCCCACCTTACACAAAATTAGGGCGGTTGTTAAAATTCATGCGGCGCGGCATTTTTTCGCCAAATGCGCGGCGCTCCTCCTCAAACGGACTACGGCCGTGTTAGAGAAGGGCACCAGCAGTGCCACGGTCATGTTGTTCACTCAATACCGCCCACATTCCGTGGTTGCTCCGGTCTCTGTCAGCCACATACCCTTTGCGCTGAATTTCGCGCGGCGTTTTTATTTTAACAACAGCTATCTTGCGCATAGTGGCTCTGGCGGAGGCCGTGTCGGCGACGTTATCCGTGCTCTGCGGGGATAACCGGCCTGGAACAAGTGGGAGTACCGCATGCCGCACACTGACTGGCGAACAGTTTGGCGAAACATCGCCACACCCGTCCTTCCTACACACGTTAGAGCGACGTGGTATAAAGTCGTCAATGGTACTATTCCTACAAATGCTAAACTGCACTCTATTCATCTGAGTCCGTCCCCCGCCTGCGAGGAGTGCCTTGAAGAGGATAGCATTGAACATCGCTTCGTGTGCCGTCGGTTCCGTGCTGTGTGGGACACTGCTAGGGATATGGTGCGTCTCGTCAACAGGGTGTCTACAGCGCAGGTGACAGTGGCAGATGCGATCGTACCCCAGTGTAAGGCGTTTCCGACCACCAAATGCAATGCCACCATCTGGTTACTCGGTCATACAATACATTCTCTATTTTGTCTCAAACTGACGAATCGTCTGGATTTTCTCACCTACTTATGGGCTGAACATGGCAAGTACCGTGTTCGAAGAGACTATGCTATGACTTTTGCAAATTTTTTGCATGTCGCCTTGGCGCATGCTTTTGCTCTTTTACCGATGTCGACTCAATTAAATTTACACTTTCCTGCTTAAAACTATGACGTGATAGTAAGAGACCTCGTCTTGCGATGAATGTATATTTAGTACCAGAAACGAAAAATATAACGTAAACGGGAGACATTTCTCCCTTGGGAACTGCCTCGTATATGGTATTATGCGAGGATATTTTGTTTTACCTTTCTTTATTTTCTTATTGTTTACCTCTCTGCCATGTATTGGTTTGGGATCGTGATGCCGAGGAGAGGCGTTGCATGAAAGTGTCCCCCTTTTTTGTGGACATTTCGTTGTGTTTCATTGATTTTACTTTGGTCAGGATACCTGGTGTGTTTTTCCTTATTGAATTGCATTATTTTCCTTGTCTTTCTCGTTTCTTCGGAGTGATCACCGCTCCACTTTTCTCCACGGTTACGTCCGTGTTTAATAATTTTTCCATTACTGGATGACGTTTGCTTTATGTGCTGACTGGACTTTTCTTTGGCTCCTTCCAGAAGGTTATATATATTTTTTCTTTCTGTTTTCCCACTTCACGAAGCCTTCATATGATTACCCTGATTTTCGTGAAGATGCATACGTTTCTGTTTTCCCTTCTCACAAGGTACGCCTCAGAGGAAGGAGGCTTACTTTGCAACTTTCTTTCGTCAACGTTCGTTTTCGTATCAGTTACATCTGGCACCAGCACTAACTATAGCTGAGAAGCTCGCCGACGAAGGCGTTAATTGGAGAGTGAAAGGACGGGCTATACGGGGAGATGGTAGGCCCTAAAAAAGTTGCCAATTTTTACGTCTCACTTTTGTGCCGCTACGGTGTGTTCTCGTGGGGTAGGACGCAGCTCTCGTGACGCGCGTGTTGTGTAGGTAGCGTGGCCGAGCGGTCTAAGGCGCTGGTTTCAGGCACCAGTCTCTTCAAAGACGTGGGTTCCAATCCCACAGCTGCCAAACGTGTAATGTTTCCTGTGTCGAAGACGGCTGCACTTATTGCCTGCAAAGAAAACAGCACAACAAGGCGTGAGCTTCTGCTTCGTGAATTGCCGTAGAACAGTGCGTGGTGCAACGACAGGATTTGTAGGCGCCTTTTGCTCTCATCATTGCTGGCGTTCGTCTCCACGAAATGCGTCCGGAGCACGCCGTTCTTTAAGATGAGAGAGTGGATTTTTGCCGTCGTTATCCGGTGTGGTCTACATGTCTCGACTTTGCTCGACTGACGCGTGCACAAAGCTACATTAAGTATGATTCACGGCAACACCCGACGGCGAGAGAGATGCGGCGTCTGTCCACTTGTTATCGACCCACATACGTGTAGTCAAGAGGCTTGGAGGACTGCAAGACATTGCCACGGAGGTGAATGCAGCTAACCACTGGAGTTAGTGTCCTGACAGCGCAGGCACGTTCGTTTGTTTGTATACATGTGATGGAGACCGTGTCTGACACTGCTGTGGCGTGGCACGGTGGGCTGGGCTTTGCTGTGTACCGCCACTTGCATTCCCGCCAGCTGCTTTGGCGGGCGCCCCCGTGGCCGTGATCGTCTAGTGGTTAGGACATTGCGTTGTGGCCGCAATAACCCAGGTTCGAATCCTGGTCACGGCAATTTTGAAAGTTTTGCCTTACTGCCGTTGCAATAGCGATAGTGCACGAGTACTCGAAATGACAGTGCTCTCTTGATTTTGTCACTCGTGTTCCGCAGGCCGCAGTTTGCACTACCACTTCCTCACCAACACGTAATGTCGCCTCCCAGAGCGCAGACGTCCGCTGCTCTCTGTAGTCGAAAAGGGCAGTTGTTTGAAGTGCGATGGATGAGCAGCCAGCCTCAGCAGAACAGGAAGCTGTGGCGTGCACTGTTTCTACAAATGCTAGGAACACTGGCGCCCAATACAGCGCACGTAGCGTGGCCGAGCGCTCTATGGCGCTGGCTTAAGGCACCAGTCTCTTCGTAGGCGTGGCTTCGAATCCCAGCGCTGCCAGGGTTTTGCTGTAATCGTGTTAACCTGCCGCTTTTTCTTCATGTGTAACCTCCTTGAGCTCACATATGTTTGTTACATGGAGCATTCTAGCTCCGCCTGACAGGTACAGCTATGATACTTTAGTGGTTCCGGAAAGCCCAGGTTCGAAACCTGGTCACAGCTCGAAAACGTCTCCCGATGCCGTCTCCTAAACTACGACAGCTACAGACAAGTGGCGTCGCTACCATACGGCGGGCACGGCATTTTCTTGTTGTGGATGGCCTAAAGAGACGCTTCCAGTGGGAGAGCAGTGGAAATACATGGCACAGCGATTGCCAAGACACTTGCATTTCGGAGTGATCTTTGTACTACAAAGGAAACGTTTTGCCGCTCATGCTCCAACGGTAACGTGGGCGAGCGGTCTAAGGCGCTGGTTCTAGGCACCAGTCGCTTCGGAGTCGTGGGCCCGAACACATCGCGCGCTCGCTCCGGCGTGTCGGGCGGTGTTTACGTGTGCTTCGCGGTCGGCGGCGGTTCGTCGCGGTGCCTGTTTCTTCGCTGCTGTAGTCAGCTGACCTGTAAGTTAAGATGGATTCTGAAGACCGAGAAAATAATATCCAATGCGAATTTGATAGAAAGGTACCCCGACCGCCTGCTTTCGAAATTCATTCGTGGATGAAGAACGATTTGCAAATTCCAGAAAGTGATGTGCTAGGCTTGCAATTGGACGCGTTCCTGAACTCTTTGTTTGTAAAACTGAAATGTCCGGAACTGTGTGATACCCTCGTAACTGGAAACAGTGGCGTACGAAAGTTCAAACACTCTGATGGAACTCTTAGTAATGTTACTCTGTCGAATGCTGGTTTTGGTATCCGAACTGTTAGAGTATTCAATCTTCCGTTTTAAACTAGAAATGAGACAATAGCACGTAGCCTGATGTCTAATGGTACAGTTTTGTCGGTTACGAAAGAAAAGTGGTTATCTGCTTATATTTATCAAGATGAGAACGGTATACACAAGATGATAATGAGAAAGCACGTTCCTTCGTTTTAGGTTATGGCCGGCCACCGGGCTTTTATTTCTTACAGTGGTCAGCCGTAAACTTGCTCCTATTGTAATGCCACAGACCATTTTCGGCAAAATTGTCCTCGGCGTAGGCGCCCTGTGCAGTTGCCGTCCCGAGGGCAAGATGACGACGCGTCGTACGCGGCCGTCTTGTTAGGTGTTCCGCGCTCACCGGAACGTTCCGCGGATACGGAAACACCGTTAGTTGATGCGGTCGCGATGGATACCGATGCCACTGCAATCGGTATTGATTCTTTTCAAGACATGTCCATACCTTCTCAGTCAGTTCCCGCAGCTACTGTATCGATTCCGCCTCCGGCTTTGCCTGAAGTTCCGGAGTGGACTGCATCAGAACCCGTTCAGGTGGCTACCCCCCTGTCGCTGTTGTGGTTACGACACCATCTAATTCCGTACTTCACGGTGTTCCGGACGGAGCTCCTGCCTCACAGGAACCAAAGCCAAGGCGTGAAAGTGTTTCGGAGAGGCGTGGCAATACTGAACGCTTCCGCAGTGAAAGTAGTTCACGGATTTTAGAAAAACGATCCTTTTCTCGCAGAGAACGCAGCCCGTCTCCGGAGTGGAAGCAGGTTCCACGCCCTAAGCCGAAACAAAAGCAAAAATCTGTGCAAAAGCCGGCGCACAAGCCCTTGCCCCGCCCCGTAGTCGAATCTCGGCCGTCGGTTGCGGCAGGACGTCGTCAACAACGTCCTGTGGCGAGCAGTCAGCCAGCGCCTACGACAAGTGTGTCGGAAGATCGGAGGGAAGAGGTTGTACGGCAGTTAAAGGAAATGTTGCACCACACTGATGTGAATCTAGCAATGGACACTACGACGACTCAGGCAACGAACCCGGCACAAGTTTCAGTCAAGCGTAAAACCGAAGACACCCCCCAGCGGCGCACGCGCCCCCCTTCGCAGGATTCCGCGTCTGCACCTCCCACACAAGAACCATCTATTTCGGCTGCACCGTCTGCACGTTGTGACTGGGCAGACGATATGGAGGAGGAGGGTGGGTCCACTCCTGCCGTCTAATTTGTTTTATTTGTTTTTCCCTGTAGTCTATGGTAGCACGCCCACCATCTGTCGTTGCTACTATCACTCTTAATAAATTGGAGTCACCTGTGAATTTTGCAAGTTTGGTGCGTTTTTTAAATTACATTGCTGCTGACGTAGTGTTTTTGCAGGAGGTTGTGACAGATCTAATTCACTCAATTCCGGGCTATCAAGTACTATTGAACTTCGATATAGAGTGTAACTGTGGTACTGCTATTTTAATTCGGGTTGATTATGATTATAGTAATGTCGCTACCATTCCTAATGGTCGAGGTGTAGCTTGCACGATCAACAACGTACGATATATTAACGTGTACGCCCCTTCTGGAGCCGACGGGCAGCCGCTTCGCCGTGCATTTTATAGTAGTGACGTTTGTCACCTTTTACGGGGCCCCCACCTGCCTGTAGTCATGGGCGGCGATTTTAATTGTGTGCTGGAAGATAGAGACCATGAGCCACGGCCGTATAAGTGACTTGAATTGCAGACGCTCGTCACGGAGATGAATTTAATTGACTCTTGGTGTTATTTACACCCGCGGGACGTGGGATTTACTTTCTTTTACCCCACGGGTAGGAGTCGGCTTGACAGAATTTATGTTTCTCGTGATAAACAGGACTCTCTCGCGGAGTCCTTTGTTCACCCCGTGATATTTTCCGATCATTGTGCATATGTCTGCCGTTTTCATTCTCTGTTGGCGATTAAACCCCGCGCAAGTCGATTATGGAAGTTTAATGTACGACATCTTTCACACCCACATTTTGCGCCGGTCATCGTGCGTGTGTGGCAGAGGGTGCTGAAATATCGCGGTCTATATGCCTCCACTTTGTCTTGGTGGGTAGGATCTGTTAAGCCGGCATTACGCAAGACCATCCTGGAGTTCCGTCAGAATGTTGCTCACTGGGAGCGATCAACATTGCAATTTTACGAAAGTTGCTTAACTGATGCCATCCACCTGCACACAGATAATCCCGCTCTTCGGATGGCGACAATTCGGCGAAAAAAACACCGTCTTTTGGACCTGAAAAGGGAATCACTGCGCGGATCTGTCGTACGGAGTCGGGTCCCCGGGAAGCTTGTTGATGAAGTGACCTCCGTATTTCCCCAGCTGCGCGAACGCCGGCGCGCTATGCGACGTTACGTCACAGAGCTGGAATCAGCTGACGGTGCGCGCCTTCATAGCCAGGCGGCAATTCTTGCCGAGGCCCACCGTCACTTCGTCGGACTTTTCAGTGAGAAACACACTGATGCTGCCGCAATTTCCGAGCTTCTCCGCGACGTTCCATACGTCTTATCCGTAACGGATCGCCGTCGCCTCACAGAACACTTTACCGTGGAGGAAGTGCGTGATGTCCTAAAAATATGTTCCACAAATAAATCACCGGGCGCTGATGGGTTGCCGCCGGAATTTTATCTGCATTTTTGGCACTTGTTTGGCTCGGCCCTGACTGATGTTTTTAATGAAATTTTAAATGGCGTGGACGTCCCTGCGTCCTTTCTGGAAGGTATCGTGGTATTGGCTCCAAAGGTTACAAACACCAGGAAACTGTGCAATCTTCGGCCAATCACCCTTCTTAATGGCGATTATAAACTCTTTACCAAATGTGTATCCTCCCGCTTGCAGCTGGTCATGAAAAAACTAATTAGTCCCTTTCAATACTGTGCAGTGCCGAAACGCACTATCTATGGTGCTGTCTCGACGTACCGCGATGCCAGTGCCTATGCTTCGACGAATAGGATTCCTTTTGGCATTTTATCCATCGATTTCGCAATGGCATTTGACAGAGTTAGCCACCTATATCTCCGGCGAGCGCTACAGAAATTTGGCTTCGGTGTAAAGTACATAACTATGATTTTTAACCTTTTCAAAAATTCCACCTCACGGATTAGCATCAATGGATTAATATCGGAACTTGTTCCACTCCGCTGTTCTGTCAAACAAGGGTGCCCTCTGTCAATGGCGCTTTGCGCAATTTCTTTAGATCCTTTGTTGCGTAATTTGCACAGTGCTTGCGGGGGAATACGTATTGGAGATGAGAAGCACGTTTGTCGCGCTTATGCCGATGACCTTGGCCTCTTGGTGTCCTCGGCCACCGACTTCGATAAAATACGCGCTGTTCTCACACAGTATGAACGTGCATCCGGTGCGAGCATCAATACCCGTAAGACGGTTTTTCTGCCCATTTATGCGGCGACACGGGGCTTCAAACGCCCGTGGTTTACAGTGAAACAGGAACACAAAATTTTGGGTGTTCGTTTTCAAGCCAATCTTCTACAGACTGCGTCCTACAACTGGCGTCTTGTCTTAAATGGCATACGAGCTATGGCTAGCCTGTCCGCTACTCGCACCCTCGCATTAACACAGCGGGTGCTTTTAATAAATGTTTTCCTGCTCAGCAAAGCCTGGTACCTCGCACAGTTATTTCAGGTACCCAAGAATTTGGGCAGAGCCATAAGACAGGCAGTCTATTGGCTATTGTGGCGGGGACATATTTTCAAGGTGGCTTACGATACATGTACTTTGCCGCGCGAACAGGGTGGACTCGGCCTCATTCATTTTGCCATGAAAGCCGCTGCGTTACTCATTCATCGGACGAGCGTCACCATTGAACAGGATCCGTCCAGCCTAACAGCTGTTCTGTTCGATATTCATCGTCCTCTGTCTGAAGCGGCCCCTCTGGACCCGACTGCAATACCGTTTCAGCTGCGGTATGTTCGGGAGTACTTCTCTCAGAAAAGTTATCTCGCCGCCGACGTAATCGACCATCGAACGCGGACTGTGAAAGGTGTCTACCAGGGACTACGAGGACGGCCAGTCGGCAATAAGATGGAGGCTCGCTACCCGCGGTCTGCGTGGAGGACGGTGTGGGCTCACGTTCACGCTCCTTTCCTGTCAGCGGAAGTCAGCAGCTTTTGGTACCAAGTGGTTAACAGAATTCTCCCCACCAACGAAAAGCTGAGCCGCATCCACTTATCTCCGTCAAGCTTGTGTGAAGACTGTCGACAAGACGACACGCTAGAACATCGTTTCGTGTGCCTGAGGTCACAGTCGACTTGGAACATTGCCGCCAGGATGCTCGCACTCATTAACCGGACCAGCGCTGCCAGTTTTTCTGCGGACACGGCTTTGATCCCGGACTTCAAACCATATCCGCCTACGAAGCGTGCCGCCACTGCATGGGTCGTGGCTCACAATGTGTTCGCCACCCTGCAGTTGCGACTTACGCACGACTATGCCTATTTGGTTTATTTGTCTACGCAACATGAGCTCACTAAAACCAGGAAAGACTATCACAAAATATGTGCTAATTTTCTGCAAATTGCACTCACATTTGCCCACGACAAACTGTTGTAATATACACTTCACTGCTGCAACCTTTGTTTCCTTCTGTGTTTTAATTGTCTCCGGGTACGAAAACATGGTTCATGCAAATTGAATGCTACAGGAAGAGTGAATATTGCACAAGTCCGATGCTTCCGCTTGTGCAGGACTGCAACGTGGAAATTACGACGAATGTTTCACAAAGTTTTATCCTGTGTTCGTGTGTGATTGTGTTTCGCTGTCATTCAGTGATTTCTTTATGCTTTTATTCCTTATTTTCACCGTCTGGTTCCTACGACATAGGCGTCCAATCACGGATGCGTTGCGCTCGACGCTGCCACCGAGATTGGTTTTCAAGAAAGGAGAATTTTTACTTCATTTTTAACACTTGGGAGAGACTTGTGTTTTCCTTCTCCTTATCCGACAGACAGTTCGTCAAGGTCGAGAGAATACTTATTCCTTTGACATGTGTGTCGATACTTTTATTTTTTCTGACTGTTTCCATTAATTATTTTACTGGCCGCCACGAAGCTTTTGAACATACTATCATGGAACGCGTGAAGGGTGTTCCTTCACTATGACTGAGAGGACTAACTCAGGCAGTATTTGATTTTTTTAAATTTTACTCTTTATTTTATGTAGTATAGGTGCAAAGCGACTGATTCCCTGTTATTATTTTACTTTTATTTTTTATGGAGTGTAGGCGTACGGCGACTGATTCGCTGTCATTATAGGCATGAACTTTCACTTCAAGAGGATTTTAGTTTTCTTACGACGCTTCGCTAGCGGTGAACATACACAAGAAATTTTCCTCACAGGACTTCAGTGTCTCCGATTCCTTCAACTTGAAGATCAGCGGCTTCCACAGGACGTCGACGCTCAAGGAACCTGTACCGAGCAATTTCCGCTTTTCTGACTGAATCGACAGTGCAAAAATTCGTCTTTTATGATTGGAAGAAGCAACGATTTATTTTAAAGCTAAAGAAGCTCGCCGAAGAAGGCATAAATTGGAGAGCGCAAGGCCGGGCTATAAGGGGAGTTGGGAGGCCCGAAAAAAAAAAAAAAAGGTTGCCAATTTTTACGTCTCATTTTTGTGCCGCTGCGGTGTGTTCTCGTGGGGTAGGACGCAGCTCTCGTGACGCGCGTGTTGTGTAGGTAGCGTGGCCGAGCGGTCTAAGGCGCTGGATTCAGGCACCAGTCTCTTCAGAGGCGTGGGTTCCAATCCCACAGCTGCCAAACGTGTAATGTTTCCTGTGTCGAAGACGGCTGCACTTATTGCCTGCAAAGAAAACAGCACAACAAGGCGTGAGCTTCTGCTTCGTGAATTGCCGTAGAACAGTACGTGGTGTAACGACAGGATTTGTAGGCGCCTTTTGCTCTCATCATTACTGGCGTTCGTCTCCACGAAATGCGTCCGGAGCACGCCGTTCTATAAGGTGAGAAAGTGGATTTTTTTACAGTTGTCGTCAGTTAATCGTGCGTGGTTGCTGTGTTCGCTGGAAGAGCGCTGCCGTGGTTATCCGGTGTGGTCTAGTGGCTAGGATACCTGGCTCTCACCCAGGAGGCCCGCGTTCGATTCCCGGTACCGGAAATGCGCGTTTTTGTTGCTCCTCTAATGCGACTTGTCCGGAATTTGCTCAACTGACGCGTGCACAAAGCTACGTTAAGTATGATTCACGGCAACACCCGACGGCGAGAGAGATGCGGCGTCTGTCCACTTGTTATCGACCCACATACGTGTAGTCAAGAGACTTGGAGGACTGCAAGACATTGCCACGGAGGTGAATGCAGCTAACCACTGGAGTTAGTGTCCTGGCAGCGCAGGCACGTTCGTTTGTTTGTATACATGTGATGGAGACCGTGTCTGACACTGCTGTGGCGTGACACGGTGGGCTGGGCTTTGCTGTGTACCGCCACTTGCATTCCCGCCAGCTGCTTTGGCGGGCGCCCCCGTGGCCGTGATCGTCTAGTGGTTAGGACATTGCGTTGTGGCCGCAATAACCCAGGTTCGAATCCTGGTCACGGCAATTTTGAAAGTTTTGCCTTACTGCCGTTGCAATAGCGATAGTGCACGAGTACTCGAAATGACAGTGCTCTCTTGATTTTGTCACTCGTGTTCCGCAGGCCGCAGTTTGCACTACCACTTCCTCACCAACACGTAATGTCGCCTCCCAGAGCGCAGACGTCCGCTGCTCTCTGTACTCGAAAAGGGCAGTTGTTTGAAGTGCGATGGATGAGCAGCCAGCCCCAGCAGAACAGGAAGCTGTGGTGTGCACTGTTCCTACAAATGCCAGGATGGTGGTGGTGGTGGTTGTTGGGATGTTTAAGGGGGACTTAACAGCTAAGGTCATCAGTCCCCCATTCCAAAAACAAGCGAGAGAAAGGTGCGGAGCAGATAAAACCCCAAGGGGAAGGAGACTCCCCCCCCCCCCCCCAGGCACTAAAGAACACAAATCAGCCAACGAACACTACAGAAAAGAAGAGTACAGACGAACACCAAACAGAAAGAAACAGAAGAAAAGAAAATGGCCGGAGACTGGTTGACTGACCACAAGAACAAAAAAAAGGGAAAGAGCAACCATCCGACGACACAACAAAACAGCAACAAATAATGAGAGACACGAGGACAAAAGACACAGAAAGGGAAAGGTGCAGGACCTCCCTAAATCGAACCATAAAAAGGACTACCACGGATAAAATGTAAAACATTGTCAGCCATGGAGGCATCGTCGGATAAAACCAAAGTCAAGGTGCCCGGGAGATTAAAAGATTGCCAGAGTGTGCGCAGTCGAGGACACTCCAGCAAAATGTGGCCGACCGTCAGCCGGGACCCACACCGACACAGGGGGGGATCCTCCTGACGCAACAGATGGCCGTGCGTCAGGTATGTATGGCTGATGCGCAGCCGACACAGGACCACCGAGTCCCTGCGAGAAGCCCGCAGGGAGGAACGCCACACATCGGTCGTCTCCTTGACAGCCCGCAGTTTATTCGGGGCTGTCCCGCCTCGCCACTCAGCAGACCACACCCCAAGCACCTTACGGCGCAACACCAGCTGCTGATCTCGAGCTGGGAGGCCGATCTCCAAAGCTGGGGCGTCGATCGCCCCTTTGGCCAGCCTGTCTACACGTTCTTTCCCCGGGATACCAACATGACCTGGCGTCCAAACCAAGACCACCGAACGACCAGAGCGGGTAATGGCGAAAACAGGCTCCTGAATAGAGGACACCAGAGGAGAAGAGGGATAGCAGCGGTCGATGGCCTGAAGGCTGCTCAGGGAGTCACTACAGATCACGATGGACCTACCTGAGCAGAAACGCATATGCTCAAGAGCGCGCAATATGGCCACCAGCTCTGCAGTAAAAATACTGCAGCCAGCCGGCAAGGAGCGCTGCTCAACATGGGCAGCATGAGCAAAAGCGTAGGCAGTGCGACCATCAACCAGGGAACCATCAGTGTAGACAGTCTCACAGTCCGAAAATGAGGCGAGGAGCGCAAGAAAACGGCGACGGAGGGCCACAGGCGGAACCGAGTCCTTGGGTCCCTGTGTCAAGTCCAGACGGACGGACGGCCGGGACAAACACCAGGGAGGCGTAGGTGCACGGACCCGGAAGGGTGGCGGAAGAGGGAATGAACCCAATTCCGACAGCATGGACTGAACGCGGACAGCGACGGAAAGGCCAGACCGAGGTCGCCGTTCGGGCAGATGGAGGACCATGGCAGGGAAAAGCAGGCGACGATTGGGATGGCCTGGCGAGCAATGCACGTGGACAGCATAGTCGGCGAGCAGTCGATGACGGCGAATCCGCAGCGGGGGAACCCCGGCCTCCACCAGTAGACTATCCACGGGGCTGGTACGAAAAGCGCCAGTTGCAAGCCGGGCCCCACAGTGGTGTATGGGGTCTAACAACTGCAACACTGAGGGTGATGCAGACCCATAGGCCAGGCTCCCATAATCAAGCCGAGACTGCACAAGGGCTCTGTACAATCGCAACAGCGTGCAGCGATCTGCACCCCAAGACGTGTGGCTAAGGCAGCGGAGGGCGTTGAGGTACCGCCAGCATTTTTGCTTCAGCTGAGTAATATGAGGAACCCATGTGAGCCGGGCATCAAACACGAGTCCTAAGAAGCGGCAAGTGTCCACCACTTCAAGCAGGTGGCCGTCGAGGGAAAGTTCAGGATGAGGGTGGACCGTCCGACGTCTGCAGAAGTGCATAACTCGAGTCTTGGCTGCAGAGAACTGAAAACCGTGAGTCAGAGCCCATGATGCTGCCTTCCGAACGGCTACCTGCAGCCTGCGTTCGGCGACTCCCGTAGTCGTGGAGCTAAATGAGATGCAGAAGTCGTCGACATACAAAGAAGGAGACACCGACGACCCCACGGCTGCTGCCAGACCATTAATGGCCACTAGAAATAAGGACACGCTCAACACTGAGCCCTGCGGGACCCCATTTTCCTGTGTATAAGATGAACTAGAGGAGGCACCGACTTGCACCCGGAAAGAGCGGCGCAATAAAAAGGTTTGAAGAAAAGCCGGGAGCCGACCACGAAGACCCCACTCATACAACGTGGCGAGGATGTGATGCCTCCATGTGGTGTCATACGCCTTCCGCAGATCGAAAAATACAGCAACGAGATGCTGACGTCGGGCAAAGGCCGTACGGATAGCAGATTCCAGCCGCACCAAATTGTCCGTGGCAGACCGGCCCCGACGGAAGCCACCCTGGGATGGAGCGAGGAGACCGCGCGACTCAAGGACCCAACACAAACGCCGCCCCACCATACGTTCGAGCAATTTGCACAAAACGTTGGTGAGGGTAATGGGACGATAGCTGTCCACCGCCAGTGGGTCCGCACCGGGCTTCAAGATGGGGACAATAACACCCTCTCGCCATTGTGATGGGAACACGCCTTCGCTCCAAATGCGGTTAAATACCGCGAGAATGTGTCTCTGGCAGTCCCGGGAGAGATGCTTCAGCATCTGCGCGTGGATGCAGTCCGGTCCTGGTGCTGTATCAGGGCAATCGGCGAGGGCAGCGAGGAATTTCCTCTCGCTGAAAGGAGCATTGTATTTTTCAGAACGACGCGTGTGAAATGAGAACTGCGTCCGCTCGGCCCGCTCCTTGAGAGAGCGAAAGGCGGGGGGATAAGATTCAGTCGCCGAGCTCTTCGCAAAGTGCGCGGCAAGCTGTTCAGCAATGGCGGCAGCGTCCGTGCAGACAGCGCCGTTCAGGGAGATCCCAGGGACACCCATAGGGGTCTGGTATCCATAAATCCGCCGGATCCGGGACCACACGAGCGAGGGGGAGACATGGGAGCCCAGGGATGAGACGTACCTCTCCCAGCACTCCTGCTTACGCCGTGCAATAAGACGACGGGCGAAGGCACGGAGCTTCTTAAAGGCGATGAGGGTCGCGAGAGACGGGTGCCGCCTATGACGCTGGAGAGCCCGCCTACGGTCGCGAATAGCCTCAGCAATCTCCGGCGACCACCAGGGTACAGCCTTCTTCCGAGGGAGTCCAGAAGAGCGGGGGATGCAAGCCTCGGCCGCCGAAATGATTGACGTGGTGAAGACACGGACCACCTCGTCAATGTCACCCTGTGGGGGAGACGCAATGGTTGCCGTGGAAGTAAATGCTGGCGAGTCAGCCCTGTGGAGAGCCCAGCGGGGCAGGCGCCCAGAAGAATGACACTGGGGCAGTGACAAATAGATGGGAAAATGGTCACTACCACACAGGTCAGGATGCACTCTCCAGTGGAGAGATGGGACAAGCCCGGGGCTGCAAAGAGAGAGATCGATGGCCGAGAACGAGCCGTGGGCCACACTGAAATGTGTGGGAGCACCGGTGTTCAGGAGGCTAAGGTCGAGCTGAACCAACACATGCTCCACGGCCCGACCGCGGTCATCGGAGACAGTCCCACCCCATAGAGGGTTGTGGGCATTGAAATCTCCCAGAAGCAGCAAAGGTGGCGGGTGTCGAGCCAGCAGTGCAGCCAAGACATGCCGGGGGAGCTCCCCATCCGGAGGAACGTAAACAGAGCAAACTGTAATAGCTGGCGAGAGCTCAACCCTGGCAGCGACTGCCTCTAAAGGCGTCTGAAGGGGTACTGGCGAGCTACAGACAGAGTGGTGAACAAAGAGGCAAACTTCACCTGATGCTCGGTGACAGGCAACACGGTTCTTATAGTATCCCCGATAACCGTGAAGGGCGGGGGTCCGCATTGCAGGAAACCAAGTTTCCTGCAGAGCAATACAGAGAACAGGGGAATTACTCAGAAGCATGTAGAGCTCAGGCAGGTGGCGGAAATAACAGGCAGGTGGCGGAAATAACCGCCGCAGTTCCACTGGAGAATGGAAGCAGGAAGGGACTGGGAGGGCGTGAAGGCGACTAAGAGGCAGACGGCGCCTCAGAGTCAACTGCCGCCACCGGGGGAAAGTCAGCTGAGTCCATAGGAAAGGCCCCCAAGGGTTCCGTGAGGGCGAGATCCGCGGCAGAGGCGAGGATCTCCACCTCATTCCCGGAGCCAGGACTATGTACAGCAGGCGGTACTGAAACCGCCGGAACGTCCTTCTTCTTGGACACATTCCGTTCCTTCCTCTCGCGTCGGCCCTTAGGGTGAGAGGGCTGGGAGAGCTTCTCTGAAGGAGCATCAGAGGCTGACGACGACGCAGAAGCCCTACGACCAGCAGGTGGCGGAACCTTCAGCCACTGGCTGACATCCGGCTGGGTAGGAGAAGAAACGGAGGAAGGGAGAGCCCCGAGGGACCCCTTCCGCTGGAGAGGAACCGGCAGAGGCAACGCCGGTGGAGGAGGAGGGGGAGGGATCGAGCCCCCCGGTTTTGGAGGATATGTCACTCCCGAAGTAAGCGTGGGGGGAGCGACAGAAGAGGGTTTGCCCCCAACGGCTAAGGGGGCAACAGAGGAAGGCTTGCCCCCAGGCACGAGGGGGGCAGACAGAGATGCATGGCCCCGAGGGCCCACTGAAGGCGGCACAGATGAGGCGACAACCATCGCTCGCGTGGGCGACGATAACGTGGCTGCAGCATAAGATGTTCGAATGGAAGCAGGATACAACCTTTCATATTTCACTTTTGCCTCTCGATAAGTAAGCCGGTCCAGGGTCTTAAATTCCATGATCTTCCACTCCTTATGAAGAACGGGGCAATCCGGCGAGCATGGAGAGTGGTGCTCCCCACAGTTGACACATACAGGCGGAGGCGCACATGGAGAATCGGGATGAGAGGGGCGTCCACAATCTCGTCATGTAGCGGTGGATGGGCAACGGGAGGACATATGCCCAAACTTCCAGCACTGGAAGCACCGCATCGGGGGAGGGACGTATGGTTTGACGTCGCAACGGTAAACCATCACCTTGACCTTCTCGGGCAAGACATCACCCTCGAAGGCCAAGATAAAGGCACCGGTGGCCACCCTGTTAGTCTTGGGTCCTCAATGGACACGACGGACAAAATGCACTCCACGTCGTTCTAAGTCGGCTCTCAGCTCGTCATCGGATTGTAACAATAGGTCACGATGGTAAATAATCCCCTGGACCATATTTAAGCTACTGTGGGGAGTGACGGTTACAGGGACGTCACCCAGCTTATCACACAAGAGCAACGCTCGTGACTGGGCTGGGGAGTACGTCTTGAGGAGGATGGACCCATTCCTCATTTTAGACAACCCCGCCACTTCCCCAAACTTATCCTCCAGGTGTTCCACAAAAAACAGAGGCTTCGTCATAAGAAAGGAGTCACCATCAGTTCTGCTGCAGACAAGGTATTGCGGTACGTAAGGCTCCCGCTTGGCACTAGATCTACGGCCCTCCCATGGCGCAGCCAACGAGGGGAACGACTGAGAATCATATTGCGCAGCATCAAAATCTACTCTACCTCGCTTAGAGACGCTGGTGGCCGTGCGACCACCAGCTTGGTGTGATTTATTGCGCTTCATTGCGCCACATCCGAGGGCTCTCCCCAAGGGCGCCACCCAGCCAAAGCGACGGGTACCTGGCCGATATCCCATTGCCCGGAGTCCCCGTGCGCCAGACAAGATGGGCACATACTCCTTGGCATGCATGGGGAGGAAACAGCTCTGGCATCTGTAGTGCGATCCCTGCGTGGTCAGGGGGCTACCACCAAGAGGGTACATGACGACCCCACCACAACGGACTGGCTACCGTGCTGGATTTTAGGTGTCTAAAGGGTCCACAGTTGTCGTGGGTGCTAAGAATGGTATTGTGCACAAGGCGAGAAGGAGGCAACCCAGGAGACGTTGGGCGTAAATCCCGCCACACGACAAGAGGTAACATGCAAGATGGTGGTGCATGATGGACCAATAGAAAAACACCACGTAAGGTGTCCTTCCCCAAATGGCACGCACTAACAACGGAAATTTGGAAAAAAGGAGGTCAAACCCAAGAGGGGACCACCACAGAAGGCCGAAACGTTTGAGACTCCTTTTAGTCGCCTCTTACGACAGGCAGGAATACCGCGGGCCTATTCTTACCCCCGAACCCGCAGGGGGGAAAATGCTAGGAACACTGGCGCCCAATGCAGGGCACGTAGCGCGGCCGAGCGCTCTATGGCGCTGGTTTAAGGCACCAGTCTCTTCGTAGGCGTGGCTTCGAATCCCAGCGCTGCCGGGGATTTTGCTGTAATCGTGTTAACCTGCCGCTTTTTCTTCACGTGTAACCTCCTTGAGCTCACATATGTTTGTTACATGGAGCATTCTAGCTCCGCCTGACAGGTACGGCTATGATACTTTAGTAGTTCCGGAAAGCCCAGGTTCGAAACCTGGTCACAGCACGAAAACGTCTCTCGATGCTGTCTCCTTAACTACGACAGCTACAGACAAGTGGCGTCGCTACCATACGGCGGGCACGGCATTTTCTTGTTGTGGATGGCCTAAAGCTTCCAGTGGGAGAGCAGTGGAAATACATGGCACAGCGGTTGCCAAGACACATTTCGGAGTGATATTTGTACTAGAAAGGAAACGTTTTGCCACTCATGCTCCAACTGTAACGTGGCCGAGCGGTCTAAGGCGCTGGTTTTAGGCACCAGTCTCTTCGGAGGCGTGGGTTCGAATCCCAGCGTTGCCAATTTTTACGTCTCATTTTTGTGCCGCTGCGGTGTGTTCTCGTGGGGTAGGACGCAGCTCTTGTGACGCGCGTGTTGTGTAGGTAGCGTGGCCGAGCGGTCTAAGGCGCTGGTTTCAGGCACCAGTCCCTTCAGAGGCGTGGGTTCCAATCCCACAGCTGCCAAACGTGTAATGTTTCCTGTGTCGAAGACGGCTGCACTTATTGCCTGCAAGGAAAACAGCACAACAAGGCGTGAGCTTCTGCTTCGTGAATTGCCGTAGAACAGTGCGTGGTGCAGCGACAGGATTTGTAGGCGCCTTTTGCTCTCATCATTGCCGGCGTTCGTCTCCACGAAATGCGTCCGGAGCACGCCGTTCTATAAGGTGAGAGAGTGGATTTTTTACAGTTGTCGTCAGTTAACCGTGCGTGGTTGCTGTGTTCGCTGGAAGAGCGCTGGCGTAGTTATCCGGTGTGGTCTAGTGGCAGTTCCGCCGCAGCAGCGGCCGTGTGCAGATGTGCCGGAGTGCTCGCTCCGCGCGTGTTTGGCGGCGCCTGCAGCTGGTTGGGCCTTGTGAGTACATCATGGCCTTTGCCATGGATGATCAGTTACGCCGTTACACGTTGCGTTTCCAATTCCCGTTCGGTTTTTTCCGACCACATCTCTACGAATTAGTCGGTTTTTTCTTCGACAGATTGGGTCTTAAAGACGAAGAAGTTTTAGGATTTTCATACGATTTTCTGGCGAATGCCGTCTACGTGAAACTTGTTAGTGACGAGCCTTGTTTACGTGTAATGGACTTAACTAAGGGTACTGCCGAGTTCGTTAATTCTGATGGTGAAATTTGTAAAGTTGTCTTAACCATGCTGGGTTAGGCCTGCGTACGGTCTGTGTATTCAACCTACCATTTGAAATTGAACTTGAACGTATTCGGCAATGTCTGTCCCAGTATGGGAACGTATTAGAAATTCACCAAGAGCAGTGGAGTGGACTTAAACACTTCGATGTGGATAATGGTGTCAGGGTAGCGCGAATTGACCTATCCAAGCATATCCCGTCGAATGTCGTGGTAGAAGGCTTCCGGGCACTCGTTATGTACGAGGGGCAACCACGTACATGTGTACTTTGTGGCTCTCCGGACCATATGAAGGCCGCGTGTCCCCGTGCTAAACCAGTGCGTGGTGTTTTACGACAACGTGATGCCCTTGCAGCTGGGCAGGATGGCAATAGGCCGACGTATGCAGAGAGCCTTGTCGGTCCGTCTGTCGTTAGCGCGCCACAGCTACACGCGGCTGAGGTTGTGCCAGACGTGACCGCCGCCGATGTAAACACAGCTACGGCGAGCCGAATGCCCGTTGCTTCTGACGTGGAAAACTATGCAAACGACGGGGCCGGAAATTCGCGCCCTTCCGATGCTGACGTGGTCCGTGTGGAACTTTCGCCTCGGTTGGCCGATCAACATATGTACCCATCTGTGGAGAGTCTTCCACTTGAGGACTCTGGTGACCAGCTGCGAGTTTCCCATCCCCTTGAAGTGTCTTCTCCAGTCAGCGTAGTTTCCGGCACAGAACAGTCTCCAACGGGAGCTACCCCTACCGCTGCGAAATCTGACAACAACGAACAAGTCGAGGACACCCGTCCTCAGAAGAAAGGACGACAAAAGAAATCTGTCCGTAAGCAGAGTGAAGAGGAAACTCGTACTCTTGAACAGAAACTGCAGCGTACTATCAAGCAGTTCCGGACGGAGGAATGTGAGAGAATCGTCACAGACGATGGAGTACAGGTCGTGCAGCATTCAGAGGAGGCCGATGTGGGGATGCATGTCGACAGTTCTGGACCTAATGCATTTTTTTTTTAAATTTCTTTATTCAAATTATTTCATACATTGTAACCCACCACCTAATACATTAGTGGGTCTTAGATCTACATTACATTTTATTGATATTAGCAGCATTGTCAACTTCTAATTCTAGTGTTAGTGAACTTGCTTGCTACAGGAAATTGAAGTTAGCTTCTTATTGGGTAAGATCTACTTCTACACTTAGCTAACTAATCTAGGGGCTACTTCCTGCAGCGTTACAGGCGTGCCAGTTGTTAACATAAACCTACTGTGTGGCCGTGCCCACTGAGCTAACCCCAGTGAGCATGCCCCTGGCACTGGGCTGGCCTTAAGAAGATCGCTGCAGGTTCTGTTAGGGGTCTTCTGTCTACTATCTACCTAATGGTTAAGTTATTACTAAGTCACAATCGGTGCGCAGTTGTCAAATTCAGGTGTTGGCGCTCCCTCCCCCTTGTTCCAGGGCGTGGCGGATTCCTACCGTCACGGCGATTGGCCAGTCCACGCCCCGGCGGAATGGGATGGGTCGCCTTCAATTATGTCATGTCTGGTGGTTCATATATTTTCCCTAAGGTATTCTTGCAGGACTTTTGCCGATACCTCGCTGGCAAGGCGGTTTAATATGTTGAATGTAGTAGGGTCTCTAATTAGCTGGTATGTGTTGTTGTGAGGCAGCTGGTTTCTTAAGTCACCGGCTACGTCATCGAAGACAGGGCACTCATAGATCACGTGATCTGGAGTGCCCCATTCAGCTCCGCAGTCACACGAGGGGGTAGCCCTTTTCCCGAATCGGCAGAGATATGCCGGATACGGTCCATGCCCTGTGAGGAAGTGCACCAGTCCCTTACTTGGTTGAAAATGCGAGAGTTGGAGGCGTTCTTTGATGTTTGGGAGCAGCTGGTAAGCCATTCGGCCTGTTGTCTCTACGTCCCAGAGTTCTTGCCATAGCTCTTCTCCTCTCCTTTTAATTGCAAACCTATCCCCCACCCGCACTCCCAAGATGCTCTCGGTCTTTTCTACATCTCCCCTTTTCACCCAGTACCAGGCTGCCTGTTCCCGGATTTTGATGACCAGGGGACACACCCCCATGAGTGTTAGTAGTGCCCCTCCTGGAGATGTTCTGTACGCTCCGATGGAGCGCAGAAGCATGTTACGTTGCACCCTCCTCACAGACATAGCGGGCACGACCCTCGTGAGCCAGTGTGCCCACACTCCAGATCCGTAACCCACGATGGAAACAAGAATGGTGTTGTGGTACAACTTTATGAGTTCTGGTGGAAGATGAAATCTGCTGTGTCCTATCATGATCAAATTGTTTAGGGCTTCTAGTGATCTTTGTGTAACTGTTTCGATGTGTTTGGCAAAGTTCCACCTTTCATCAATTGTTACTCCTAGGTACCGGGCCTCTCGACGCCGAATCACCGGTGAGCCCTCGATTCTTACCGTTGGATTCCTGGCCAATTGGCCTTTCAGTAACAGGTATGTTGACTTGCTAGGCGCAATAGTCATTCTCGTGTTTTGGCACCACTGTGTAAGAATTGCTAGTGCCCTATTAATTTTAGGTTCGAGGTCTTCGCGACTTCGGCCGCCAACCAGCAGAAGGAGGTCGTCAGCGTAAGCTATCGCCTCTAGCACATCCACACTATTTTCCAAGCTCTCCAGGAGAGGCTCCATATTTATATCCCAAAAGAGTGGCCCCAGGACAGAGCCCTGTGGACACCCCTTCGTGATTTTCTTGCCAATTCGCTCGCTAGGGGACGATAGCCAGACCTCTCTTTCCACACAATAGCTCCTAAGACAGCCGTATAGCGGCCCTGGATACTCCTTCTCCCGCAAGCAGGAGAAGAGCGAAGGCCACCACAGGTTATCAAAGGCGCCACTGATATCCACCATGATGCCAACTATGTACTTGTGCGGAGACGACCCACAGACCTCGGATGCGAGGGCAATTGCGTCACACGCAGATCGCCCCTGCCGAAAACCGAATTGTCTGTCGCTCATCCCGCACAGCATTCGATGTGCTGTCAGTCTATCAGCTAGTAACCTCTCCAGCAATTTGCCTAACAGGTCCAACAGACAGATAGGTCTATAGGATTTTGCTTCTTTGGGGTCTTTGTCCCGCCCTTTTTTGATAATTACAACATTGGCTTGTTTCCAGATTTTGGGGAATGTTCTGAGGCGCAGGGCCTCGTTGTAAATTCTTGCCAGAGGTGTCACCAGTTGAGGAGCGAGGTATTGCACCACCTCCGCGATGATGCCGTCTGGTCCTGGGGCCTTTCCTTTCTTTAGTAATTTTATGTGGGCTGCCACTTCCTCTTCTGAGAAAGGGTACACCATGGTGTTATTCTCGTAGTCTGCCTGCATAGCCTGCCTAATTAGGCATTGTTCTTCTGTGTCCTCTTCCTCTTTATCATCAGGGAGGAGGGAGTGGAGGAGGACCTCAGCAGTTTCATGCCAAGATCCAGTCATCCGGTTCCCGTCCGTGATAGTGGAGAGCACCATTGGCGACCTGATTTTTTCTCTTACTATTTTGTAGGGAGTGCCCCAGGGATCCATAGCCAATTGGCTGTGCACATATTTCTTCCAGCTTTCCAACCTGACTGTTCGCAGTTCCTTCTGAAACTGCTCTTTAGCTCCCCTGTATGTTCGTAGCCATCTTTGTTTTTCTTCCCAGACGACACTTCGCTGGTAATACCTCCTCGCCCTCCTGACAGACTGACGCATCTGCCCCAGTTCCGCAGACCATGGTGATGGAGAAGCCGCAACGGCTCTCCTCCTGGTTGGTACAGCAGCCTTGACCGCCCTGGTAAGAGCGCCCACCAGATCTTCGGCGTGTTTGTTGATATCTTCGTCATCATCGGACCATGTCGGAGGGTCAAACTCTCTTGCAAGGCGCTCCCAGTTGGTCTTGTTATAGTTTAGTTATACTTCCCACCCTATGTCCCAGTGGCACTCCCGATCTGAAATTGTAAATGTGATCAAGTTGTGGTCGCTGGTTGTTTCTCCATCAGTAACAATCCAGTTTTGTATATTGGCAGCGATATTGGCGGTCATCATCGTGATGTCGATATTAGTTCCATCTCCTCCCCCTCCTGTGTAGGTGGGGGGGTTTCCTGGTCTATTGGCAATGAGGAGTTGTAGAGACATGATAGTCTCTTCCAGCTTGCCTCCTCTTTCATCTCGAGTGCCACTGTGCCATAGGGGGGGTTTGGCGTTCACGTCCGCCACCACAACTGCCTTTCTACCCCTCAGCACCGTTGCCACCTGCGTGAGTTGGTCAAGGTACACGTCAATGTCTGTACCGTATTGAAAGTACATATTTATTAAGTATATGACGCCAATTGGTGACTGAAGTTCGATGACATTGCAGTGATCGTCCGAAAGATGTGAGAGCGCCGTTACCCACAGTGCCTTGTTGGTTATTATGATGGTAGCTTTCGGGTCATCTCCAAAGCTTACCACTTGCCAGCTCATGGCAGCAAAGGCTACATTCCCCGCAAGAGAGTATGGCTCCTGCAAACAGAGCACATCAAGGCTCCTCTCCTCCACCACTCTTCGAAGCTCCTGCATGACCAGCCTACTATTATGTGCGTTTAGCTGCCCTATCTGTATTTCTGTAATTATGGGAAATATGTGTGTACATATGATTCTGGGAAGGTTTTCGTCCAGTCGTAAGCTATTCTCCCATTGGATAGGACAGACTGATTATATATTTCATCTAAGTTGAAGGTTTCGTTTCTTCTCTCAAACACCTTCTTGACTAGGTCACGCAGGGCGCCAAAGTCGGTGGGGAGATTCATGGTCTTTAGTTGTACCCTGTCAACAGCCTCCATGACCGAGAAGGTGACCTTACGCCCGTACCTATGTCCTACTCGCACCAGATGTCGCAGTGCAGTGGTCAGGACAGCCGGCTCCTCCAGGCGGGATAATTGTAAAGAATGTTCGAGATTAGGGTATATTCTGATCGGATCAACCGCTGTTCTCACAGCTGTTGGTTGTCTCGAGTCAGTACTAGCATTAGTGTTATTTGTTGTATATGTATTTGAACTTGTAATTGTGTTGACCTGTACCGGCAATTCCAGTACAGGACTCCCTTGAACGAATGCTGGTCGGCCCACCGCTACAGGACGCCTGTCTCGAGTTGCCTGATTTCCTGGCGTTCGCGATCCCCAGCAGTAGGGAGAGGGAGCTGCCGCTTGTTCTTGTGGGTCCGTTTGGACACATGCATCCTTCATTCTCTTCCTGCCATCTCTTCCTTCTGCGAGTGTTGCAAGGAGCTGTTTGAACTGGGCTGCTCTTGCCGCGTCCCTTCTCCTCATGCATGGGGATTTTCTTTTAGGCAACCTGGGTACCGTGGTTAACTCAGCCATAGTCGGTTCTTGATATTAGCCTCTGCTCCAGCATCCTGTACGTAGGGCAGTTGCGACCAGAGGCATTACAAGTCTTTTTGCCTCTTCTCGTGCAGGGGATGCATATTTCAAATTTTGTGCAATTTTTTCTAATGTGATTTTCTTCTGCCGGCCGAAGTGGCCGTGCGGTTAAAGGCGCTGCAGTCTGGAACCGCAAGACCGCTACGGTCGCAGGTTCGAATCCTGCCTCGGGCATGGATGTTTGTGATGTCTTTAGGTTAGTTAGGTTTAACTAGTTCTAAGTTCTAGGGGACTAATGACCTCAGCAGTTGAGTCCCATAGTGCTCAGAGCCATTTGAACCATTTTTGATTTTCTTCTCCGCACCTGGAGCAAGCCGACTTCCTTTCACAGTATTTATGCACATGGTCAAGATCGCCGCAATTATGGCAGCGAGGTACCACCAAAAAGTCCCGCACATTGATGGCGTGAAAGCCAATGTAGAGCCTACCCATTGAGGTTAGTCTCTTCCACATCTGGCCAGAGACTTCCGCTACATGATGTACAACGTCTTTGTCTCTTGGCCCCGTTTTGAATTTAAGTTTGAATTCATTTTTAAAGTCATCAGTGCTTATATCATCAAAATTCTGATTTCGGATTGTTTCCTGGAGTTTTATTATCAAATGTGGCTGGTATGTCATACATAATAACAAGAGGATTTCTCTTTTTTGGGGGTTCACATTTTACTGCTTTACACAGTTTCTGATTGTTAAGTATTTTATTTCGGTCATCTTCCGTTGCCACATCAACTATTACTACATTCTTTGTAGCTTTCACTTTATTTATTTTGATTTTGTCTTTTGCAGGATTAATCACTGTTGTAAAAATTTCCTGTACTTTCTTAGTGTCTTGACCGGGCAATGGTCTCAAAAAGACAGCAGTGTCCGGTCTTTGTGACACTTTTACAATAGTATCTCTTGTAGTCTGGCTCTTAGGTGCCGTTTGAGCGACTACATTAGCCCATGATTTTGTTGGCTGCTTGCGCAGCCTTTCATTTTCCTTCTGCAGTTCTTCAACTCGCCCCTCGAGCTTCGCATGGGCGATAGCCCAGGAGGCGAGTTCATTTTTTATGGTCAAGATCGCAGCCTGGCTATTTTTCCGTTTTTTACATTGGCTTCCAGGTATTGTGTAATCCTGGCATGCCTCTCACTAATGCTTTCCTCGATCTGCCCCGTGCCCCCTGATGGGGAGGGAACAGTAAGCAAAGAAGCCCTCGAAGGCGCGCATGAATCGCTTGTCTCTGTCTCAGCCATATTGTTGGTTGGTTGGTTTGTGGGATTAAAGGGACCAGACTGCGATGGTCATAGGTCCCTTTTTCCAAAAAAAAAAATTAAAACCGGCCAAAGAGAATAAAAAACAAACAGCAGGAAAGACGTCAGACGACACAGGACGAGAAAGACTCCGACAGAGATCAGACAAAACAAAGTAAAACACACAGAGTGTGACGGTGGTTGGCCGACAATAGAGAAAAAAAGAGGAAAAGCCAACCACCAAGAACACATTAAAAACTCAGTTTGAAATCAGAGGCTAAAAGCCAGAATCAACGCTAAAAAAAAAAACAAACACTCAGATTAAACTATAAAAACACCCTGCCCGAATAAATCGCAAAACTAAGTCCACCATGGCAGAGTCATCTAGTAAAAGGGCAGGGAGCATATCAGGCAGTGCGAACGTCTGCCTGAGAACAGCTAAAAGCGGACACTCCAATAAAATGTGCACCACAGAGAAAACGGAGCCGCAACGACACAGAGGTGGGTCCTCACGGCGCAACAAGTAGCCGTGCGTCAGCCGAGTGTGCCCAATGCGCAGCCGGCAGAGGACAACACACTCCTGGCGGGAGACCCGAATGGACGACCGCCATACAGTCGTCGACGCCTTGATACGACGGAGTTTGTTTGGTACGGGCAGGTTGCGCCATTCAGCGTCCCCATAAATCGGAAATTTTGCGGCGTAATAGTGCCCGCAAATCAGTCGCCGGGAGGCCAATCTCCAGAGGTGGTTGACTGGTGGCCTCTTTCGCCAGGCGGTCAACATTCTCATTCCTGGGGATCCCAACATGGCCTGGGGTCCAAACAAAGACCACAGAGCGGCCGCAACGGTCAAGAGTAGACAGGGACGCCTGGATAGCCATCACCAGACGGGAACGAGGGAAACACTGGTCGAGAGCCCGTAAACTGCTCAGGGAGTCGCTACATATAACGAAGGACTCACCTGAGCAGGAGCGAAGATACTCTAGGGCTCGAAAGATGGCGACCAGCTCAGCAGTGTAAACGCTGCAGCCAGCCGCCAAGGAACGTTGTTCGGAATGTGTGTGTGTGTGTGTGTGTTTGAGGTTTACGGGCGCTAAACAGCGGGGTCATCAGCGCCCAAACGCATAAAAACAGGAACACATGCAGTGAAGGGACTAAGACGGACAGGGAACAAGGAGAACGGCTAAAAGACACAGATATGACGCAGTTTCAAATCCTCACATACAGAGGTAATCGTGACTGGCGGACCTCTTACCTAAAACCTGAGTGAGCCAGTCACCTAGCAGCACATTAAAACCCTCTCCCTACCATCCGAGGCAACAAATTGGACAGGACACAAAACCGTAAGACCTTAACTACAGTCGTTGCGTCATCTTGTAAAATAGAGGGCAAATCCGGGGGCAAAGAAACCGCCGCCCTCTGGTCAGAGAATAAAAGACAGTCAAGTAAAATGTGGCGGACAGTAATCTGGACGCCACAAGCACTGCAGATTGGGGGGTCCTCCCGCCGGAGTAAAAAACCATGCGTGAAGGGACTGTGCCCGATGCGGAGGCGAGTGAGGAGAACCTCATCCCGCCTGCATGACTGGTAGGACGTACGCCATGGCCGCGTGGTGGCCTTGACCAGACGCAGCTTATTTTCACCGACTGCCAGCCACTCCTCTTCCCACCGACGCAGAACGCGAAAACGCAGGAGGGAGGTAACAGCATGGAGGGGGACGGCACATGCAACAACGTGAGGGAGGGAACACGCATCTTTGGCAGCCACATCCGCCAGTTCGTTTCCCCTAATACCCACGTGCCCCGGCACCCAGCAGAAGGAAACCTCCTTCCCCTGCCGTTGCAGGTGGAGTAGGGCATCATGGATGTTCTGGACGACCGTATCCGCTGGGTACAAGTGTTGCATGGTCTGAAGGGCACTCAGGGAGTCAGAACAGATGAGGAACTTAAGACTGGGAACACATCTCATCTGCTCCAATGCCCGCAAGATTGCAAACAATTCGGCATCAAAGATTGTAAACGCCGCAGGAAGCCGTAACTTGACGACTCGATCAGGGAAAACAACAGCACAACGAACAGAGTCCCCCTGTTTAGAGCCATCCGTAAATACTGGTACATGGTCGGGATGCTGGGTTAAAATATCATAAAATAAGGAGGTAAAAACAAGCGCAGGAGTGCAGCTCCTCCAGTACTCCGACAATTCTAAAAGGACGCTGGGCCTCTGGAGCAACCAGGGAGGCAGGCGAGTAAAACCTTGTCGTTGCGGGGCCACACGCTCGACACCAAGGGACGCAAGCAAATGCTTGGCACGAATCCCAAATGGTCTCGTTGCCCTGGGACGACTGGAAAAGAGACGTTCCATAGGCGGTCGGGCAACGGTAGGGTACGCAGGGGAGGTAGGACAGGCAAGGAAGTGACACACCCGTCGCACCATGAGGAGTTTCCGCCGGATGGCGAGCGGTGGTTCCCCTGCCTCAGCACACAGGCTGGCGATGGGACTGGTACGGAAGGCACCAGTGGCCAGCCTGATACCCTCATGGTGTACTGCGTCAAGAATCTTCAGATACGAAGACCTTGCTGACCCATACACGGTGCAACCATAGTCAAGACGCGATCGGACGAAAGCCCTATAAAACTGCAGCAGACGCGCCCGATCTGCTCCCCAGGACCGATGGCTCAGACACTTCAAAATATTCAGTGCCTTCAGGGCCCGCACCTTGAGGTCTTTAAGGTGAGGCAACCACGACAACTTGGAATCAAAAGTGAGGCCCAGGAACCTCACAGTGTCTCTAAAAGGAAGAATGGTGTCCCTCAGACGCAATTCAGGGGAGGTAAAAAGACGTCGAGAACGATTAAAATCAACACACAAACCCGTCTTCGCAGTCCATGCCTCTAATCGCTGTATCGTAAGCTGCAACTGCCGACTAGCAGTGACAAGACTGGAGGAAGAACAGAAAACAGCAAAATCGTCCACAAACAAGGAGCATTGGGCAGGACTCCGGACAGTGGACGTGATACTGTTAATGGCGACGGCAAAGAGGGTGTGTGTGTGTGTGTGTGTGTTGGGGTTTATGGGCGCTCAACATCGAGGTCATCAGCGCCCTGACACACATGAAAAGGAACGAATGTGGAGAGACCTAATAAAACTGAAAAAACACACTCAAAGAAAGCAGAAAAAGAGGGAAAATACTACATAAGAATGTAAAACCTAAGGAAATGGAAAACATAGCAACAAGAATGACACAGGAAATTGTCATTGGCTGGCCACTGACATAAAATATGGGCGAGCCTGTCACACAGTGAGCAAATTAATATCCTCTCCCTAGAATCTTTGTAAAAACATTTGACATGGCACAGAACTTTAAAACTTTAACCACATTCGTCCGAGTGTTGCCTAAAAGAGTTGGCAGGTCCGCTGGCAAGTTGGTTGGTTGGTTGGTTTGTGGGATTAAAGGGACCAGACTGCAATGGTCATCGGTCCCTTTTTCCAAAAAATTAAAACCGCCCAAAGAGCATAAAAAAAAACGAACAGCAGGAAAGACGTCAGACGACACAGGACGAGAAAGACTCCGACAGAGAGCAGACAAAACAAAGTAAAACACACAAAGTGTGACGGTGGTTGGCCGACCATAGAGAAAAAAAAGAGGAAAAGCCAACCACCAAGAACACATTAAAAAACTCAGTTGGAAATCAGAGGCTAAAAGCCAGAATCAACACGAAAAAACAAACACTCAGATTAAACTGTACAAACCCCCTGCCCGAATAAAACGCAAAACTAAGTCCACCATGGCGGAGTCATCTAGTAAAAGGGCAGGGAGCGTATCAGGCAGCGCAAATGTCTGCCTGAGCACAGTTAAAAGCGGACAAGTTAATAAAATGTGCACCACCGTCAAAACCGCCCCACAGCGACAGAGAGGCGGGTCCTCACGACGCAATAAATAACTGTGAGACAGTCGGGTGTGGCCAATGCGGAGCCGACAAAGAACAACTGAATCTCTGCGAGTGGCTCGCATGGATGACTGCCACACACGCGTCGTCGCCTTGAGAGAACGGAGTTTGTTGGGCGTGGGCAGATTGCGCCATTCAGTGTCCCAAAGCGAGAGAACTTCGCGGCGGTAGACTGCCCGCAAATCAGTCTCCGGGCGGCCAATGTCCAGGGTGGGTTCAGTGGTGGCCTGTTTGGCCAGGCGGTCAACATTCTCATTGCCCGGGATACCGACGTGACCGGGGGTCCACACGAAGACCACGGAGCGGCCGCAATGCGCAAGAGTATGCAGGGACTCATGGATAGCCATCACCAGACGAGAACGAGGAAAACACTGGTCGAGAGCTCGTAAACCGCTCAGGGAATCGCTACAGATAACGAAGGACTCACCTGAGCAGGAGCGGATATACTCTAGGGCGTGAAAGATGACGACCAGCTCAGCAGTGTAAACGCTGCAGCCATCCGGCAAGGAACGTTGTTCGGAATGGTCCCCTAGAGTTAGCGCATGCCCGACACGACCAGCAACTATCGAACCGTCGGTGTAAACAATTCCAGAGCCCTGATACGTGGCCAGGATGGAATAAAATCGGCGGCGGAAGGCCTCTGGAGGGACCGAGTCCTTCGAGCCCTGTGCCAAGTCGAGCCGAAGGCAAGGGCGAGGAACACACCACGGGGGTGTACACAGAGGCGCCCGGAAAGGAGGTGGAACAGGGAAAAACCCAAGCCCGCAGAGAAGCTCCTTGACGCGTACGGCGATCGGACAACCCGACCGGGGCCGACGGCCTTGCAGATGGACGACTGACTGCGGGAAAAGGACACGGTAATTTGGATGCCCGGGCAAGCTAAAAACATGGGCAGCATAAGCAGCCAGTAATTGTTGGCGTCGTAACCGCAGTGGAGGGACACCTGCCTCAACAAGGATGCTGTCCACAGGGCTGGTGCGGAAGGCACCAATGGCAAGGCGTATCCCGCTGTGGAGGATTGGGTCCAACACCCGTAACGCAGATGGGGATGCTGAGCCATAAGCCAGGCTCCCATAATCCAGACGGGACTGGAGTAAAGCCTGGTAGAGCCGTAACAGGGTAGAGCGGTCGGCGCCCCAGCTGGTGTGGCTCAAGCATCGCAGAGCATTTAGATGCCTCCAACACGCCTGCTTAAGCTGCCGGATATGAGGCAGCCAAGTCAACCGAGCATCAAAAACGACCCCCAAAAACCTGTGGGTCTCAACCACTGCAAGGAGTTCGTCGGCAAGATAAAGCTGCGGCTGAGGATGGACTGTCCGGCGCCGGCAGAAATGCATAACACGGGTCTTGGCAGCCGAAAACTGAAACCCATGCGCTACAGCCCAAGACTGCGCCTTGCGGATAGCGCCCTGTAGGTTGGTTGGTTGGTTTGGGGGATCAAAGGGACCAGACTGCTACGGTCATCGGTCCCTTTTTCCAAATACAAAGAACACCCACAGAGAATAAAAACGAGGAACAGAATAGAACACAGACGATACAGAACAACAGAAACTGAGACAAAGACAAGACAAAACGAACTAAAACCACACAGAGTGTGACGGTGGTTGGCCGACCATAGAAATAAAAAAAGGAAAAGCCAACCACTTAGAAACACGTTAAAAAAAATCAGTTTAAAAGCATAGGCCAAAGGCCAGAATCAACACAAAACAATAACATAAAATAGAAACACTCAGATTAAATGATAAAAGCCCCCTGCCCGAATAAAACGTAAAACTAAGTCAGCCATTGCGGAGTCGTCTGTTAAAAGGGCAGGGAGCGTATCAGGCAGCCTAAATGTCCGCCTGACCACAGCTAAAAGGGGGCAGGCCATCAAAATGTGGGCCACCGTCAAAGCCACCCCACAGCGACATAGAGGAGGGTCCTCCTGGCGCAGTAATTAACTGTGTGTCAGCCGGGAGTGGCCAATGCGGAGCCGGCAAAGAACTACTGAGTCCCTGCGAGTGGCTCGCAGGGATGACCGCCACACAGCCGTCGTCTCCTTGACAGCACGGAGCTTATTGCGCGTCGTCAGTTCGCGCCATTCATCGGCCCATAGCGCCAAAATTTTGCGGCGGAAGACTGCCCGCAAATCAGTCTCTGGGAGGCCAACATCAAGAGATGATGTACTCGTGGCCTCTTTCGCCAGACGGTCAACATTCTCATTCCCGGGGATCCCAACATGGCCTGGGGTCCAAACAAAGACCACAGAGCGGCCGCAACGGTCAAGAGTAGACAGGGACTCCTGGATAGCCACCACCAGACGGGAACGAGGAAAACACTGGTCGAGAGCTCGTAAACTGCTCAGGGAATCGCTACAGATAACGAAGGACTCACCTGAGCAGGAGCGGATATACTCTAGGGCTCGAAAGATGGCGACCAGCTCAGCAGTGTAAACGCTGCAGCCAGCCGGCAAGGAACGTTGTTCGGAATGGTCCCCTAGAGTGAGCGCATAACCGACTCGACCAGCAACCATCGAGCCGTCGGTGTAAACAATGCCAGAGCCCTGATACGTGGCCAGGATGGAATAAAAGCGGCGGCGGAAGGCCTCTGGAGGGACTGAGTCCTTCGAGCCCTGTGCCAAGTCTAGCCGAAGGCAAGGGCGAGGAACGCACCACGGGGGTGTACGTAAAGTGGCCCGGAAAGGAGGTGGAACAGGGACAAGCCCAAGCCCGGAGAGAAGCTCCTTGACGCGTACGGCGATCGGACAACCCGACCGGGGCCGACGCTCTGGCAGATGGACGACCGACTGTGGGTACAGCACACGGTAATTTGGATGCCCGGGCAAGCTAAATACATGGGCAGCATAAGCAGCCAGTAATTGTTGGCGTCGGAACCGCAGTGGAGGGTCACCTGCCTCCACTAGTAAGCTGTCCACAGGGCTGGTGCGGAAAGCACCAGTGGCAAGGCGTATCCTGCTGTGGAGAATTGGGTCCAGCACCTGCAACGCAGACGGGGATGCTGAGCCACATGACAGGCACCCATAATCCAGACGGGACTGGATTAACGCGTGGTAGAGCCGTAACAGGGTAGAACGGTCGGCACCCCAGCGGGTGTGGCTCAAACATCGCAGTGCATTGAGATGCCGCCAACACGCCAGTTTCAGCTGCCGAATATGAGGCAGCCAAGTCAACCGGGCATCGAAAACCACCCCCAAAAACCTGTGTGATTCCACCACCGAAAGAAGTTCGCCGTTAAGAGAAAGCTGCGGCTCCGGGTGGACAGTACGTCGCCGGCAGAAATGCATAACGCAGGTCTTGGCTGCCGAAAACTGAAACCCATGCGCTACAGCCCAAGACTGCGCCGTACGGATAGCGCCCTGTAGCTGACGTTTAACAGCTGCAATGCCAGTAGAGCTGTAGTAAAGGCAAAAGTCGTCAGCATACAGGGAAGCGGAGACAGAATTTCCCACGGCCGCAGCAAGCCCGTTAATGGCTATTAAAAACAGACAGACACTTAAAACAGAACCCTGTGGCACACCGTTCTCCTGGACGTGGGAGAAACTATACGAGGCCGCGACTTGCACGCGGAAGGTACGACACGACAGAAAATTGCGGATAAAAATCGGCAGAGGACCCCGAAGACCCCATCGATGAAGCGTAGAAAGGATGTGATGACGCCATGTCGTATCGTACGCCTTCCGCATGTCGAAAAAGACAGCGACCAGGTGCTGACGGCGGGCAAAGGCAGTACGGATGGCCGACTCCAGGCTCACCAGATTGTCGGTGGCGGAGCGGCCTTTACGGAACCCACCCTGAGACGGAGCCAGAAGGCCCCGAGACTCCAGTACCCAATTCAAGCGCCAGCTCACCATCCGTTCAAGCAACTTGCAAAGAACGTTGGTGAGGCTAATGGGACGGTAGCTGTCCACCTCCAGAGGGTTCTTTCCAGGTTTCAAAACGGGGATGACAATGCCTTCCCGCCATTGCGACGGAAACTCCCCCTCGACCCAAAGACGGTTGTAAAGATCGAGAAGGCGCCGCTGGCAGTCCATTGAAAGGTGTTTCAGCATCTGACAGTGGATGCCATCTGGTCCAGGAGCGGTATCAGGGCAAGCAGCTAGGGCACTGCGAAATTCCCACTCACTAAATGGAGCATTGTAAGATTCTAGGTGGTTGGTGCGAAACGAAAGGCTCTGACGTTCCATCCGCCCCTTAATGGAGCGGAAGGCCTGGGGGTAATTCGCAGAAGCGGAACTCATAGCAAAATGCTCTGCTAAGCGATTTGCAATGACGTCGGAGTCAGTACAAACTGCACCATTCAGTGAGAGCGCAGGGACGCTGACAGGTGGCCGATAGCCGTAGACGCGTCGAATCTTGGCCCAGACCTGCGATGGAGTGACATGGAGGCCAATGGTGGACACATACCGCTCCCAGCACTCCTTCTTGCCTTGTCGGATAAGGAGGCGGGCCCGCGCACGCAGCCGTTTGAAGGTGATAAGGTGGTCTATGGAGGGATGTCGCTTGTGACGCTGGAGCGCCCAACGGCGATCTGTAATCGCTTCAGCGATCTCAGGCGACCACCAAGGAACAACCTTCCGCCGAGGGGACCCAGAAGAACGGGGAATGGCAGATTCGTCGGCAGTAACGATGCCGGTGGTGACCGATTGAACCACTGCATCAATGTCATCAGCAGAGAGAGGCTCAAAAGCGGCAGTGGAGGAGAACAAGTCCCAGTCAGCCTTATTCATAGCCCATCTGCTAGGGCGCCCAGAAGAGTGACGCTGTGGTAGTGACAAA
The DNA here is from genome assembly GCF_023898315.1 of Schistocerca nitens. NCBI lineage: Eukaryota > Metazoa > Arthropoda > Insecta > Orthoptera > Acrididae > Schistocerca > Schistocerca nitens. The sequence goes on from NC_064614.1 coordinate 831,137,325, forward strand.
AAGATCGGAAAGTGGTCACTACCACACAGGTCGTCATGCACACTCCATTGGACAGACGGTAAGAGGCTATGGCTACAGATTGAAAGGTCAATGGCGGAGTAGGTGCCATGCGCCACACTGAAGTGTGTGAAGGCACCATCATTTAACAGCGAGAGATCGAGCTGCGACAATAAATTCTCAACGATGGCGCCTCGACCTGTTGCCACTGACCCACCCCACAGAGGGTTATGGGCGTTGGAGTCGCCCAGTAGCAAGAAAGGTGGCGGCAATTGGGCGACCAGTGCAGCCAGGACATGATGCGAGACATCACCATCCGGTGGAATGTAAAGACTGCAGACGGTAACAGCCTGTGGCGTCCACACGCGTACAGCGACAGCCTCTAAAGGCGTCTGGAGAGGGACAGACTCGCTGTGCAGAGTGTGAAGGACATATATGCAGACGCCACCAGACACCCTTTCATAAGCTGCTCGGTTCTTATAATAACCCCGATAGCCACGGAGGGCGGGGGTTCGCATTGCTGGAAACCAAGTTTCCTGGAGAGCAATGCAGAAGAAAGGGTGAAGGCTGATAAGTTGGCGGAGCTCAGCTAGATGGTGGAAGAAACCGCTGCAGTTCCACTGGAGGATGGTGTTGTCCATGGCTGGGAAAGGCGTGACGGGACTGGGAAGGCAGATTACGCCGCTGGGTCACCTGCCGCATCCGATGGAGCACCCGTGCAAGTGCTATCCATTGCGTCTGAGGGATCGGCGAGATCGAGGTCCTCAGCGGACGCAAGGATCTCCACCTCATCATCAGATGCAGAGCTTTTATGTAGCGGTGGAGTAGGTGACACCGCAGGTGTCTTGGACTTACGGGTCTTCAAAGTCGTTCTCTCTCGCTGTTCCTTTGGTTGCCGTTGGTAAGAGGGCTTATTGGAGTCAGTCTCTGGGACCGAAGTGGAACGCGAAGCCCGTCGACCAGCGACCTGTGGCTGCTTCAGCCACTGGCTGGTGTCTGCTGTGCCGCTGGTAGGAACCTGGGAAGGGAGTGACCCAAGGGATCCCTTCCGAGCGAGAGAAGCCGAAGTAGACTTACGCTTCTCCGGCTGAGAAGGGGGGACTGGTGTCCCCGATGGTTTAGTGGGTGCTGCTCCCGAGGTAGATGGTGTGGGAGCAACAGCAAGGGAAGGGACCCCCATTGTCAAGGGGGCAGGTGAGGTCCTCTGATTCTGAGAGCTGACTGTATATCTTGCAGCTGAAGGAGCTGGAGCAGGAGTGACTGTGGAGGCATAAGATGACATCATGCGCACGGGATGTAGCCATTCAAATTTCCGCTTAGCCTCAGTGTAAGTCAGTCGGTCCAGGGTCTTATATTCCATGATTTTGCGTTCTTTCTGTAAGACACTACAGTCCGGCGAGCAAGGGGAATGAGGCTCTCCACAGTTGACACAGACGGGAGGCGGAGCACATGGAGTATCGGGATGAGATGGGCGTCCACAATCTCGACATGTGAGGCTAGAAGTACAGCGAGAGGACATGTGACCGAACTTCCAGCACTTAAAGCACCGCATCGGGGGAGGGATATAGGGTTTGACGTCACACCGGTAGACCATCACCTTGACCTTCTCTGGTAAGATATCACCTTCGAAGGCCACGATGAAGGCACCGGTAGCGACCTGATTGTCCCTCGGACCCCGATGAACACGCCAGACGAAATGTACACCTCGTCGCTCTAAGTTGGCGCGCAGCTCGTCATCGGACTGTAAAAGGAGATCGCGGTGAAAAATAATTCCCTGAACCATATTTAAGCTTTTATGGGGGGTGATAGTGACAGAAACATCCCACAACTTCGTACAAGCGAGCAAGGTGGTGGTGGTGGTAGTTGGGATGTTTAAGGGGGACTAAACAGCGAAGGTCATCAGTCCCCCATTCCAAAATCAGGCGAGCCGAAAATCTATGGAGCAGGTAAAAACCAAAGGGGGAGGAGACGTCCCCCCAAGCGCTAAAAGAACAGAAATGCAGCAACAAACACTACAGACAAGAACAGGACAGAGGAACACCAGACAGAAAGAAACAGAAGAAAGGAAGATGGCCGGAGATTGGGTGACTGACCACGAGAACAAAAAAGGGAAAGAGTCAACCATCTGACGGCACACCAGACCAGCAACAGACACAAGGACAAAAGACACAGAAAGGGAAAGGTGCAGGACCTCTCTAAATCGAACCATAAAAAGGACTACCACGGATGAAATGTAAAACATTGTCAGCCATGGAGACATTGTCGGATAAAATCAAAGCCAAAGTGCCCGGGAGATTAAAAGATTGCCGGAGTGTGCGCAGTCGAGGACATTCCAGCAAACTGTGACCGACCGTCAGCCAGGACCCACACCGACACAAGGGGGGATCCTCCTGACGCAACAGATGGCCGTGCGTCAGGTATGTATGGCCGATGCGCAGCCGACACAGGACTACCGAGTCCCTGCGAGAAGCCCACAGGGAGGAACGCCACACATCGGTCGTCTCCTTGACAGCCCGCAGTTTATTCGGGGATGTCATGCCTCGCCACTCAGCAGACCACACCCCAAGCACCTTACGGCGCAACACCAGCTGCTGATCTCGAGCTGGGAGGCCGAACTCCAGAGCTGGGGCGTCGATCGCCCCTTTGGCCAGCCTGTCTACACGTTCGTTCCCCGGGATGCCAACATGACCTGGCGTCCAAACCAAGACCACCGAACGACCAGAACGGGCAATGGCGGAAACAGACTCCTGAATGGAGGACACCAGAGGAGAGGAGGGATAGCAGCGGTCGATGGCCTGAAGGCTGCTCAGGGAGTCACTACAGATCACGATGGACCTACCTGAGCAGAAACGCATATGCTCAAGAGCGCGCAATATGGGCACCAGCTCTGCAGTAAAAATACTGCAGCCAGCTGGCAAGGAGCGCTGCTCAACATGGGTAGCATGAGTAAAAGCGTAGGCAGTGCGACCATCAACCAGGGAACCATCAGTGTAGACAGTCTCACAGTCCGAAAATGAGGCGAGGAGCGCAAGAAAACGGCGACGGAGGGCCACAGGTGAAACCGAGTCCTTGGGTCCCTGTGCTAAGTCCAGACGGACGGATGGCCGGGACAAACACCAGGGAGGCGTAGGTGCACGGACCCGGAAGGGAGGCGGAAGAGGGAATGAACCCAATTCCGACAGCAGGGACTGAACGCGGACAGCGACGGAAAGCCCAGACCTAGGTCGCCGTTCGGGCAGATGGAGGACCATGGCAGGGAAAAGCAGGCGACGATTGGGATGGCCTGGCGAGCAATGCACGTGGACAGCAAAGTCGGCGAGCAGTCGATGGCGGCGAATCCGCAGCGGGGGAACCCCGGCCTCCACCAGTAGACTATCCACGGGGCTGGTACGAAAAGCGCCAGTTGCAAGCCGGACCCCACAGTGGTGTATGGGGTCTAACAACTTCAACACTGAGGGTGATGCAGACCCATAGGCCAGGCTCCCATAATCAAGCCTGGACTGCACAAGGGCTCTGTACAATCGCAACAGCGTGCAGCGATCCGCACCCCAAGATGTGTGGCTAAGGCAGTGGAGGGCGTTGAGGTGCCGCCAGCATTTTTGCTTCAGCTGAGTAATATGAGGAACCCATGTGAGCCGGGCATCAAACACGAGTCCCAAGAAGCGGCAAGTGTCCACCACTTCAAGCAGGTGGCCGTCGAGGTAAAGTTCAGGATGAGGGTGGACCGTCCGACGCCTGCAGAAGTGCATAACCCGAGTCTTGGCTGCAGAGAACTGAAAACCGTGAGGCAGAGCCAATGATGCTGCCTTCCGAACGGCTACCTGCAGCCTGCGTTCGGCGACTCCCGTAGTCGTGGAGCTAAATGAGATGCAGAAGTCGTCGGCATACAAAGAAGGAGACACCGACGACCCCACGGTTGCAGCCAGACCATTAATGGCCACTAGAAATAAGGACACGCTCAACACCGAGCCCTGCGGGACCCCATTTTCCTGTGTATAAGATGAACTAGAGGCAGCACCGACTTGCACCCGGAAAGAGCGGCGCAAGAGAAAGGTTTGAAGAAAAGCCGGGAGCCGACCACGAAGACCCCACGCATGCAGCGTGGCAAGAATGTGATGCCTCCATGTGGTGTCATACGCCTTCCGCAGATCAAAAAATACAGCAACGAGATACTGACGTCGGGCAAAGGCCGTACGAATAGCAGACTCCAGCCGCACCAAATTGTCCGCTGCAGACCGGCCCCGACGGAAGCCACCCTGGGATGGAGCGAGGAGACCGCGCGATTCAAGGAACCAACACAAACGCCGCCCCACCATACGTTCGAGCAATTTGCACAAAACGTTGGTGAGTGTAATGGGACGATAGCTGTCCACCGCCAGTGGGTCCGCACCGGGCTTCAAGATGGGGACAATAACACCCTCTCGCCATTGCGACGGGAACACGCCTTCGCTCCAAATGCGGTTAAATACCGCGAGAATGTGTCTCTGGCAGTCCCTGGAAAGATGCTTCAGCATCTGCGCGTGGATGCAGTCCGGTCCTGGTGCTGTATCAGGGCAATCGGCGATGGCAGCGAGGAATTCCCTCTCGCTGAAAGGAGCATTGTATTTTTCAGAACGACGCGTGTGAAATGAGAACTGCGTCCGCTCGGCCCGCTCCTTGAGAGAGCGAAAGGCGGGGGGATAAGATGCAGTCGCCGAGCTCTTCGCAAAGTGCGCAGCAAGCTGTTCAGCAATGGCGGCAGCGTCCGTGCAGACAGCGCCGTCCAGAGAGATCCCAGGGACACCCATAGGGGTCTGGTTTCCATAAATCCGCCGGATCCGGGACCACACGAGCGAGGGAGAGACATGGGAGCCCAGCACTCCTGCATACGCCGTGCAATAAGACGACGGGCGAAGGCACGGAGCCTCTTAAAGGCGATGAGGGTCGCGAGAGACGGGTGCCGCCTATGACGCTGGAGAGCCCGCCTACGGTCGCGAATAGCCTCAGCAATCTCCGGCGACCACCAGGGTACAGCCTTCTTCCGAGGGAGTCCAGAAGAGCGGGGGATGCAAGCCTCGGCCGCCGAAATGATTGACGTGGTGAAGACACGGACCACCTCGTCAATGTCACCCTGTGGGGGAGACGCAATGGTTGCTGCGGAAGTAAAAGCTGGCCAGTCAGCCCTGTGGAGAGCCCAGCGGGGCAGGCGCCCAGAAGAATGACACTGGGGCAGTGACAAATAGATGGGAAAATGGTCACTACCACACAGGTCAGGATGCACTCTCCAGTGGAGAGATGGGACAAGGCCGGGGCTACAAAGAGAGAGATCGATGGCCGAGAACGTGCCATGGGCCACACTGTAATGTGTGGGAGCACCGGTGTTCAGGAGGCTAAGGTCGAGCTGAGCCAATACATGCTCCACGGCCCGACCGCGGTCATCGGAGACAGTCCCACCCCATAGAGGGTTGTGGGCATTGAAATCGCCCAGAAGCAGCAAAGGTGGCGGGAGTTGAGCCAGCAGTGCAGCCAAGACATGTCGGGGGAGCTCCCCATCCGGAGGAACGTAAACAGAACAAACTGTAATAGCCAGCGAGAGCTCAACCCTGGCAGCGACTGCCTCTAAAGGCGTCTGAAGGGGTACTGGCGAGCTACAGACAGAGTGGGGAACAAAGAGGCAAACTCCACCTGATGCTCGGTGACAGGCAACACGGTTCTTATAGTATCCCCGATAACCGCGAAGGGCGGGGTTCCGCATTGCAGGAAACCAAGTTTCCTGCAGAGCAATGCAGAGAACAGGGGAATCACTCAGAAGCATCCGGAGCTCAGGCAGGTGGCGGAAATAACCGCCGCAGTTCCACTGGAGAATGGAAGCAGGAAGGGACTGGGAGGGCGTGAAGGCGACTAAGAGGCAGACGGCGCCTCAGAGTCAACTGCTGCCACCGGTGGAGAGTCAGCTGAGTCCATAGGAAAGGCCCCCAAGGGTTCCGTGAGGGCGAGATCCGCGGCAGAGGCAAGGATCTCCACCTCATCCCCGGAGCCAGGACTATGTACAGCAGGCGGTACTGAAACCGCCGGAACGTCCTTCTTCTTGGACACATTCCGTTCCTTCTTCTCGCGTCGGCCCTTAGGGTGAGAGGGCTGGAAGAGCTTCTCTGAAGGAGCATCAGAGGCTGACGACGACGCAGAAGCCCTACGACCAGCAGGTGGCGGAACCTTCAGCCACTGGCTGACATCCGGCTGGGTAGGAGAAGAAACGGAGGAAGGGAGAGCCCCGAGGGACCCCTTCCGCTGGAGAGGAACCGGCAGAGGCAACGCCGGTGGAGGAGGAGGGGGAGGGATCGAGCCCCCCGGTTTTGGAGGATATGTCACTCCCGAAGTAAGCGTGGGGGGAGCGACAGAAGAGTGTTTGCCCCCAACGGCTAAGGGGACAACAGAGGAAGGCTTGCCCCCAGGCACGAGGGGGGCAGACAGAGATGCACGGCCCCGAGGGCCCACTGAAGGCGGCACAGATGAGGCGACAACCATCGCTCGCGTGGGCGACGATAACGTGGCTGCAGCATAAGATGTTCGAACGGAAGCAGGATACAACCTTTCATATTTCACTTTAGCCTCTCGATAAGTAAGCCGGTCCAGGGTCTTAAATTCCATGATCTTCCGCTCCTTATGAAGAACGGGGCAATCCGGCGAGCATGGAGAGTGGTGCTCCCCACAGTTGACACATACAGGCGGAGGCGCACATGGAGAATCGGGATGAGAGGGGCGTCCGCAATCTCGACATGTAGCGCTGGAAGGGCAACGGGAGGACATATGCCCAAACTTCCAGCACTGGAAGCACCGCATCGGGGGAGGGACGTATGGTTTGACGTCGCAACGGTAAACCATCACCTTGACCTTCTCGGGCAAGACATCACCCTCGAAGGTCAAGATAAAGGCACCGGTGGCCACCCTGTTAGTCTTGGGTCCTCGATGGACACGACGGACAAAATGCACTCCACGTCGTTCTAAGTCGGCTCTCAGCTCGTCATCGGATTGTAACAATAGGTCACGATGGTAAATAATCCCCTGGACCATATTCAAGCTACTGTGGGGAGTGACGGTTACAGGGACGTCACCCAGCTTATCACACAAGAGCAACGCTCGTGACTGGGCTGGGGAGTACGTCTTGAGGAGGATGGACCCATTCCTCATTTTAGACAACCCCACCACTTCCCCAAACTTATCCTCCAGGTGTTCCACAAAAAACAGAGGCTTCGTCATAAGAAAGGAGTCACCATCAGTTCTGCTGCAGACAAGGTATTGCGGTACGTAAGGCTCCCGCTTGGCACTAGATCTACGGCCCTCCCATGGCGCAGCCAACGAGGGGAACGACTGAGGATCATATTGCGCAGCATCAAAATCTACTCTACCTCGCTTAGAGACGCTGGTGGCCGTGCGACCACCAGCTTGGTGTGATTTATTGCGCTTCATTGCGCCACATCCGCCCAGATGCCACCTTCTCCGAACGAGGGCTCTCCCCAAGGGAACCACCCAGCCAAAGCGACGGGTACCTGGCCGATATCCCGTTGCCCGGTGTGTGTGTGTGTGTGTTGGGGTTTATGGGCGCTCAACATCGAGGTCATCAGCGCCCTGACACACAGTAAAAGGAACGAATGTGGAGAGACCTAATAAAACAGAAAAACACACTCAAAGAAAGCAGGAAAAGAGGGAAAATACTACATAAGAAAGTAAAACCTAAGGTAAGGGATAACATAGCAACAAGAATGACACACGAAAGCGTCATTGGCTGGCCACTTACATAAAATATGGGCGAGCTTGTCACACAGGAAACAAGTTAAAATCCCCTCCCTAAAATCTTTGTAAAAACATTTGACAGGGCACAGAACTGTAAAACTTTAACCACATTCGTCCGAGTGTTGCCTAAAAGAGATGGCAGGTCGGCTGGAAAATCAGCCGCGGCTCGCTGGTCAGAAAATAAAATGCAATCCAATAAAACGTGGCGCACAGTGACCTGGACGCCGCAAGCACCACACATTGGAGGGTCCTCTCGCCGGAGCAGGAAGCCATGCGTCATAGGGCTGTGGCCTATTCGAAGCCGAGTGAGGAGAACCTCGTCCCGTCGATGGGGCTGAAAGGAAGTACACCACACACGCGTTGTGGGCTTGACTAGATGGAGCTTATTGTCAGTCACCTCCAGCCACTCGTCCTCCCACCGACACATGACTCGGGAGCTCAACAGCGAGGTGAGTGCGTGCACGGGGATAGCACACTGAGAGACGTGTGGATCAAGACACGCCTCCTTGGCTGCGAGATCTGCCCTTTCATTCCCAGCAATGCCAACATGCCCCGGAACCCAGCAGAAAGCTACAACCTTCCCCAGTCGCTGTAGTCGGAGGAGGGCATCCTGGATGGTCTGGACTACTTTATCTGCCGGATACAAATGGTGCAATGATTGAAGGGCACTGAGGGAATCGGAACAGACAAGAAATTTAGGAGAGGAAGAATGTCTCATCTGCTCCAGCGCCCGCAAGATCGCAGACAATTCTGCATCAAAGACCGTAAAAGTCTGAGGCAGTCGGACCTTAAGGACACGATCCGGAAAAACAACTGAGCAACCAACGGAATCCCCTTGTTTCGACTCATCCGTAAAAACCGATACATAGTCGTGGTGCACAGATAAAACAGCAGAAAATGCTGCTTGAAAAACGGTGGCTGGAGTGCAACCTCTCTTGTACTGCAATAAATCTAAAATCACTCTGGGTCTCTTCAGTAACCAGGGTGGCAGGCGGTTAAAACCCTGGATTTGGGGTTGTACAGACTCCACACCGAGCGACTCTAGAACACGTTGCACACGGATCCCAAATGGCAACGTAGCCCGGGGACGGTGGGAAAAAAGGCGGTCCAGAAGTGGATGGGCAACAAGGCGGTGAGCAGGCGAGCTGGGAGCCGCAAGAAACTTACAAGCCTGGCGCACCAGAAGGAGCTGCCGCCAGATGGTAAGTGGTGGCTCGCCAGCCTCAGCACAGAGACTGGGTATGGGACTGGTCCGATAAGCACCCGTGGCCAGTCGAATCCCAGCATGGTGGACAGCGTCAAGGATCCGCAAATAAGACTGCCTCGCTGACCCATATACTGTGCACCCATAGTCCAGCCGTGAACGCACAAAAGCCCGATAAAACTGAAGGAGACGCGCCCTCTCCGCTCCCCAAGACCTGTGGCTGAGGCACTTGAGGATGTTCAGTGCCTTCAGGGATCTGGCTTTCAAGTCACGTAGGTGTGGCAGCCATGACAACCTGGAGTCAAAAATTAGTCCCAGAAACCGCACTGCGTCTTTAAAATGTAGGACAGCATCCCCCATATGCAAGGCAGGCAAAGTAAAAAGACGACGAGAACGATTAAAATGAACACAAACACACTTATCGGCAGAAAACCGAAAACCTGTCTTTGCAGCCCACTCCTCTAACCGCCGCACTGTTATCTGCAACTGACGGCTCACGGTTGCAACACTGGAGGAGGAACAGAAAACAACAAAGTCGTCCACAAACAAGGAGCACTGTACTGGACTCCTCACAGTAGACGTTATACTGTTGATGGCTATGGCAAAGAGGGTAACGCTTAAAACACTGCCCTGGGGGACACCGTTCTCTTGCTCAAAGCGATCAGACAGTGTGTTACCAACGCGGGTCCGAAAAAACCGCTGAGACAGGAAAGACCGAATGAAAATGGGGAGGTTGCCACGAAAGCCCCATTGATGCAGTTGTGCAAGAATACAGTGTCTCCAAGTAGTATCATATGCCTTACTGATATCAAAGAAGATACCGATACAGTGATGCTGACGGAGGAAAGCCTGCTGAATAGCCGCCTCGAGGAGTGTCAGGTTGTCGACTGTGGACCGAAATTTTCGGAATCCACACTGAAAGCGGCTAAGGAGCTGCCTGGTCTCTAGCAGCCAGACCAGACGACGGTTAACCATCCGTTCCAGGGTCTTTCCGACACAGCTTGTCAAGGCGATACTACGATAACTACTGGGACATGTGCGGTCCTTTCCTGGTTTGAGGAGAGGGATAAGGATTGCCTCCCTCCACGAGGTGGGGAACACTCCTGTCTGCCATATGAGATTAAAACATTCGAGGAGGATTTCCTTTGACGCCGCTGGCAGATGGCGAAGCATGGAGTACCGGATGCGGTCGTAACCTGGTGCAGTGTCAGAAGTCGCAGTAAGTGCCGATTCAAGTTCCCACATGGAGAAAGGGGAGTTGTAGGCCTCAGAACAGTTCGACCGAAAGTCCAACTTCGCTCGTTCGACAGTCGCACGGTAGCGACGAAATGCTGGATCCTGGGTTGCAGGGTTGTGCAAAATGCTCTGCCAGCGTCTGAGCAATGGCTCTGGGTGTTGTTTGGAGGCATCCCTGGTTCAGGACTGCAGCTATTAGTAGACGGCTGCGTTTACCGGAAATCCTCCGGATGGCTTCCCATACTTTTGTGGAACAAGTGGAACGGTTGATGGAGTCCAGGAACTCCTGTCATGACCTTTTCTTGCTCTCTTTAATGACACGGCGTGCCCTGGCTCTCGCGATGCGAAAGGCGGTAAGATTGACTGCTGTTGGGCGGCATTTAAATCGGCGAAGAGCCGCACTCCTGTCCCGGATGGCTGAACGGCACTCTTCCGTCTACCAAGGCACAAGGCGCCGCTTAGGAGGGCCAGAAGACTGTGGTATGGACAGGTCAGCAGCATGATGGATCACAAGTGTGATGTGATCCACCCATTCCTGTACGCTGTTGTGGCATTCAAAGACAGCCAATCGAGTGAACAGAGGCCAGTTAGCCCTGCCAATCATCCACGATGGCGGCCTCTGCTCCAGCAATACACCATCCAGGAGATGAATGCGGATGGGGAAGTGATCGCTGGAATGAAGGTCGTCAATGACCTCCCAGTGAACAGAGTCGGTGAGGGCGGGAGAGCAGAAAGATAGGTCAATGGCTGAGAATGACCCAGTAGCAGCAGAGAAATGAGTTGGAGTACCTGTGTTGAGGATGCACAACACTTGAGATGTTAGGAGGCTCTCCAAAATTCGACCTCGAGTGCAAAGAGAAGTGGAGCCCCACAGGACATGATGGGCATTGAAGTCTCCCAGGAGGAGAAAGGGGCGGGGGAGTTGGTCGATAAGATCTGTGAGAGCGTCTAAGGTCATTGCATCCAAAGGGGGTAAATAAAGGGAGCAAACAGTAAGCCTTCGACGGGAATGAATTGCAACTGCAACTGCTTGCAGGTCAGTATTCAGGGGGAGAGCAGAGGAGTGGTGATCATTATTGACAAACACGGCGACTCCGCCTTTGGCTCTGTCTCCAGTCAGGTCATCTTTGCGATACAACGTATAGCCCCTGAGTACAGGAGCATCAGATGGTTTTAGATGTGTTTCCTGTAAACACAAGCACAGGGGGCGTTGCCGTGCTAGGAGGTGCAGTTCCTCCACATGTGCCCGGAATCCATTCATGTTCCACTGTATAATGGGAGCCATCGATCAGGGTGGGAGGACCTTCAGTCTCACTTTCTGTCGGGGAGGAGAGCCCACAACAGGTGGAGGCTCAGTTTTGGGGCGAGATGATTGCCCCAGTCTGACATCAACCTCCATCGCCTCTGAAGAGGAGTCGAGAGAGACGTCAGAAAGAATGACATCAACATCAGCAGACTGTAGAACTTCAGTCTCCTTTAGCGGTCGAGTCTTCACCTTTGGTTTGGGCTTCGATTTTCTGGCCTGAGGTGGCAGTGGAGCCAAAACCTCAGAAGCAGTAGGGGGTGTAGCAGCGCTGGGCATTGCACAAGACTGGACCTGGGAAGGGGCAGGAAGTTCCATGACGTCAGCTACCACGGCCTGGTCGGAAGGCCGGGGAGGAGCAGCAGGCTTCACAGGAACAGCAGCAGCACACGTACATTGACAAACGCAGGTGCTAGTGCTGACAGTAGCAACCTCCGTTTGTGTAGCGGCATCAGTTTTCAAGACTGGCTGTTTCAGAACGGAAGAAAAGGAAGCAGCGAACGTGGGCGGCTGCAGGGACTTGTAAATTTTCTTTGCCTCACCGTACGGGATGCGTTTGGTGGTTTTAAGTTCCTGGATCTTCCGTTCCTCAAGGAAAACTCTACATTCCCTACTCCACACAGGGTGATCCCCAGAGCAGTTGACACACTTGGGAGGAGAGGAGCAACCAACTCCCTCATGGGCGGCTGTACCACAGTTCCCGCAAGTGGCTTCCCCTTTACAGCTGAGAGTAGTGTGTCCAAAGCATTGGCATTTAAAACACCGCATGGGGTTGGGGTAATAAGGCCGTACACTGAGACGTAGGAAACCTGCCTTCACATGCTCGGGCAATTTGGTGCTGTTAAACATAAGGATGAACGAGTCAGATTTCAGGAGAGCACCATCCACCCATTTCATCACGTGTTGCACGTCGACAAGTCCTTCCCGGGACCATTCAGCCTTCAGTTCGTCTAGGGGAATATCAACGAGATCTCGGCAAGTCACAACACCCTTGCTGTAGTTCAAGGTGTTGTGAAATTCAGTCTCAATCGCAAACTCCCCAAGAAATTGTGCCTTCTGAAGGTTCTGGACTTGCTGGAAGCTAGATGTTTCAACCAGCAAGGTGCCATTGCGCAAGCGCTTTACAGATTTTTAACGTGCCAGCAATACCCTCTAAGCCCTTCTGTATATAAAATGGCGAAACTTTTTCAAAACTCCCATCTTTTCTTTTAATTATGAGAAACACATTCTGGGAAGCAGCATGCGTTCTGTTACTAGTACCGAAATCAGGAGGACTGGCTACACGAGCCCTCTTGTTAGATTGGGTGTTAGAACCTACCAGCGGCCCACCCTTTCCGCTGGGAGGAGGAGAAGAAAAGTTCGAGGGTTCCATCTCGATCCCACGAGCAGCTAGGGAACTAGAAGTCCACCTAGACAGAGCCCCGCGTGCCTAGGTAAGCCTTATACAACTGAGGTGCGGCAGGTTCCCCAGAGGTTGCCCGCTAACGACTGTTCCACCTCAACAGCCATGCATCTCATCGGCGCGCAGCACACCTTGAGATTGAGGGGTTTGTTATAGAGGTTTATTCCATCCTCGCAATCCGGGCGGTCAAGCCAAGATCCCCATTCCCTGAGACACACAACGTTCCACCGCCGCGCCGCACGGTGGTCGCTGAAGGATGCTCAGAGCTTACGGTGACAGGGGACTGGCGGCGTTTACCAGTCCCCAGCTCAGGAACCCCGGGGTCGCCAAGCCCGTACCCAGCAAATGAATGCTGAGCCCCTGGGGGCGCGAGTGAGGAGAACCTCATCCCGCCTGCATGACTGGTAGGACGTACGCCATGGCCGCATGGTGGCCTTGACCAGACGCAGCTTATTTTCACCGACTGCCAGCCACTCCTCTTCCCACCGACGCAGAACGCGAAAACGCAGGAGGGAGGTAACAGCATGGAGGGGGACGGCACATGCAACAACGTGAGGGAGGGAACACACATCTTTGGCAGCCACATCCGCCAGTTCGTTTCCCCTAATACCCACGTGCCCCAGCACCCAGCAGAAGGAAACCTCCTTCCCCTGCCTTTGCAGGTGGAGTAGGGCATCATGGATGTTCTGGACGACCGTATCCGCTGGGTACAAGTGTTGCATGGTCTGAAGGGCACTCAGGGAGTCAGAACAGATGAGGAACTTACGACTGGGAACACATCTCATCTGCTCCAATGCCCGCAGGATCGCAAACAATTCGGCATCAAAGATGGTAAACGCCGCAGGAAGCCGTAACTTGACGACTCGATCAGGGAAAACAACAGCACAACGAACAGAGTCCCCCTGTTTAGAGCCATCCGTAAATACTGGTACATGGTCGGGATGCTGGTTTAAAATATCATAAAATAAGGAGGTAAAAACAAACACAGGAGTGCAGCTCCTCCGGTACTCCGACAAGTCTAAAAGGACGCTGGGCCTCTGGAGCAACCAGGGAGGCAGGCGAGTAAAACCTTGTCGTTGCGGGGCCACACGCTCGACACCAAGGGACGCAAGCAAATGCTTGGCACGAATCCCAAATGGTCTCGTAGCCCTGGGACGACTGGAAAAGAGACGTTCCATAGGCGGTCGGGCAACGGTAGGGTACGCAGGGGAGGTAGGACAGGCAAGGAATTGACACACCCGTCGCACCATGAGGAGTTTCCGCCGGATGGCGAGCGGCGGTTCCCCTGCCTCAGCACACAGGCTGGGGATGGGACTGGTACGGAAGGCACCAGTGGCCAGCCTGATACCCTCATGGTGTACTGCGTCAAGGATCTTCAGATACGAAGGCCGTGCGGTCCCATACACGGTGCATCCATAGTCAAGACGCGATCGGACGAAAGCCCTATAAAACTGCAGCAGACGCGCCCGATCTGCTCCCCAGGACCGATGGCTCAGACACTTCAAAATATTCTGCGCCTTCAGGGCCCGCACCTTGAGGTCTTTAAGGTGAGGCAACCACGACAACTTGGAATCAAAAGTGAGGTCCAGGAACCTCACAGTGTCTCTAAAAGGAAGAATGGTGTCCCTCAGACGCAATTCAGGGGAGGTAAAAAGACGTCGAGAACGATTAAAATGAACACACACACAGTTGTCTGCAGAAAAGGTAAAACCCGTCTTCGCAGTCCATGCCTCTAATCGCTGTATCGTAAGCTGCAACTGCCGACTAGCAGTGACAAGACTGGAGGAAGAACAGAAAACAGCAAAATCGTCCACAAACAACGAGCATTGGGCAGGACTCCGGACAGTGGACGTGATACTGTTAATGGCGACGGCAAAGAGGGTGACACTTAAAACGCTTCCCTGAGGAACACCATTCTCCTGCACATACAAATCAGATAGCACATTACCAACCCTATATCGAAAGAGGCGGTGGGAAAGAAAGGACCGAATGAAGATGGGGAGACGGCCACGAAAGCCCCACTCATGGAGTTGATTGAGGATATGGCGGCGCCAAGTAGTGTCATACGCCTTATGAATGTCAAAGAAGACACCTAGACAATGCTGGTTACGCAGGAAGGCCTGCTGGATGGCCGCCTCAAGCCGGGTCAAGTTGTCGATAGTGGAACGACATCTCCGAAAGCCACACTGAGAGGGGCTAAGGAGCTGCCTGGTCTCGAGCAGCCAAACCAGGCGACGGTTGACCATGCGTTCCAACGTCTTCCCGACACAGCTCGTCAAAGCAATACTCCGATAACTACTGGGATGCGTTCGGTCCTTCCCCGGTTTGAGGAGGGGGATCAAAATCGCCTCCCTCCACGAGTCAGGGTACGTGCCAGATAACCATATCATATTAAAAAAATTCAGGAGAACTTCCTTGGAAGGCAGTAACAAGTGCTGCAGCATGCTGTACCGGATTTGATCATGGCCAGGCGCAGTATCATGAGCCACAGACAGCGCCGAATCCAGTTCCCACATTGTGAAGGGGCAGTTGTAGGGTTCAGAATTTGGAGACCGGAAGTCCAAATGACCCCTCTCGATGGCAATGCGGTAGCGGCAGAAAGCTGGATCACAGTTAACAGTAGCGGTAGATTCCGCAAAATGCATAGCCAGTGTCTGGGCAATGTCTTTCGGCGCCGTGAGGAGACTTCCCTGATGCAGCAATGCTGTGACAGGTAGCTGGCCGAGTTTCCCGGAAATCCTCCTGATGGCTTCCCATACTTTCGTAGAATTATTGGAACGGGAGATGGAGTTCAAGAGCGATTGCCATGACCGTCGTTTGCTCTCTTTAATCACTCGCCGCGCTTGGGCCCTTGCCACCCGAAAGGCCGCAAGATTGTCAGCTGAGGGACGGCACTTGAAGCGGCGCAGAGCTGCACGGCGGGCTCGGATGGCTGAGCGGCACTCAGTGGTCCACCAAGGGACAGGACGCCTCTTGGGATGACCGGATGACCGTGGGATTGACAATTCAGCAGCATGGGAGATCACAGCTGTAACATGGTCTACCCATTCGTGGACGCTGGCACGGTGTTCCAAAACAGCCAGTTGGCTGAAAAGTGTCCAGTCAGCTCTGCAGAGGTGCCACCGGGGCGGCACTGGTAATGCCATAGCCTCAGCAAGGAGGCGAATCCAAAGGGGGAAGTGGTCACTAGAATGGAGGTCTGCAGCAACCTCCCACAGAGCAGAATCCGCGAGTGCTGGAGAGCAAAAGGAAAGGTCAATAGCTGATGATGACCCAGAAGCAGTACAGAAATGAGTGGGAGCACCAGAGTTGAGGATGCACAGTTCTTCAGACATCATGAGGTTTTCCAGAATGCGACCCCTGGGGCAAGTAGTCGAAGAGCCCCATAAGACATTATGAGCATTGAAGTCCCCCAGAAGAAGAAATGGGCGGGGGAGGTGGCTAATAAGGTCTGTGAGAGCCTCAGAGTCTATCGCATCCTGAGGTGGTAAGTAAAGTGAACAGACTGTGAGCTTCCGACCCACAAGAACATCAACTGCAACTGCTTGCAAGTCTGTAACGAGAGGGAGCTCAGATGAGGGGTGCATGTCACGGACAAAAACCGCTACACCACCCTTTGCCCTTTGCCCCGTCAGATCATCTTTCCGATATACGGTATAGCCCCGTAAAAAAGGAACATCAGTGGCCCAAAAATGTGTCTCTTGGAGACATAAGCACAAAGGGCACTCTCGTACAAGGAGTTGTAATTCGGCCACATGCGTCCTGAACCCATTCAGGTTCCACTGTAATATGGGAGCCAGTGATCAGGGTGGTTGAACTTTCACCCTGCCTCTGTGTTTTGGAGGAGAGCCCGTACTGGCCGGAGATTTATTCCTGGGGCGAGAAGATCGCCCCCGGTCGACATCAATGTCCATCAGCTCCGATGACGACCCACGGGAGATGTCAGACAGTACGATGGCCTCGTCATCGGACCGACCCTGACCAGTCTCCTCAGGTGGCAAAACCTTCACTTTCGGCGTCTTTGTCTTGGGGGGCTTAGAAGGCAGAGCCTTGGCAGCAGGTGGAGCTGTACCCGCCTGGGCAGAAGGCGCCATATGGGAAAAGGCAGGAAGTACCCCAATGTCAGCAACCACGGCCTTGTCCGACGTTGCGGGGAGGGCCGCAGGTTTCAAAACAACCGCAGCAGCACAAGTGCACTGGCAAACGCAGGTGTTAGTGCTAACACTAGCAACCTCCGTTTGCGTAGCAACAGTGGCCATTTGTACCGGTTTTTTCAGAGCGGAAGCGAAAGATGTAAACACAGGAGGTTGCATGGCCTTAAAGAGCTTCTTGGCCTCACCATAGGGGATGCGCTTAGATGTTTTGATCTCCTGGATCTTCCGTTCGTCGAGATAGATGGGGCAGACCCGGCTCCAGACAGGGTGACTCCCAGAGCAATTCACGCACTTCACAGGCGACGAACAATCGGCTCCGTCATGAGTAGGCTGACCACATTTACCACAAGTGGCTATCCCATTGCACCCCAACGTAGTATGCCCAAAGCGCTGACATTTAAAATAGCGCATTGGGTTGGGGAAATATGGCCTTACTGGTAAACGTAAGAACCCCGCTTTAACATGCTCTGGGAGTCGTGGGCAACTGAACGTGAGAATAAACGAGTCGGATTTGACTAGGTTCCCATCGACTCGTTTCATAATGTGCTGCACGTCAACAATACCTTCATCAGCCCATTCAGATTTTAACTCGTCTGTGGGGATATCCACCAAGTCCCGACATGTCACAACACCCTTACTGTAGTTCAGAGTGGAGTGGAGCTCGGTCTCGATAGCGTACTCACCGAGACAGGTTGCCTTCCGAAGAGAAGTGACTTGACGGGAACTAGAGGTCTCAACTAACAGAGTCCCATTGCGCAGTCGCTTCACAGATTTAAGTGTTCCTGCAATTCCCTCAAGACCCTTGTGGATGTAAAAGGGAGAAACCCTCTCAAAGCTACCCTCCTTCCGTTTAATAATCAAAAACACATTCTGATTATCAGCATGTCTCTGTTACGACAGTCTGATAAATCTCGATCAACACTAGGCGCTGGAGGACTCGCAGCACGAAGTCGCTTCTTCGATGGGGTGTGTTTTCCTACCAGTGGCCCACCCAAGCCACTGGTAGGGGGAAATGTAGAGGTCGAAGGGTCCATTGCGGTCCCACGAGCAGCTAGGGAACTAAAGGTCCGCTCAGACAGAGCCCCGCGTGCCTGAGTAAGCCTTATACAACTGGGGTGTGGCAGGTGCCCCAGAGGTTGCCCGCTTGCGACTGTTCCACCTCAACAGCCATGCATCTCATAGGCGCGGAGCACACTGGAAGATTGAGGGGTTTTTATAGAGGTTGTCCTTCCTCGTTGGTTGGTTGGTTTGGGGGATGAAAGGGACCAGACTGCTACGGTCATCGGTCCCTTTTTCCAAAGACAAAGAACACCCACAGAGAATAAAAACGAGGAACAGAACAGATCACAGACGATACAGAACAAGAGAAACTGAGACAAAGACAAGACAAAACGAACTAAAACCACACAGAGTGTGACGGTGGTTGGCCAACCATAGAAATAAAAAAGGAAAAGCCAACCACTTAGAAACACATTACAAAAAATCAGTTTAAAATCATAGGCCAAAGGCCAGAATCAACACAAAACAATAAAATAAAACAGAAACACTCAGATTAAATGATAAAATCCCCCTGCCCGAATAAAACGTAAAACTAAGTCAGCCATAGTGGAGTCATCTGTTAAAAGGGCAGGGAGCGTATCAGGCAGCGCAAATGTCTGCCGGACCACCGCTAAAAGGGGGCAGGCCATCAAAATGTGGGCGACTGTCAAAGCCGCCCCACATCGACATAGAGGAGGGTCCTCCCGGCGCAGTAAATAACTGTGTGTCAGCCGGGTGTGGCCAATGTGGAGCCGGCAAAGAACTACTGAGTCCCTGCGAGTGGCTCGCAAGGATGACCGCCACACAGCCGTCGTCTCCTTGACATCACGGAGTTTATTGCGCATTGTCAGTTCGCGCCATTCATCGTCCCATAGCGCCAAGATTTTGCGGCGGAAGACTGGTTGGTTGGTTTGGGGGATCAAAGGGACCAGACTGCTATGGTCATCGGTCCCTTTTTCCAAATACAAAGAACACCCACAGAGAATAAAAACGAGGAACAGAAAAGAACACAGACGATAGAGAACAACAGAAACTGAGACAAAGACAAGACAAAACGAACTAAAACCACACAGAGTGTGACGGTGGTTGGCCAACTATAGAAATAAAAAAAGGAAAAGCCAACCACTTAGAAACACGTTAAAAAACCAGGTTAAAAGCATAGGCCAAAGGCCAGAATCAACACAAAACAATAAAATAAAACAGAAACACTCAGATTAAATGATAAAAGACCCCTGCCCGAATAAAACGTAAAACTAAGTCAGCCATTGCGGAGTCGTCTGTTAAAAGGGCAGGGAGCGTATCAGGCAGCGCAAATGTCTGCCTGACCACAGCTAAAAGGGGGCAGGCCGTCAAAATGTGGGCCACCGTCAAAGCCACCCCACAGCGACATAGAGGAGGGTCCTCCCGGCGCAGTAAATAACTGTGTGTCAGCCGGGTGTGGCCAATGCAGAGCTGGCAAAGAACTACAGAGTCCCTGCGAGTGGCTCGCAGGGATGACCGCCACAAAGCCATCGTCTCCTTCACAGCACGGAGTTTGTTTCGCGTCGTCAGTTCGCGCCATTCATCGTCCCATAGCGCCAAAATTTTGCGGCGGAAGACTGCCCGCAAATCAGTCTCTGGGAGGCCAACATCAAGAGATGATGTACTCGTGGCCTCTTTCGCCAGACAGTCAACATTCTCATTCCCGGGGATCCCAACATGGCCTGGGGTCCAAACAAAGACCACAGAGCGGCCGCAACGGTCAAGAGTAGACAGGGACTCCTGGATAGCCATCACTAGACGGGAACGAGGGAAACACTGGTCGAGAGCTCGTAAACTGCTCAGGGAGTCGCTACAGATAACAAAGGACTCACCTGAGCAGGAGCGGATATGCTTAGAACATGGGCAGCATAAGCGGCCAGCAAACGTTGGCGTCGGAACCGCAGTGGAGGGACACCTGCCTCCACTAGTAAGCTGTCCACAGGGCTGGTGCGGAAAGCACCAGTGGCAAGGTGTATCCCGCTATGGAGAATTGGGTCCAGCACCCGTAACGCAGATGGGGATGCTGAGCCTAAGCCAGGCTCCCATAATCCAGGAGGGACTGGATTAACGCCTGGTAGAGCCGTGACTGGGTAGAGCGGTCGGCGCCCCAGCGGCTGTGGCTCAAACATCGCAGAGCATTGAGATGCCGCCAACACGCCTGTTTGAGCTGCCGGATATGAGGCAGCCAAGTCAACCGGGCATCGAAAACCACCCCCAAAAATCTGTGGGTCTCCACCACAGCAAGCAGTTCGTCGGCAAGGCGCTAGCGATTCTTCAACAGAAAGAGGTTCCTACTCAATGGTCTGAAGATGACCACAGTAGTGGTTGAAACCGGTCACCTTGTTAAATAAATCGTGATCAAGACTGTTTTTAATAGTAATTACCCTTTCATAAGCTGCTCGGTTCTTATAATAACCCCGATAGCCACGGAGGGCGGGGGTTCGCATTGCTGGAAACCAAGTTTCCTGGAGAGCAATGCAGAAGAAAGGGTGAAGGCTGATAAGTTGGCGGAGCTCAGCTAGATGGTGGAAGAAACCGCTGCAGTTCCACTGGAGGATGGTATTGGCCATGGATGGGAAAGGCGTGAAGGGACTGGGGAGGCAGATTACGCCTCCGGGGCCCCTGCTGCTACTGAATCACCACCTGTACTACAGCCATCCATTGCGTCCGAGGGACTGGCGAGATCCAGGTCCTCAGCGGATGCCAGAATCTCCACCTCATCTTCGGACGCAGAGGGAGAAGGTTGCGGTGGGACAGGTGCCACCGCAATTTCGGGATTCTTGGAAGCCTTTTTCTTTGACTGCTTTGCGCGCTGTGCCTTTGGTGGTTCTGGCTGGGAGGGCCTCACTGGGTCAGTCTCAGGGACTGAAGACGACCGCGACGCCCTACGACCAGCGACCGGTGGTTTTTTGGCAAACTTGCGGGTGTCCGCTTTGGCACTGGGCAAAGCCTGGGATGGGAGGGCCCCAAGGGACCCCTTCCGGGCGAGATTAGCCGAAGAAGGCTCACGCTTCTCTGGCTGTGAAGGGGGAACAGATGTCCCCGGTGGTTGGGGTAGTGATGGCGTCGGAACCACAGTGGAGGTACACCTGCCTCCACTAGTACGCTGTCCACAGGGCTGGTGCGGAAAGCACCAGTGGCATGGCGTATCCCGCTGTGGAGAATTGGGTCCAGCACCCGTAACGCAGATGGGGATGCTGAGCCATAAGCCAGGCTCCCATAATCCAGGCGGGACTGGATTAACGCCTGGTAGAGCCGTAACAGGGTAGAGCGGTCGGCGCCCCAGCAAGTGTGGCTCAAACATCGCAGAGCATTGAGATGCCGCCAACACGCCTGTTCGAGCTGCCGGATATGAGGCAGCCAAGTCAACCGGGCATCGAAAACCACCCCCAAAAACCAGTGGGTCTCCACCACAGCAAGCAGTTCGTCGGCAAGATAAAACCGCGGCTCAGGATGGACTGTTCGGCGCCGGCAGAAATGCATAACGCGGGTCTTGGCTGCCGAAAACTGAAACCCATGCGCTACAGCCCAAGACTGCGCCTTACGGATAGCGCCCTGTAGCTGACGTTCAACAGCTGCAATGCCAGTAGAGCTGTAGTAAAGGCAAAAGTCGTCAGCATACAGGGAAACGGAGACAGAAGTTCCCACGGCCGCAGCAAGCCCGTTAATGGGTATTAAAAACAGACAGACACTTAAAACAGAACCCTGTGGCACACCGTTCTCCTGGACGTGGGAGGAACTATACGAGGCCGCGACTTGCACGCGGAAGGTACGACACGACAGAAAATTGCGGATAAAAATCGGCAGAGGACCACGAAGACCCCATCCATGAAGCGTAGAAAGGATGTGATGACGCCATGTCGTATCGTACGCCTTCCGCATGTCGAAAAAGACAGCGACCAGGTGCTGACGGCGGGCAAAGGCAGTACGGATGGCCGACTCCAGGCTCACCAGATTGTCGGTGGCGGAGCGGCCTTTACGGAACCCACCCTGAGACGGAGCCAGAAGGCCCCGAGACTCCAGTACCGAATTCAAGCGCCGGGTCACCATCCGTTCAAGCAACTTGCAAAGAACGTTGGTGAGGCTAATGGGACGGTAGCTGTCCACCTCCAGAGGGTTCTTTCCAGGCTTCAAAACGGGGATGACAATGCCTTCCCGCCATTGCGACGGAAACTCCCCCTCGACCCAAAGACGGTTGTAAAGATCGAGAAGGCGCCGCTGGCAGTCCACTGAAAGGTGTTTCAGCATCTGACAGCGGATGCCATCTGGCCCAGGAGCGGTATCAGGGCAAGCAGCTAGGGCACTGCGAAATTCCCATTCACTAAATGGAGCATTGTAAGATTCTAGGTGGTTGGCGCGAAACGAAAGGCTCCGACGTTCCATCCGCTCTTTAATGGAGCGGAAGGCCTGGGGGTAATTCGCAGAGGCGGAACTCATAGCAAAATGCTCTGCTAAGCGATTTGCAATGACGTCGGAGTCAGTACAAACTGCTCCATTCAGTGAGAGCGCAGGGACGCTGACAGGTGGCCGATAGCCGTGGACGCGTCTAATCTTGGCCCAGACCTGCGATGGAGTGACATGGAGGCCAATGGTGGACACATACCGCTCCCAGCACTCCTTCTTGCCTTGTCGGATAAGGAGGCGGGCCCGCGCATGCAGCCGTTTGAAGGCGATAAGGTGGTCTATGGAGGGATGTCGCTTGTGACGCTGGAGCGCCCGCCGGCGATCTTTAATCGCTTCAGCGATCTCAGGCGACCACCAAGGCACGGCTTTCCGCCGAGGGGACCCAGAAGAACGGGGAATGGCAGATTCGGCGGCAGTAACGATGCCGGTGGTGACCGATTTAACCACCGCATCAATGTCATCAGTAGAGAGAGGCTCAAAAGCGGCAGTGGAGGAGAACAAGTCCCAGTCAGCCTTATTCATAGCCCATCTGCTAGGGCGCCCAGAAGAGTGACGCTGTGGTAGTGACAAAAAGATCGGAAAGTGGTCACTATCACACAGGTCGTCATGCACACTCCATTGGACAGACGGTAAGAGGCTATGGCTACAGATTGAAAGGTCAATGGCGGAGTAGGTGCCATGCGCCACACTGAAGTTTATGAAGGCACCATCATTTAACAGCGAGAGATCGAGCTGCGACAATAAACGCTCAACGATGGCGCCTCGACCTGTTGCCACTGACCCACACCACAGAGGGTTATGGGCGTTGAAGTCGCCCAATAGCAAGAAAGGTGGCGGCAATTGGGCGACCAGTGCAGCCAGGACATGCTGCGAGACATCACCATCCGGTGGAATGTAAAGACTGCAGACGGTAACAGCCTGTGGCGTCCACACGCGTACAGCGACAGCCTCTAAAGGCGTCTGGAGAGGGACAGACTCGCTGTGCAGAGTGTGAAGGGCATATATGCAGACGCCACCAGACACCCTTTCATAAGCTGCTCGGTTCTTATAATAACCCCGATAGCCACGGAGGGCGGGGGTTCGCATTGCTGGAAACCAAGTTTCCTGGAGAGCAATGCAGAAGAAAGGGTGAAGGCTGATAAGTTGGCGGAGCTCAGCTAGATGGTGGAAGAAACCGCTGCAGTTCCACTGGAGGATGGTATTGGCCATGGATGGGAAAGGCGTGAAGGGACTGGGGAGGCAGATTACGCCTCCGGGACCCCTGCTGCTACTGAATCACCACCTGTACTACAGCCATCCATTGCGTCCGAGGGACTGGCGAGATCCAGGTCCTCAGCGGATTCCAGAATCTCCACTTCATCTTCGGACGCAGAGGGAGAAGTTTGCGGTGGACAGGTGCCACCGCAATGTATGGATTCTTGGAAGCCTTTTCCTTTGACTGCTTTGCGCGCTGTGCCTTTGGTGGTTTTGGCTGGGAGGGCCTCACTGGGTCAGTCTCAGGGACTGAAGACGACCGCGACGCCCTACGACCAGCGACTGGTGGTTTTTTGGCAAACTTGCGGGTGTCCGCTTTGGCACTGGACAAAGCCTGGGATGGGAGGGCCCCAAGGGACACCTTCCGGGCGAGATTAGCCGAAGAAGGCTCACGCGTCTCCGGCTGTGAAGGGGGAACAGATGTCCCCGGTGGTTGGGGTAGTGTTGCTCCTGAAGTAGATGGAGCAGGAGCAACAGGGAGTAAAGTGCCCCCCACAACCAAGGGGGCCGGTGAATTGTGACAGAGCTGAGTCCAAACTGTTGGGGACGACACTGAAGAGGTTCGAACAGGTGTTGCAGCAGCAGCATAGGTGGACGGCATGGGCACAGGATGTAGCCGTTCAAACTTCCGCCTTGCCTCGGTGTAGGTCAGGCGGTCCAGGGTCTTATATTCCATTATCTTCCTTTCCTTCTGGAAGATCCGACAGTCCGGGGAATGGTGTTCTCCGCAGTGAACACAGATAGGAGGCGGGGCACATGGAGTATCGGGATGAGATGGGCGTCCGCAATCTCGACATGTGAGGCTGGAATTGCAGCGGGATGACATATGGCCGAACTTCCAGCACTTGAAGCACCGCATCGGGGTAGGGATATAGGGCTTGACGTCACATCGGTAGACCATCACCTTGACCTTTTCGGGTAACGTATCACCCTCGAAGGCCAAGATGAAGGCACCGGTAGCAACCTGATTGTCCCTCGGACCTCGATGAACGCGCCGGACGAAATGAACACCTCTACGTTCTAAGTTGGCGCGCAGCTCGTCATCAGACTGCAAAAGGAGGTCCCTATGGAAAATAACACCCTGGACCATATTTAAACTCTTATGCGGTGTGATCGTAACAGCAACATCCCCCAACTTGTCACAAGCAAGTAACCGCCGTGACTGGGCAGATGATGCTGTTTGTATCAGGATCGATCCAGAGCGCATTTTTGACAAGCCCTCCACCTCCCCAAACTTGTCCTCTAAATGCTCGACGAAGAACTGAGGCTTTGTGGAGAGAAAAGACTCCCCATCAGCTCTCGTACAAACTAAGAATCGGGGCGAATATCTGCTACTGCCATCCTGAGATTTACGTTCCTCCCACGGCGTGGCCAGAGAGGGGAACGTTTTCGGATTGTACTTTTCAGCATTCAATTGAGGCCGAGAACGCTTAGAGACCGCTGGCGGCTGGCCGCCAGCGAGAGATGATGTACCACGCTTCATTGCGGGTCATCCACCCTGATGCCACCTACTCTGACCAAGGGCCCTCCCCACGGGTGCCACCCAGTCGCAGCAATAGCCACCTGGCAGGACGGCCGTTGCCGGGAGTCCTGATGCCCCAAGGAGATGGGCATCTACTCCTTGGCATACGTGGGGAGTTAACGGCGCAGGCATCAGTAGAGCGATCCCTGTGTTGTCAGGGGGCTACAACCAAGAGGGTACATGGCGGCCCCACCACAACGGGCTGGCTACCGTGCTGGATCTTATGTGCAAAACTGTCCAAGGTCGTCGTCGCAGGTAAAAGAAACACTGCAGAGTGCAGCGTGGGAATCGCACCCAGGGACGTATCCTCGCCCAAGAGATGGAAAACGAGCGGGACACCAGTGCAACGACGAAAAAGCCGGCTAAAGGTCTCAACGCACGGCGGATACAGTGCACCATGTAAGGCGCCCTTCCCCAATTGGCTCGCTCTTCGGAATAATTTAGAAAGATGGAGGTCAAACCCGAGAGGGGACCATCACATAAGGCCGAAACATTTGAGACTCCTGTTAGTCGCCTCTTACGACAGGCAGGAATACCGCGGGCCTATTCTAACCCCCGATCCCGCAGGGGGGGCAACCCTCAAAGGCCAAGATGAAGGCACCGGTGGCTACGTGATTATCCCTCGGACCCCGATGGACGCGCCGGACGAAGTGAACACCTCGTCGTTCGAGGTTGGCGCGTAATTCATCGTCGGACTGCAGAAGAAGATCCCTGTGGAATATTATACCCTGGACCATGTTGAGACTCTTATGCAGCGTAATGCTAACGGAAACATCCCCCAACTTGTCACAGTTGAGCAACCTCCGTGACTGGGCAGAGGATGCCGTTTTGATGAGCACAGAACCAGAGCGCATCTTGGACAAGCCCTCCACCTCCCCTTACTTGTCCTCTAAATGCTCCACAAAAAACTGGGGTTCGGTCGACATGAATGATTCCCCATCAACCCGCGTACACACGAGGTACCGGGGTGAATATTCTCCACTGCCTTCTTTAGCAAGACGTTCCTCCCATGGAGTAGCTAGGGAGGGAAACGAGCTCTGATCAAATTTCTTCCCGTTGAGGTTAGACCTCGATCGCTTAGAGACTGCTGGTGGAGGCCCACCAGCGAGAGATGATGTACCACGCTTCATTGCGGGTCATCCGCCCTGATGCCACCTACTCCGACCAAGGGCCCTCCCCACGGGCGCCACCCAGCCGCAGCAATAGCCACCTGGCAGGACGGCCATTGCCGGGAGTCCCGATTCCCCAGGAAGATGGGCATCTACTCCTTGGCATACGTGGGGAGTTTACGGCGCAGGCATCAGTAGAGCGATCCCTGTGTTGTCAGGGGGCTACAACCAAGAAGGTACATGGCGGCCCCACCACAACGGACTGGCTACCGTGCTGGATCTTAGGTGCAAAACTGTCCAAGGTCGTCGTCGCAGTTAAAAGAAACACTGCAGAGTGCAGCGTGGGAATCGCACCCAGGGACGTATCCTCGCCCAAGAGATGGAAAACGAGCGGGACACCAGTGCAACGAGGAAAAAGCCGGCTAAAGGTCTCAACGCACGACAGATACAGTGCACCATGTAAGGCGCCCTTCCCCAATTGGCTCGCTCTTCGGAATAATTTAGAAAGATGGAGGTCAAACCCGAGAGGGGACCATCACATAAGGCCGAAACATTTGAGACTCCTTTTAGTCGCCTCTTACGACAGGCAGGAATACCGCGGGCCTATTCTAACCCCCGAACCCACAGGGGGGCAGCCATATTGTTGACAAGCGAAAAAAGGATTGGGAGCCCGTCTCTTGCCCCGGACCGGCTCCTCTGGCATGGGGGGGGGGGGACTATTGCAGCTCGCCCACCGGCCTCACCCCAAGGCCAAGGGCACTTTTCGAACTGCGGGGTTCAGCGCGCCGTTGCCAGCGCACTGGTCCCCTTTGGTGGCTCCGTCATCGTCGATTTCACCCGCCGCTTCTCGGCAAGTGCACCCCGCACTCCGGAGAGGCGGATGCACCTCCCGCCCTTCGCCACTTACTAGCCCGAGCTTCCACCTGTCGGCCAAGGACCCACTCCTACTCAGGTGGTGGGTCGGTCACCCAGTCGTTCAGCGGACTGGACCCATCTAACCTAGCCCAGGCGATGTCACCACCTCCTGGGTTTGGCAGAACACGCCCCGGTTACCCAGGGGCGCGGCGAAGCACCCTTGCCGAGTCGCGCCGCGATCCCACGCCGACAAACGAGGTCTCCGGCATGCAGAGCACCTGATGGTCTGAACCCTGCGAACAGAAAGGGACTGATGTTCGGTCCCTCGACACAGCTCCCCCTGTGCCACGCACCCTTCGCTTTCGCATCGGGTTGGGTCGCAGCTCTCCCTTTTTGTCGCAAGGCGGAATGCCGAGCTTAAGATCTGGCACCACGGGAAGGCGGAAAGAGCCACTTGGGAAGGAGAGGCTATAAGAGACGCATCACTTCCCCTGTGAGGACTGCCGCGGCACACCCGACTGGAAAGCGATACGCCCCAGTGCGAGCTTCCGTGCCTTACGGCGCGCCGGCAACGGGCGGGCCCGCGCCGAAACGCGCCGTCAAGCGACTGACCTCACGCCAGACACCCGATGCATTTATGGATACCGCTCACTCGCCGGGGTCGAGCAGGAATCCTGGGCTGACGATACGCTTTAACATGGCATCACCCCTTCTTATGCGGGATTACAAAATTGCAACTGCTAATATAAATCAAATAACATCTGATGTAAAATTAAAATGTTTGATTGACTATGTGTATGCCGCCGATATAGATATCGTTTTCCTACAAGAAGTCGTCACACCCAAGGTCGGGAATGTCACAGGCTATGAGGCCATCATAAATATTGGCGCTGAGGCAGGGACTGCAATTTTGTACAAAGCGGGCATCACTTGTAGACCTCGAGCGATTTTAGAAACGGGTAGAGGGATTGTCGTACAATTCGAAGATTTGCTTTTGATCAACGTCTATGCCTCGACTGGATCTACAGGCCGAAGGGATAGGAGTGTTTTTTATCGCGATGAAATTGTGCCATTACTATCCTGTGGTTGTTCGAAGTTTTTATTGGGCGGCGATTTTAATTGTGTTGTACGCAGAGAAGACCAGTGTCCGAATTTTAATTTTTGTTTGGAGTTGCGAGATTTAATGGATGGGCTGGACTTACAAGATACCTGGTGCTCACTTCGCCCGCAGGTGACCGCATATACTTATGTTACCGCTGCCTCCGCTAGTCGTCTGGATAGGTTTTATGTATCTAAAGACATTTTAAGCGCTGCCAGGGATTGTGAAATATGGCCTGTTAATTTTAGCGACCACTGTGCGTATCACATCACGCTTAGGCACGTCTCGCAGAAAACCTTTTTGGGTCGAGGCGTATGGCAACTGAACGTCGCACTGTTGGACGACGGCGACCTGAAAAAGGATCTTATTGCAACGTGGCAATGGTGCCTCCAGCGACGACAAAGATATAGGGAGCGTGTTCATTGGTGGACGGAGCTAGTGAAACCGCACATAAAGAAATGTATTTGTCAGTTTGCCAGGGCCAAGGCGTACTGGAAGAAACAGACGTTGGAGTTTTATTTTACCGCTCTCCGCCAGTTGTATAACGATTCCTCTGCGCTGCCTGGCAATATCCTTCGCATTAAGCGTAACAAAGCCAAAATCACCGCATTGGTTCGTGAGTCTCTGGCAGGACCCCAAGTCAGGGCACGCGCTTTCGATGACACCTTTAACGAGTCAGCGTCCTTGTACCACGTCATACGGGAAGCTAAAAGAGGCAGACAAAAAATCATTACTCAACTGACAGATGACGATGGTCGTGTTTATGATGAGCAAGGCGAGCTTAAGACTTTTATTCGGAATCATTTCCGGCAACTTAACTCACTGCCTGACACAGATGTAGAGGTGGGAGAGGATTTTTTGTCTAACATTACGGCATCGGTGGATCCGGACGGCCACGCACAGCTCCTGGCCAACATAACTAACTTCGAAGTGAAGTCAATCATTACGTCTGCGGCGAAAGGAAAAGCTGCAGGATCAGACGGTTTGCCGGTTGAATTTTACCTTCGGTATTGGGATGTTTTCGGCGATGAACTGACTATCATGTATAATGAATTGTTAACGAATACTGCTTTCCCATCGCAGTTCACTGAGGGCATGATAGTCTTAGTCTCCAAACCGTCACAGGGGACTTCACTCAATAACTTACGACCAATCACCCTACTCAATGCAGATTTCAAAATCTTTACTAGGATTCTGAATGCCAGACTTAAGCCAGTCCTTAGTAACGTGCTTGGTTCATACCACATGAACGTGGTTTCTGGTCGATCAATGATAGACGCCCTGTGCGAATACCGAGATATTGCATATTTGACTTGGATTTGCAAGACCACGTTGGCAATAGTCTTTTTGACTTCGACAAGGCATTTGATAGGACTAACCACGGATTTCTGTTCAGAACGCTGGAAAAACTGGGTTTCAACCAGCATTTCGTACAGATAATAAGGAACTGTATCTGCAATACGTCTTCCCGCGTGAAATTCAACGGCCAGTTAACAGCCTCTGTGCCCATTCAACAGGGTTTACGACAAGGGTGCCCGCTTTCTACGACTCTTTTCGCCATTGCTATAGAGCCACTACTGAAGACGTTTTGCGTCACCTTACCGGGTCTTCAAACGCTGAATACAAAGACCGTCTGTCATGCTTATGCGGACGATATCAGCGTCCTTATCAAAAACGACGAAGAGTTCGATACCGTGCGACGGCTTGTTCACCGGTATGCCAGCGCCTGCGGTGCACGCCTTAACGAACGGAAATCCAAAGTCTTGCATTTAGGTCCACAGGCTCGCTTCGCGAACACCGTTTGGTTAGAGCCAAACTACCAGCTCAAGCACCTTCGTTTGATTCTCACTCCGAATCCACGGGAAATGGTGAGAGTGAATTGGGAACAGAAGCTCAACGTCCTTCGAGCTTTGATTCGAGAGCACAATATGCGGTCTTTAGACAGGATTCAGAGAGCACATTTCGTCAATTATTATGTTCTCAGCAAGATTTATTATGTTGCCGCTGTTCTCCCTATTCCTACTGATATTGCACACAGAATTTTAGCCCTTGCAGGCTGGTACATTTGGCGAGGTAATATTTTTAAAGTCGCTTTCAAGGCTACCGCTTTACCTCGGTATAAAGGTGGTCTAGCCCTTAAAGATGTTGAATTACAGTGCTTAGCGATTTTTCTAGCTCGAACATCAAGGATCTTACGATGTAATCAGACAGGTCTTACAGCACGTCTATTCCAGCAGTTACGACCACCGGATATGACGCCACCGATAAATGTTGGACATATCCATCCCGAGCTCGTTCATATTCGCCGATATTACGTGGAGTCCAGCTATGTGCATCAACACCTACACCCATTCACTGCTGCGGCTGTCTACAGTGTATTTACGAATCGGCAACAGAATAACTCTATAGAAATGAAGTATCCTGGCAAGAACTGGCGACAAATTTGGATGAAGATCACCACTCCTCTTCTTCGTTCCCGAGTTCGTTCCGTGTGGTATGATGTTGTGAACGAGGTGATGCCCACGGGGGAGAAATTGTGTAAGATCCAATTACGGCCTACACCGACTTGCGACACATGTGGAAACATTGCAACACATATTATACTGCAGAGATCAGACGCAAATCTGTTATTGGACGAGAATCAAACTGGCTCTTATTAATAGAACGACGCCATCCGCAATACAACTGCAAGATATATTCCACCCTGACTGGCAATTATTTCCGAAATCTAAAAATAATAGCTATACCTGGTTAATTGGACAGTACCTACATTATATGCTGACGACTAAAACGCCTACACTTTCTGATTTTCATATGTATCTTATTGCCGAATATTACGCGATCAAACGATTACGAAAGTATAAAGAAAAATTTCAGAATTTTCTCATCGTTGCTTTGAATGATGGGAAGCTTTAAGTTTGCGAACCAATGGGTACGATCATTGCTTTTTTATTTCTTTCTTCTATTATCAGGGTATCTATTTGTCAGTTCTCAGGACTCCATTGCTTCATAGGTGGTACAATGTGTGCACCTAAGGTCAAAGAGAAGCAGCATGCAACAGGATGCCAAACTTGTGGAGCCAGTATTTATTTCTGGTGGTGGTGGTGGTTGTTGGGATGTTGAAGGGGGACTAAACAGCGAAGGTCATCAGTCCCCCATTCCAAAAACAGGCGAGCCGAAAATCGGCGAAGCAGGTAAAAACCGAAGGGGGGGGGGAGGAGACGCCCCCCAGTCGCTAAAAGAACACAATTGCAGCAACAAACACTACAGACAAGAAGAGTACAGAGGAACACCAGACAGAAATGAACAGAAGAAGATGAGATGGCCGGAGACTGGTCGACTGACCACAAGAACAAGAAAAAGGGAAAGAGTCAACCAGTCGACGACACAACAAAAGAGCAACAAACATTGAGAGACGCGAGGATAAAAGACACAGAAAGGGAAAGGTGCAGGACCCCCCTAAATGGAACCATAAAAAGGACCACCACGGATAAAATTTAAAACATTGTCAGCCATGGAGGCATCATCACATAAAATCAAAGGCAAAGTGCCCGGGAGATTCAAAGATTGCCAGAGGGTGCGCAGTCGGGGACACTCCAGCAAAATGTGGGCGACCGTCAGCCGAAACCCACACCGACACAGGGGGGGATCCTCCTGACGCAAAAGATGACCGTGCGTCAGGTAGGTATGGCCTATGCGTAGCCGACACAGGATGACAGAGTCCCTGCGAGAAGCCCGCAGGGAGGAGCGCCACACATCGGTCGTCTCCTTGACAGCCCGCAGTTTATTCGGGGATGTCATGCCTCGCCACTCAGCAGACCACACCCCAAGCACCTTACGGCGCAACACCAGCTGCTGATCTCGAGCTGGGAGGCCGATCTCCAAAGCTGGGGCGTCGATCGCCCCTTTGGCCAGCCTGTCTACACGTTCGTTCCCCGGGATGCCAACATGACCTGGCGTCCAAACCAAGACCACCGAACGACCAGAACGGGCAATGGCGGAAACAGACTCCTGAATAGAGGACACCAGAGGAGAGGAGGGATAGCAGCGATCGATGGCCTGAAGGCTGCTCAGGGAGTCACTGCAGATCACGATGGACCTAAATGAGCAGAAACGCATATGCTCAAGAGCGCGCAATATGGCCACCAGCTCTGCAGTAAAAATACTGCAGCCAGCCGGCAAGGAGCGCTGCTCAACATGGGCAGCATGAGCAAAAGCGTTGGCAGTGCGACCATCAACCAGGGAACCATCAGTGTAGACAGTCTCACAGTCCGAAAATGAGGCTTGGAGCGCAAGAAAACGGACACGGAGGGCCACAGGCGGAACCGAGTCCTTGGGTCCCTGTGCCAAGTCCAGACGGACGGACGGCCGGGACAAACACCAGGGAGGCGTAGGTGCACAGACCCGGAATGGAGGCGGAAGAGGGAATGAACCCAATTCCGACAGCAGGGACTGAACGCGGACAGCTAAAGAAAGCCCAGACCGAGGTCGCCGTTCGGGCAGATAGAGGACCGTGACAGGGAAAAGCAGACGACGATTGGGATGGCCCGGCGAGCAATGCACGTGGACAGCATAGTCGGCGAGCAGTCTATGGCGGCGAATCCGCAGCGTGGGAACCACGGCCTCCACCAGTAGACTATCCACGGGGCTGGTACGAAAAGCGCCAGTTGCAAGCCGGGCCCCACAGTGGTGTATGGGGTCTAACAACTGCAACACTGAGGGTGATGCGGACCCATAGGCCAGGCTCCCATAATCAAGCCGGGACTGCACAAGGGCTCTGTACAATCACAACAGCGTGCAGCGATCTGCACCCCAAGACGTGTGGCTAAGGCAGCGGAGGGCGTTGAGGTGCCACAAGCATTTTTGCTTCAGCTGAGTAATATGAGGAACCCATGTGAGCCGGGCATCAAACACGAGTCCCAAGAAGCGGCAAGTATCCACCACTTCAAGCAGGTGGCCGCCGAGGTAAAGTTCAGGATGAGGGTGGACCGTCCGACGCCTGCAGAAGTGCGTAACTCGAGTCTTGGCTGCAGAGATGGTGGTGGTGGTGGTTGTTGGGATGTTTAAGGGGGACTAAACAGCTAAGGTCATCAGTCCCCCATTCCAAAAAACAGGCGAGACAAAGGCGCGGAGCAGATAAAACCCCAAGGGGAAGGAGACTCCCCCCCCCCAGGCACTAAAGAACACAAATTAGCCAACAAACACTACAGAAAAGAAGAGTACAGACGAACACCAAACAGAAAGAAACAGAAGAAAAGAAAATGGCCGGAGACTGGTTGACTGACCACAAGAACAAAAAAAGGGAAAGAGTCAACCATCCGACGACACAACAAAACAGCAACAAATATTGAGAGACACGAGGACAAAAGACACAGAAAGGGAAAGGTGCAGGACCCCCCTAAATCGAACCATAAAAAGGACTACCACGGATAAAATGTAAAAATTGTCAGCCATGGAGGCATCGTCGGATAAAACCGAAGCCAAAGTGCCCGGGAGATTAAAAGATTGCTGGAGTGTGCGCAGTCGAGGACACTCCAGCAAAATGTGGCCGACCGTCAGCCGGGACCCACACCGACACAGGGGGGGATCCTCCTGATGCAACAGATGGCCGTGCGTCAGGTATGTATGGCCGATGCGCAGCCGACACAGGACCACCGAGTCCCTGCGAGAAGCCCGCAGGGAGGAACGCCACACATCGGTCGTCTCCTTGACAGCCCGCAGTTTATTTGGGGCTGTCATGCCACGCCACTCAGCAGCCCACATCCCAAGCACCTTACGGCGCAACACCAGCTGCTGGTCGCGAGCCGTAAGGCCGATCTCCAAAGCTGGGGCGTCGATCGCCCCTTTGGCCAGCCTGTCAACACGTTCGTTCCCTGGGATGCCAACATGACCTGGCGTCCAAACCAAGACCACCGAACGACCAGAACGGGCAATGGCGGAAACAGACTCCTGAATAGAGGACACCAGAGCAGAAGAGGGATAGCAGCGGTCGATGGCCTGAAGGCTGCTCAGGGAGTCACTGCAGATGACGATTGACCGACCTGAGCAGAAACGCATATGCTCAAGAGCGCGCAATATGGCCACCAGCTCTGCAGTAAAAATACTGCAGCCAGCCGGCAAGGAGCGCTGCTCTACATGGGCAGTGTGAGCAAAAGCGTAGGCAGTGCGACCATCAACCAGGGAACCATCAGTGTAGACAGGCTCACAGTCCGAAAATGAGGCGAGGAGCGCAAGAAAACGGCGACGGAGGGCCACAGGCGGAACCGAGTCCTTGGGTCCCTGTGCCAAGTCCAGACGGACGGACGGCCGGGACAAACACCAGGGAGGCGTAGGTGCACGGACCCGGAAGGGAGGCAGAAGAGGGAATGACCCCAGTTCCGACAGCAGGGACCGGACGTGGACAGCTATGGAAAGCCCAGACCGAGGTCGCCGTTCGGGCAGATGCAGAACCGTGACAGGGAAAAGCAGGCGACGATTGGGATGGCCCGGCGAGCAATGAACGTGGACAGCATAGTCGGCGAGCAGTCGATGGCGGCGAATCCGGAGCGGGGGAACCCCGGCCTCCACCAGTAGACTTTGCACAGGGCTGGTACGAAATGCGCCAGTTGCAAGCTGAACCCCACAGTGATGTATGGGGTTTAACAACTTCAACACTGAGGGTGATGCAGACCCATAGGCCAGGCTCCCATAATCAAGCCTGGACTGCACAAGGGCTCTGTACAGTCGCAACAGCGTGCAGCGATCCGCACCCCAAGATGTGTGGCTGAGGCAGCAGAGGGCGTTGAGGTGCCGCCAGCACTTTTGCTTCAGCTGAGTACTATGGGGAACCCATGTGAGCCGGGCATCAAACACGAGTCCCAAGAAGCGGCAAGTGTCCACCACTGCAAGCAGGTGCCCGTCAAGGTAAAGTTCAGGATGAGGGTGAACCGACGGGCGCCTGCAGAAGTGCATAACTCGAGTCTTGGCTGCAGAGAACTCAAAACCGTGAGTCAGAGCCCATGATCCTGCCTTGCGAACGGCTACTTGCAGCCTGCGTTCGGCGACTCCCGTAGTCGTGGAGCTAAAGGAGATGCAGAAGTCGTCGGCATACAAAGAAGGAGACACCGACGACCTCACAGCTGCAGCCAGACCATTAATGGCCACGAGAAATAAGGACATGCTCAACACCGAGACCTGCGGGATCCCATTTTCCTGTGTATAAGATGAACTAGAGGCGGCACCGACTTGCACCCGGAAAGAGCGGCGCAATAAAAAGGTTTGAAGAAAAGCCGGGAGCCGACCACGAAGACCCCACGCATGCAGCGTGGCAAGAATGTGATGCCGCCATGTGGTGTCATACGCCTTCCGCAGATCAAAAAATACAGCAACGAGATGCTGACGTCGGGCAAAGGCCGTACGGATAGCAGATTCCAGCCGCACCAAATGGTCCGTTGCAGACCGGCCCCGACGGAAGCCACCCTGGGATGGAGCGAGGAGACCGCGCGATTCAAGGACCCAACACAAACGCCGCCCCACCAGACGTTCGAGCAATTTGCACAAA
Organism: Schistocerca nitens; assembly: GCF_023898315.1. NCBI lineage: Eukaryota > Metazoa > Arthropoda > Insecta > Orthoptera > Acrididae > Schistocerca > Schistocerca nitens. The sequence goes on from NC_064614.1 coordinate 831,173,233, forward strand.
ACGTTGGTGAGGGTAATGGGACGATAGCTGTCCACCGCCAGTGGGTCCGCACCGGGCTTCAAGATGGGGACAATAACACCCTCTCGCCATTGCGACGGGAACACGCCTTCGCTCCAAATGCGGTTAAATACCGCGAGAATGTGTCTCTGGCAGTCCCTGGAGAGATGCTTCAGCATCTGCGCGTGGATGCAGTCCGGTCCTGGTGCTGTATCAGGGCAATCGGCGAGGGCAGCGAGGAATTCCCTCTCGCTGAAGGGAGCATTGTATGTTTCAGAACGACGCGTGCAGAATGATAACGGCGTCTGCTCGGCTCGCTCCTTGAGAGAGCGAAAGGCGGGGGGATAAGATGCAGTCGCAGAGCTCTGAGCAAAGTGCGCAGCAAGGTGTTCAGCAATGGCGGCAGCGTCCGTGCAGACAGCGCCGTCCAAGGAGTTCCCAGGGACACCCATAGGGGTCTGGTATCCATAAATCCGCCGGATCCGGGACCACACGAGCGAGGGGGAGACACGGGAGCCCAAGGATGAGACATACCGCTCCCAGCATTCCTGCTTACACCGTGTAATAAGACGTCGGGCGTAGGCACGGAGCCTCTTAAAGGCGATGAGGGTCTCGAGAGACGGGTGCCGCCTATGACGCTGGAGAGCCCGCCTACGGTTGCGGATAGCCTCAGCAATTTTCGGCGACCACCAGGGTACAGCCTTCCTCCGAGGGAGTCCAGAAGAGCGGGGGATGGCAGCCTCGGCCGCCGAAATGATTGACGAGGTTAGGACACGGACCACCTCGTCAATGTCACGCTGTTGGGGAGACTCAATGGTTGCCGCCGAAGTAAAACCCGGCCAGTCAGCCCTGTGGAGAGCCCAGCGGGGCGGGCGCCCAGAAGAATGACACTGGGGCAGTGACAAATAGATGGGAAAATGGTCACTACCACACAGGTCAGGATGCACTCGCCAGTGGAGGGATGGGAAAAGTCCGGGGCTGCAAAGAGGGAGATCGATGGCCGAGAACGAGCCGTGGGCCACACTGAAAGGCGTGGGAGCACCGGTGTTCAAGAGGCTAAGGTCGAGTTGAGCCAACAAACGCTCCACGGCACGACCGCGGTCGTCAGAGACGGTCCCACCCCATAGAGGGTTGTGGGCATTGAAATCGCCCAGCAACAAGAAAGGTGGCGGCAGTTGGGCTATCAGAGCAGCCAGGACATGCTGCGCGACAGCACCATCTGGTGGAAGGTAAATACTGCAGACGGTAATAGCCTGTGGCGACCACACCCGAACAGCGACAGCCTCTAAAGCTGTTTGTAGAGGTACAAACTCGCTGTGAAGAGAGTTGAGGACATATATGCAGACGCCACCAGACACCCTTTCATAAGCTGCCCGGTTCTTAAAATAACCCCGATAGCCACGGAGGGCGGGGGTTTGCATTGCTGGAAACCAAGTTTCCTGCAGAGCAATGCAAAGTAAAGGATGAAGGCCCATAAGTTGGCGGAGCTCAGCTAGATGGTGGAAGAAACCGCTGCAGTTCCACTGGAGGATGGTATGGGCCATGGATGGGAAAGGCGTGAAGGGACTGGGGAGGCAGATTACGCCTCCGGGGCCCCTGCAGCTACTGAGTCACGACCTGTACAACAGCCATCTACTGCGTCCGAGGGACGGGCGAGATCCATGTCCTCAGCGGACGCCAGAATCTCCACCTCATCCTCAGATGCAGAGCTTGTAGGAAGCGGTGGAATGGGTGCCACCGCAATATCGGTAGCCTTGGGGAGTTTCTTCTTCTTCTGCTTCTCGCGCTGCGTCTTGGGTGGTTCAGGCTGGGAGGGCGTCACTGGGTCAGTCTCAGGGACAGACGATGACCGAGTGTCCCGACGACCAGGGACCGGCGGTTGTTTAAGCCACTTGCGGCTATCGGCTTTGGTACCGGTCGGAACTTGCGAAGGGAGGTCCCCAAGGGACCCCTTCCTGACGAGAGTAGCCGAAGAAGCCTTACGCTTCTCCGGCTGGGAAGGGGGAACTGATGTCCCCGATGGTTGGGGGGGTGTTGCTCCTGAAGTAGACGGAGCAGGAGCAACAGTGGGTTTAGTGCCCCCCACCATCAAAGGGCAGGTGTGGGACTTCGACTCTGCGAGCTGGCTGGAGAGGATGGAACCGTAGCAGGAGTGACAGTTGCGGCATAAGAAGCTGTCATGCGCACTGGATGAAGCCGATCATATTTCCGCTTCGCCTCAGTGTACGTCAGGCGGTCGAGAGTCTTGATTTCCATTATATTCCGCTCCTTCTGCAGAATCGGACAGTCTGGCGAGCAAGGCGGATGGTGCGCACCACAGTTCACACAGATTGGAGGCGGGGCACAGGATGGGATGGTCGACCGCAATCGCGACAGACGAGGTCGGAAGCACAGCGTGAAGACATATGGCCGAACTTCCAACACTTGAAGCACCGCATCGGGGGAGGGAAATATGGCCTGACATCACAACGGTACACCATCACCTTGACCTTCTCAGGTAACGTGTCACCCTCGAAGGCCAAGATGAAGGCACCGGTGGCAACTTGACGATCCCTCGGACCCCGGTGGACGCGCAGGACGAAATGGACACCTCGGCGCTCCAAGTTGGCGCGCAGCTCGTTATCGGACTGTAAAAGGAGATCCCTGTGGAAGATTATGCCCTGGACAATATTCAGACTTTTATGGGGCGTGATAGTTACGGAGACATCCCCCAGCTTATTACAAGCGAGCAAGGCCCGCGACTGGGCGGAGGACGCCGTTTTTATCAACACCGATCCGGACCGCATCTTGGACAAGCCCTCCACCTACCCAAACTTGTCCTCTAAATGCTCTACAAAGAACTGAGGCTTCACGGATAGAAACGAGTCACCATCAGCTCTAGTACACACAAGATACCTGGGCGAATACTGCTCACTTGCATTTAATGCCTTTCGTTCCTCCCACGGTGTGGCGAGGGAGGGGAACGATTTGGGGTCATAAACGTTACCTTTGAAATGGGCCCTCGAACGCTTAGAGACTGCTGGTGGCTGGCCACCAGCAAGAGAAGATGTGCCACGCTTCATTGCGTGTCATCCACCCTGATGCCACCTACTCCGACCAAGGGCCCTCCCCACGGGCGCCACCCAGCCACAGCAAAGGCCACCTGGCAGGATGGCCATTGCCGGGAGTCCCGATGCCCCAAGGAGATGGGCATCTACTCCTCGGCATACGTGGGGAGTTAACGGCGCAGGCATCAGTAGAGCGATCCCTGTGTTGTCAGGGGGCTACAACCAAGAGGGTACATGGCGGCCCCACCACAACGGACTGGCTACCGTGCTGGATCTTAGGTGCAAAATGTCCAGGGTCGTCATCGCAAACAACACCGCAGATTGCAGGGTGGTAATCGCCCAAGAGATGGAAAACGAGCGGGACACCATTGCAACGACGAAAAAGCCGGCTAAAGGTCTCAATGCACGACGGATACAGTGCACCATGTAAGGCGCCCTTCCCCAATTGGCTCGCTCTTCGGAAGAATTTAGAAAGATGGAGGTCAAACCCGAGAGGGGACCATCACATAAGGCCGAAACATTTGAGACTCCTTTTAGTCGCCTCTTACGACAGGCAGGTATACCGCGGGCCTATTCTAACCCCCGAACCCGCAGGGGGGGCTGCAGAGAACTGAAAACCATGAGTCAGAGCCCATGATGCTGCCTTGCGAACGGCGACTTGCAGCCTGCGTTCGGCGACTCCCGTAGTCATGGAGCTAAATGAGATGCAGAAGTCGTCGGCATACAAAGAAGGAGACACCGACGACCCCACGGCTGCCGCCAGACCATTAATGGCCACTAGAAATAAGGAGACACTCAACACCGAGCCCTGCGGGACCCCATTTTCCTGTACATAAGATGAACTGGAGGCGGCACCGACTTGCACCCGGAAAGAGCGGCGCAATAAAAAGGTTAGAAGAAAAGCCGGGAGCCGACCACGAAGACCCCACTCATACAACGTGGTGAGGATGTGATGCCTCCATGTGGTGTCATACGCCTTCCGCAGATCGAAAAACACAGCAACGCGATGCTGACGTCGGGCAAAGGCCATACGGACAGCAGATTCCAGCCGCACCAAATTGTCCGTGACAGACCGGCCCCGACGGAAGCCACCCTGGGATGGAGCGAGGAGACCGCGCGACTCAAGGACCCAACACAAACGCCGCCCCACCATACGTTCGAGCAATTTGCACAAAACGTTGGTGAGGGTAATGGGACGATAGCAGTCCACCGCCAGTGGGTCCGCACCGGGCTTCAAGATGGGGACAATAACACCCTCTCGCCGTTGCGATGGGAACACGCCCTCCCTCCAGATGCGGTTAAAGATGGTGAGGACGTGTCTCTGGCAGTCCCTGGAGAGATGGTTCAGCATCCGTGCGTGGATGCAGTCTAGTCCTGGTGCTGTATCAGGGCAATCGGCGAGGGCAGCGAGGAATTCACTCTCGCTGAAAGGAGCATTGTATTTTTCAGAACGACGCGTGCGGAACGATAACGGCGTCTGCTCGGCTCGCTCCTTGAGAGATGGTTGGTTGGTTTGTGGGATTAAAGGGACCAGACTGCGATGGTCATCGGTCCCTTTTTCCAAAAAAATTAAAACCGCCCAAAGAGAATAAGAAAAAACAAACAGCAGGAAAGACGTCAGACGACACAGGACGAGAAAGACCCCGACAGAGATCAGACAAAACAAAGTAAAACACACAGAGTGTGACGGTGGTTGGCCGACCATAGAGAAAAAAAGAGGAAAAGCCAACCACCAAGAACACATTAAAAACTCAGTTTGAAATCAGAGGCTAAAAGCCAGAATCAACGCTAAAAAAAAACAAACACTCAGATTAAACTATAAAAACACCCTGCCCGAATAAAACACAAAACTAAGTCCACCATGGCAGAGTCATCTAGTAAAAGGGCAGGGAGCGTGTCAGGCAGTGCGAACGTCTGCCTGAGCACAGCTAAAAGCGGACACTCCAATAAAATGTGCACCACAGATAAAACGGAGCCGCAGCGACACAGAGGTGGGTCCTCACGGCGCAATAAGTGGCCGTGTGTCAGCCGAGTGTGCCCAATGCGCAGCCGACAGAGGACAACAGACTCCTGGCGTGAGACCCGAATGGACGACCGCCACACAGTTGTCGACGCCTTGATACAACGGAGTTTGTTCGGTACGGGAAGGTTGCGCCATTCAGCGTCCCATAAAGCGAAAATTTTGCGGCGTAATAGTGCCCGCAAATCAGTCGCCGGGAGGCCAATCTCCAGAGGTGGTTGACCGGTGGCCTCTTTCGCCAGGCGGTCAACATTCTCATTCCCGGGGATCCCAACATGGCCTGGGGTAAAAACAAAGACCACAGAGCGGCCGCAACGGTCAAGAGTAGACAGGGACTCCTGGATAGCCATCACTAGACGGGAACGAGGGAAACACGGGTCGAGAGCTCGTAAACTGCTCAGGGAGTCGCTACAGATAACAAAGGACTCACCTGAGCAGGAGCGGATATACTCTAGTGCTCGAAAGATGGCGACCAGCTCAGCAGTGTAAACGCTGCAGCCAGCCGGCAAAGAACGTTGTTCGGACTGGTCCCCTAGAGTGAGCGCATAACCGACACGACCAGCAACCATCGAACCGTCAGTGTAAACAATTCCAGAGCCCTGATACGTGGCCAGGATGGAAGAAAAGCGGCGGTGGAAGGCCTCTGGAGGGACTGAGTCCTTCGGGCCCTGTGCCAAGTCGAGCCGAAGGTAAGGGCGAGGAACACACCATGGGGGCGTACGCAAAGTGGCCCGGAAAGGAGGTGGAACACGGAAAAATCCAAGCCCGGAGAGAAGCTCCTTAACGCGCACGGCGATCGGACAACCCGACCGGGGCCGACGCTCTGGCAGATGGACGACCGACTGCGGGAACAGCACACGGTAATTTGGATGCCTGGGCAAGCTAAAAACATGGGCAGCATAAGCAGCCAGTAATTGTTGGCGTCGTAACCGCAGTGGAGGGACACCTGCCTCCACTAGTAAGCTGTCCACAGGGCTGGTGCGGAAAGCACCAGTGGCAAGGCGTATCCCGCTGTGGAGAATTGGGTCCAGCACCCGCAACGCAGACGGGGATGCTGAGCCATAGGCCAGGCACCCATAATCCAGACGGGACTGGATTAACGCCTGGTAGAGCCGTAACAGGGTAGAGCGGTCGGCGCCCCAGCGGGTGTGGCTCAACATCGCAGTGCATTGAGATGACGCCAACACGCCTGTTTGAGCTGCCGGATATGAGGCAGCCAAGTCAACCGGGCATCGAAAACCACGCCCAAAAACCTGTGTGATTCCACCACCGAAAGAAGTTCGCCGTTAAGAGAAAGCTGCGGCTCCGGGTGGACAGTACGTCGCCGGCAGAAATGCATAATGCGGGTCTTGGCTGCCAAAAACTGGAACCCATGCGCTACAGCCCAAGACTGCGCCTTATGGATAGCGCCTTGTAGCTGACGTTCAACAGCTGCAATGCCAGTAGAGCTGTAGTAAAGGCAGAAGTCGTCAGCATACAGGGAAGCGGAGACAGAATTTCCCACGGCCGCAGCAAGCCCGTTAATGGCTATTAAAAACAGACAGCCACTTAAAACAGAACCCTGTGGCACACCGTTCTCCTGGACGTGGGAGGAACTATACGAGGCCGCGACTTGTACGCGGAAGGTACGACACGACAGAAAATTGCGGATAAAAATCGGCAGAGGACCCCAAAGACCCCATCGATGAAGCGTAGAAAGGATGTGATGACGCCATGTCGTATCGTACGCCTTCCGCATGTCGAAAAAGACAGCGACCAGGTGCTGATGGCGGGCAAAGGCAGTACGGATGGCCGACTCCAGGCTCACCAGATTGTCGGTGGCGGAGCGGCCTTTACGGAACCCACCCTGAGACGGAGCCAGAAGGCCCCGAGACTCCAGTACCCAATTCAAGCGCCGGCTCACCATCCGTTCAAGCAACTTGCAAAGAACGTTGGTGAGGCTAATAGGACGGTAGCTGTCCACCTCCAGAGGGTTCTTTCCAGGTTTCAAAACGGGTATGACAATGCCTTCCCGCCATTGCAACGAAAACTCCCCCTCGACCCAAAGACGGTTGTAAAGATCGAGAAGGCGCCGCTGGCAGTCCACTGAAAGGTGTTTCAGCATCTGACAGTGGATGCCATCTGGCCCAGGAGCGGTATCAGGGCAAGCAGCTAGGGCACTGCGAAATTCCCACTCACTAAATGGAGCATTGTAAGATTCTGGGTGGTTGGTGCGAAACGAAAGGCTCCGACGTTCCATCCGCTCTTTAATGGAGCGGAAGGCCTGGGAGTAATTCGCAGAAGCGGAACTCATTGCAAAATGCTCTGCTAAGCGATTTGCAATAACGTCGGAGTCAGTACAAACTGCACCATTCAGTGAGAGCGCAGGGACGCTGACAGGTGGCCGATAGCCGTAGATGCGTCGAAGCTTGGCCCAGACCTGCGATGGAGTGACATGGAGGCCAATGGTGGACACATACCGCTCCCAGCACTCCTTCGGGCCTTGGCGGATAAGGAGGCGGGCCCGCGCACGCAGTCGTTTGAAGGCGATAAGGTGGTCTATGGAGGGATGTCGCTTGTGACGCTGGAGCGCCCGCCGGCGATCTTTAATCGCTTCAGCGATCTCAGGTGACCACCAAGGCACAGCCTTCCGCCGAGGGGGTCCAGAAGAACGGGGAATGGCAGATTCGGCGGCAGTAACGATGCCGGTGGTGACCGTATGAACCACTGCATCAATGTCATCAGTAGAGAGAGGCTCAAAAGCGGCAGTGGAGGAGAACAAGTCCCAGTCAGCCTTATTCATAGCCCATCTGCTAGGGCGCCCAGAAGAGTGACGCTGTGGTAGTGACAAAAAGAGCGGAAAGTGGTCACTACCACACAGGTCGTCATGCACACTCCATTGGACAAACGGTAAGACGCTATGGCTACAGATTGAAAGGTCAATGGCGGAGTAGGTGCCATGCGTCACACTGAAGTGTGTGAAGGGACCATCATTTAACAGCGAGAGATCGAGCTGCGACAATAGATGCTCAACGATGGCGCCTCGACCTGTTGCCACTGACCCACCCCACAGAGGGTTATGGGCGTTGAAGTCGCCCAATAGCAAGAAAGGTGGCGGCAATTGGGCGACCAGTGCAGCCAGGACATGCTGCGAGACATCACCATCCGGTGGAAGGTAAAGACTGCAGACGGTAACAGCCTGTGGCGTCCACACCCGTACAGCGACAGCCTCTAAAGGCGTCTGGAGAGGGACATACTCGCTGTGCAGAGTGTGAAGGACATATATGCAGACGCCACCAGACACCCTTTCATAAGCCGCTCGGTTCTTATAATAACCCCGATAGCCACGGAGGGCGGGGGTTCGCATTGCTGGAAACCAAGTTTCCTGGAGAGCAATGCAGAAGAAAGGTGAAGGCTGATAAGTTGGCGGAGCTCAGCTAGATGGTGGAAGAAACCGCTGCAGTTCCACTGGAGAATGGTGTTGTCCACGGCTGGGAAAAGCGTGACGGGACTGGGAAGGCAGATTACGATGCTGGGTCACCTGCTGCCTCCGATGGAGCACCCGTGCAAATGCCATCCATTGCGTCCGAGGGACCGGCAAGAGCGAGGTCCTCAGCGGACGCCAGAATCCCCACCACGTCCTCAGAGGCAGAGCTTGTAGGAAGCGGTGGGATGGGTGCCACCGCAATATCGTTGGTCTTGGGGACTTTCTTCTTCTTCTGCTTGTCATGCTGTGCCTTCGGCGGTTCAGGCTTCATGGGCATCACTGGGTCAGTCTCAGGGACAGACGACGACCGCGAGGCCCGACGACCAGGGACTGTGTGTGTTTGTGTGTGTGTTTGAGGTTTACGGGCGCTAAACAGCGGGGTCATCAGCGCCCAAACGCATAAAAATAGGAACACATGCAGTGAAGGGACTAAGACGGACAGGGAACAAGGAGAACGGCTAAAAGACACAGATATGACGCAGTTTCAAATCCTCACATACAGAGGCAAAACAAGAGGAGAAGGAACACACGAAAAAGGAAGGGAAACAAGGAAAAGAGAACAGAAACCGAAGGGAAACAAGGAGGTAATCGTGACTGGCTGACCTCTGACCTAAAACCTGCGTGAGCCAGTCACCCAGCAGCACATTAAAACCCTCTCCCTAAAATCCGAGGCAACAAATTGGACAGGACACAAAACCGTAAGACCTTAACTACAGTAGTGTCGTCATCTTGTAAAATAGAGGGCAAATCCGGTGGCAAAGAAACCACCGCCCTCTGGTCAGAGAATAAAAGACAGTCAAGTAAAATGTGGCGGACAGTAATCTGGACGCCACAAGCACTGCAGATTGGGGGGTCCTCCCGCCGGAGTAAAAAGCCATGCGTGAAGGGACTGTGCCCGATGCGGAGGCGAGTGAGGAGAACCTCATCTCGCCTGCATGACTGGTAGGACGTACGCCATGGCCGCGTGGTGGCCTTGACCAGACGCAGCTTATTTTCACCGACTGCCAGCCACTACTCTTCCCACCGACGCAGAATGCGAAAACGCAGGAGGGAGGTAACAGCATGGAGGGGGACGGCACATGCAACAACGTGAGGGAGGGAACACACATCTTTGGCAGCCACATCCGCCAGTTCGTTTCCCCTAATACCCACGTGCCCCGGCACCCAGCAGAAGGAAACCTCCTTCCCCTGCCGTTGCAGGTGGAGTAGGGCATCATGGATGTTCTGGACGACCGTATCCGCTGGGTACAAGTGTTGCATGGTCTGAAGGGCACTCAGGGAGTCAGAACAGATGAGGAACTTACGACTGGGATTACATCTCATCTGCTCCAATGCCCGCAGGATCGCAAACAATTCGGCATCAAAGATGGTAAACGCTGCAGGAAGCCGGAACTTGACGACTCGATCAGGGAAAACAACAGCACAACGAACAGAGTCCCCCTGTTTAGAGCCATCCGTAAATACTGGTACATGGTCGGGATGCTGGTTTAAAATATCATAAAATAAGGAGGTAAAAACAAACGCAGGAGTGCAGCCCCTCCGGTACTCCGACAAGTCTAAAAGGACGCTGGGCCTCTGGAGCAACCAGGGAGGCAGGCGAGTAAAACCTTGTCGTTGGGGGGCCACACGCTCGACACCAAGGGACTCAAGCAAATGCTTGGCACGAATCCCAAATGGTCTCGTAGCCCTGGGACGACTGGAAAAGAGACGTTCCATAGGCGGTCGGGCAACGGTAGGGTACGCAGGGGAGGTAGGACAGGCAAGGAATTGACACACCCGTCGCACCATGAGGAGTTTCCGCCGGATGGCGAGCGGCGGTTCCCCTGCCTCAGCACACAGGCTGGGGATGGGACTGGTACGGAAGGCACCAGTGGCCAGCCTGATACCCTCATGGTGTACTGCGTCAAGGATCTTCAGATACGAAGGCCGTGCGGTCCCATACACGGTGCAACCATACTCAAGACGCGATCGGACGAAAGCCCTATAAAACTGCAGCAGACGCGCCCGATCTGCTCCCCAGGACCGATGGCTCAGACACTTCAAAATATTCAGCGCCTTCAGGGCCCGCACCTTGAGGTCTTTAAAGTGAGGCAACCACGACAACTTGGAATCAAAAGTGAGGCCCAGGAACCACACAGTGTCTCTAAAAGGAAGAATGGTGTCCCTCAGACGCAATTCAGGGGAGGTAAAAAGACGTCGAGAACGATTAAAATGAACACACACACATTTGTCTGCAGAAAAGGTAAAACCTGTCTTCGCAGTCCATGCCTCTAATCGCTGTATCGTAAGCTGCAACTGCCGACTAGCAGTGACAAGACTGGAGGAAGAACAGAAAACAGCAAAATCGTCCACAAACAACGAGCATTGGGCAGGACTCCGGACAGTGGACGTGATATTGTTAATGGCGACGGCAAAGAGGGTGACACTTAAAACGCTTCCCTGAGGAACACCATTCTCCTGCACATACAAATCAGATAGCACATTACCAACCCTATATCGAAAGAGGCGGTGGGAAAGAAAGGACCGAATGAAGATGGGGAGACGGCCACGAAAGCCCCACTCATGGAGTTGATTGAGGATATGGCGGCGCCAAGTAGTGTCATACGCCTTATGAATGTCAAAGAAGTCACCTAGACAATGCTGGTTACGCAGGAAGGCCTGCTGGATGGCCGCCTCAAGCAGGGTCAAGTTGTCGATAGTGGAACGACATTTCCGAAAGCCACACTGAGAGGGGCTAAGGAGCTGCCTGGTCTCGAGCAGCCAAACCAGGCGACGGTTGACCATGCGTTCCAACGTCTTCCCGACACAGCTCGTCAAAGCAATACTCCGATAACTACTGGGATGCGTTCGGTCCTTCCCCGGTTTGAGGAGGGGGATCAAAATCGCCTCCCTCCACGAGTCAGGGTACGTGCCAGATAACCATATCATATTAAAAATTTCAGGAGAACTTCCTTGGAAGGCAGTAACGAGTGCTGCAGCATGCTGTACCGGATTTGATCATGGCCAGGTGCAGTATGATGAGCCTCAGACAGCGCCGAATCCAGTTCCCACATTGTGAAGGGGCAGTTGTAGGGTTCAGAATTTGGAGACCGGAAGTCCAAGTGACCCCTCTCGCTGGCAGTGCGGTAGCGGCAGAAAGCTGGATCACAGTGAATAGTAGCGGTAGATTCCGCAAAATGCATAGCCAGTGTCTGGGCAATGTCTCTCGGCGCCGTGAGGAGACTTCCCTGATGCAGCAATGCCGTGACAGGTAGCCGGCCGAGTTTCCCGGAAATCCTCCTGATGGCTTCCCATACTTTCGTAGAATTAGTGGAACGGGAGATGGAATTCAAGAACGATTGCCATGACCGTCGTTTGCTCTCTTTAATCACTCGCCGCGCTTGGGCCCTTGCCACCCGAAAGGCCGCAAGATTGTCAGCGGAGGGACTGCACTTGAAGCGGCGCAGAGCTGCACGGCGGGCTCGGATGGCTGAGCGGCACTCAGTGGTCCACCAAGGGACAGGACGCCTCTTTGGATGACCGGATGACCGTGGGATTGACAATTCAGCAGCATGGGAGATCACGGCTGTAACATGGTCTACCCATTTGTGGACACTGGCACGGTGTTCCAAAACAGCCAGTTGGCTGAAAAGTGTCCAGTCAGCTCTGCAGAGGTGCCACCGGGGCGGCACTGGTAATGCCTCAGCCTCATCCAGAAGGCGAATCCAAAGGGGGAAGTGGTCACTAGAATGGAGGTCTGCAGCAACCTCCCACAGAGCAGAATCCGCGAGTGCTGGAGAGCAAAAGGAAAGGTCAATAACTGATGACGACCCAGAAGCAGTACAGAAATGGGTGGGAGCACCAGAGTTGAGGATGCACAGGTCTTCAGACATCATGAGGTTTTCCAGAATGCGACCCCTGGGGCAAGTAGTCGAAGAGCCCCATAAGACATTATGTGCATTGAACTCCCCCAGAAGAAGAAATGGGCGGGGGAGTTGGCTAATAAAGTCTGTGAGAGCCTCAGAGTCCATCGCATCCTGAGGTGGTAAGTAAAGTGAACAGACTGTGAGCCTCCGACCCACAAGAATGTCAACTGCAACTGCTTGCAAGTCTGTAACGAGAGGGAGCTCAGATGAGGGGTGCATGTCACGGACAAAAACCGCAACACCACCTTTTGCCCTTTGCCCCGTCAGATCATCTTTCCGATATACGGTATAGCCCCGTAAAAAAGGAACATCAGTGGCCCAAAAATGTGTCTCTTGGAGACATAAGCACAAAGGGCACTCTCGTACAAGGAGTTGTAATTCGGCCACATGCGTCCTGAACCCATTCAGGTTCCACTGTAATATGGGAGCCAGTGATCAGGGTGGTTGAACTTTCACCCTGCCTCTGTGTTTTGGAGGAGAGCCCGTACTGGCCGGAGATTTATTCCTGGGGCGAGAAGATCGCCCCCGGTCGACATCAATGTCCATCAGCTCCGATGACGACCCACGGGAGATGTCAGACAGTACGATGGCCTCGTCATCGGACCGCCCTGACCAGTCTCCTCAGGTGGCAAAACCTTCACTTTCGGCGTCTTTGTCTTGGGGGGGCTTAGAAGGCAGAGCCTTGGCAGCAGGTGGAGCTGTACCCGCCTGGGCAGAAGGCGCCATATGGGAAGAGGCAGGAAGTACCCCAATGTCAGCAACCACGGCCTAGTCCGACGTTGCGGGGAGGGCCGCAGGTTTCAAAACAACCGCAGCAGCACAAGTGCACTGGCAAACGCAGGTGTTAGTGCTAACACTAGCAACCTCCGTTTGCGTAGCAACAGTGGCCATTTGTACCGGTTTTTTCAGAGCGGAAGCGAAAGATGTAAACACAGGAGGTTGCATGGCCTTAAAGAGCTTCTTGGCCTCACCATAGGGGATGCGCTTAGATGTTTTGATCTCCTGGATCTTCCGTTCGTCGAGATAGATGGGGCAGACCCGGCTCCAGACAGGGTGACTCCCAGAGCAATTCACGCACTTCACAGGCGACGAACAATCGGCTCCGTCATGAGTAGGCTGACCACATTTACCACAAGTGGCTATCCCATTGCACCCCAACGTAGTATGCCCAAAGCGCTGACATTTAAAATAGCGCATTGGGTTGGGGAAATATGGCCTTACTGGTAAACGTAAGAACCCCGCTTTAACATGCTCTGGGAGTCGTGGGCAACTGAACGTGAGAATAAACGAGTCGGATTTGACTAGGTTCCCATCGACTCGTTTCATAATGTGAAGCACGTCAACAATACCTTCATCAGCCCATTCAGATTTTAACTCGTCTGTGGGGATATCCACCAAGTCCCGACATGTCACAACACCCTTACTGTAGTTCAGAGTGGAGTGGAGCTCGGTCTCGATAGCGTACTCACCGAGACAGGTTGCCTTCCGAAGAGAAGTGACTTGACGGGAACTAGAGGTCTCAACTAACAGAGTCCCATTGCGCAGTCGCTTCACAGATTTAAGTGTTCCTGCAATTCCCTCAAGACCCTTGTGGATGTAAAAGGGAGAAACCCTCTCAAAGCTACCCTCCTTCCGTTTAATAATCAAAAACACATTCTGATTATCAGCATGTGCTCTGTTACGACAGTTTGATAAATCTCGATCAACACTAGGCGCTGGAGGATTCGCAGCACGAAGTCGCTTCTTCGATGGGGTGTGTTTTCCTACTAGTGGCCCACCCAAGCTACTGGTAGGGGGAAATGTAGAGGTCGAAGGGTCCATTGCGGTCCCACGAGCCGCTAGGGAATTAAAGGTCCGCTCAGACAGAGCCCCGCGTGCCTGAGTAAGCCTAATACAACTGGGGTGTGGCAGGTGCCCCAGAGGTTGCCCGCTTGCGACTGTTCCACCTCAACAGCCATGCATCTCATAGGCGCGGAGCACACCGTAAGATTGAGGGGTTTTTATAGAGGTTGGCCTTCCTCGCAATCCAGGCGGTCAAGCCAAGATTACCATTCCCCGCAGCACACAACATTCCACCGCCGCGCCATACGGTGGTCGCTGAAGCATGTCCTAGGGTTACGGTGACAGGAGACCGGCGGCGCCGACCAGTCCCCAGCTCAGGACCCCGGGGTCGCCATGCCCGTACTCAGCAAATGAATGCTGAGCCCCTGGGGGGACCAGGGACTGGCGGTTGTTTCAGCCACTTGCGGGCGTCCGCTTTTCCACTGGTCGGAACTTGCGAAGGGAGATCCCCAAGGGATCCTTTCCTGGCGAGAGTAGCCGAAGAAGTCTTACGCTTCTCCGGCTGGGAAGGGGGAGCTGATGTCCCCGATGGTTGGGAGGGTGTTGCTCCTGGAGAAGATGGAGCAGGAGCAACAGGGTGTGAAGTGCCCCCCACAAGCAAAGGGGGTTTTGGATGCTGACCAATCATAGAACCAACCGTATGGGACGACACAGAAGATGGAAGAACCGTCGCAGCAGCAGCGGCGTACGTTGACGTTATTGGCACAGGATGGAGCCTCTCATATTTCCGCCTAGCCTCAGAGTACGTCAGACGGTCCAGGGTTTTATATTCCATTATCTTCCTTTCTTTCTGGAAGATCCTACAGTCCGGCGAGCAGGGGGAATGGTGTTCTCCGCAGTTAACACAGATAGGAGGCGGGGCACATGGAGTATCAGGATGCGAAGGACGTCCAAAATCCCGACACGTGATGCTGGCAGTACAGCGAGATGACATATGCCCGAACTTCCAGCATTTAAAACACCGCATCGGAGGAGGGATATATGGCTTCACATCACAACGATTAACCATCACCTTGACCTTTTCGGGTAATACATCACCTTCGAAGGCCAAGATGAAGGCACCGGTGGCTACCTGATTATCCCTCGGACCCCGATGGACGCGCCGGACGAAGTGAACACCTCGTCGTTCGAGGTTGGCGCGTAATTCATCGTCGGACTGCAGAAGAAAATCCCTGTGGAATATAATCCCCTGGACCATGTTGAGACTCTTATGCGGCGTGATGCTAACGGAAACATCCCCCAACTTGTCACAATTGAGCAACCTCCGTGACTGGGCAGAGGATGCTGTTTTGATGAGCACAGAACCAGAGCGCATCTTGGTTGGTTGGTTGGTTGGTTTGTGGGATTAAAGGGACCAGACTGCGACGGTCATCGGTCCCTTTTTCCAAAAAAAAAAAAAATAAAGTCGCCCAAAGAGAACGAAAAACAAACAGCAGGAAAGACGTCAGACGACACAGGACGAGAAAGACTCCGACAGAGAACAGACAAAACAAAGTAAAACACACAGAGTGTGACGGTGGTTGGCCGACCATAAAGAAAAAAAAAGAGGAAAAGCCAACCACCAAGAACACATTAAAAACTCAGTTTAAAATCAGAGGCTAAAAGCCAGAATCAACGCTAAAAAACATAAACACTCAGATTAAACTATAAAAACCCCCTGCCCGAATAAAACGCAAAACTAAGTCCACCATGGCAGAGTCATCTAGTAAAAGGGCAGGGAGCGTGTCAGGCAGTGCGAACGTCTGCCTGAGCACAGCTAAAAGCGGACACTGCAATAAAATGTGCACCACAGAGAAAACGGAGCCGCAGCGACACAGAGGTGGGTCCTCACGGCGCAACAAGTAGCCGTGCGTCAGCCGAGTGTGCCCAATGCGCAGCCGGCAGAGGACAACAGACTCCTGGCGGGAGACCCGAATGGACGACCGACACACGGTCGTCGACGCCTTGATACGACGGAGCTTGTTTGGCACAGGCAGGTTGCGCCATTCAGCGTCCCATAAATCGGAAATTTTGCGGCGTAATAGTGCCCGCAAATCAGTCGCCGGGAGGCCAATCTCCAGAGGTGGTTGACCGGTGGCCTCTTTCGCCAGGCGGACAACATTCTCATTCTCGGGGATCCCAACATGGCCTGGGGTCCAAACAAAGACCACAGAGCGGCCGCAACGGTCAAGAGTAGACAGGGACTCATGGATAGCCATCACCAGACGGGAACGAGGAAAACACTGGTCGAGAGCTCGTAAACTGCTCAGGGAATCGCTACAGATAACGAAGGCCTCACCTGAGCAGGAGCAGATATACTCTAGGGCTCGAAAGATGGCGACCAGCTCAGCAGTGTAAACGCTGCAGCCAGCCGGCAAAGAACGTTGTTCGGACTGGTCCCCTAGAGTGAGTGCATTACCGACTCGACCAGCAACCATCGAGCCTTCGGTGTAAACAATGCCAGAGCCCTGATACGTGGCCAGGATGGAATAAAAGCGGCGGCGGAAGGCTTCTGGAGGGACTGAGTCCTTCGAGCCCTGTGCCAAGTCTAGCCGAAGGCAAGGGCGAGGAACGCACCACGGGGGTGTACACAGAGGTGCCCGGAAAGGAGGTGTAACAAGGACAAGCCCAAGCCCAGAGAGAAGCTCCTTGACGCGTACGGCGATCGGACAACCCGACCGGGGCCGACGGTCTGGCAAATGGACGACTGACTGCGGGAACAGGACATGGTAATTTGGATGCCCGGGCGAACTAAAAACATGGGCAGCATAAGCAGCCAGTAATTGTTGGCGTCGGAACCGCAGTGGAGGGACACCTGCCTCCACTAGGACGCTGCCCACAGGGCTGGTGCGGAAAGCACCAGTGGCAAGGCGTATCCTGCTGTGGAGAATTGGGTCCAGCACCCGTAATGCAGATGGGGATGCTGAGCCATAAGCCAGGCTCCCATAATCCAGACGGGACTGGATTAACGCCTGGTAGAGCCGCAACAGGGTAGAGCGGTCGGCACCCCAGCGGGTGTGGCTCAAGCATCTCAGAGCGTTTAGATGCCGCCAACACGTCCGTTTAAGCTGCCGGATATGAGGCAGCCAAGTCAACCGGGCATCGAAAACCACCCCCAAAAACCTGTGGGTCTCCACCACAGCAAGGTGTTCGTCGGCAAGATAAAGCCGCGGCTCAGGATGGACTGTTCGGCGCCGGCAGAAATGCATAACGCGGGTCTTGGCTGCCGAAAACTGAAATCCATGCGCTACAGCCCAAGACTGCGCCTTACGGATAGCGTCCTGTAGCTGACGTTCAACAGCTGCAATGCCAGTAGAGCTGTAGTAAAGGCAGAAGTCGTCAGCATACAGGGAAGCGGAGACAGAATTTCCCACGGCCGCAGCAAGCCCGTTAATGGCTATTAAAAACAGACAGACACTTAAAACAGAACCCTGTGGCACACCGTTCTCCTGGACGTGGGAGGAACTATACGAGGCCGCGACTTGCACGCGGAAGGTACGACACGACAGAAAATTGCGGATAAAAATCGGCAGAGGACCACGAAGACCCCATCCATGAAGCGTAGAAAGGATGTGATGACGCCATGTCGTATCGTACGGCTTCCGCATGTCCAAAAAGACAGCGACCAGGTGCTGACGGCGGGCAAAGGCAGTACGGATGGCGGACTCCAGGCTCACCAGATTGTCGGTGGTGGAGCGGCCTTTACGGAACGGACCCTGAGACGGAGCCAGAAGGCCCCGAGACTCCAGTACCCAATGTAAGCGCCGGCTCACCATCCGTTCAAGCAACTTACAACGAACGTTGGTGAGGCTAATGGGACGGTAGCTGTCCACCTCCAGACGGGTCTTTCCAGGTTTCAAAACGGGGATTACAATGCCTTCCCGCCATTGCGACGGAAACTCCCCCTCGAACCAAAGACGGTTGTAAAGAGCGAGAATTCGCCGCTGGCAGTCCACTGAAAGGTGTTTCAGCATCTGACAGTGGATGCCATCTGGCCCAGAGCGGTATCGGGGCAAGCAGCTAGGGCACTGCGAAATTCCCACTCACTGAATGGAGCATTGTAAGATTCTGGGTGGTTGGTGCGAAACGAAAGGCTCCGACGTTCCATCCGCTCTTTAATGGAGCGGAAGGACTGGGAATAATTCGCAGAGGCGGAACTCATAGCAAAATGCTCTGCTAAGCGATTTGCAATGACGTTGGAGTCAGTACAAACTGCTCCATTCAGTGAGAGCGCAGGGACGCTGGCGGGGGTCCGATAGCCGTAGACGCGTCGAATCTTGGCCCAGACCTGCGATGGAGTGACATGGAGGCCAATGGTGGACACATACCGCTCCCAGCACTCTTTCTTGCCTTGGCGGATAAGGAGGCGGGACCGCGCACGCAGCCGTTTGAAGGCGATAAGGTGGTTTATGGAAAGATGTCGCTTGTGACGGTGGAGCGCCCGCCGACGATCTTTAATCGCTTCAGCGATCTCAGGCGACCACCAAGGCACAGCCTTCCGCCGAGGGGACCCAGAAGAACGGGGAATGGCAGATTCGGCGGCAGTAACGATGCCGGTGGTGACAGATTGAACCACCGCGTCAATGTCATTAGTAGAGAGAGGCTCAAAAGCGGCAGTGGAGGAGAACAAGTCCCAGTCAGCCTTATTCATAGCCCATCTGTTAGGGCGCCCAGAAGAGTGACGCTGTGGTAGTGACAAAAAGAGCGGAAAGTGGTCACTACCACACAGGTCGTCATGCACACTCCATTGGACAGACGGTAAGAGGCTATGGATACAGAGTGAAAGGTCAATGGCGGAGTAGGTGCCATGCGCCACACTGAAGTGTGTGAAGGCGCCATCATTTAACAGCGAGAGCTCGAGCTGCGACAATAAATGCTCAACGATGGCGCCTCGACCTGTTGCCACTGACCCACCCCACAGAGGGTTATGGGCGTTGAAGTCGCCCAATAGCAAGAAAGGTGGCGGCAATTGGGCGACCAGTGCAGCCAGGACATGCTGCGAGACATCACCATCCGGTGGAAGGTAAAGACTGCAGACGGTAACAGCCTGCGGCGTCCACACGCGTACAGCGACAGCCTCTAAAGGTGTTTGGAGAGGGACAGACTCGCTGTGCAGAGTGTGAAGGACATATATGCAGACGCCACCAGACACCCTTTCATAAGCTGCTCGGTTCTTATAATAACCCCGATAACCACGGAGGGCGGGGGTTCGCATTGCTGGAAACCAAGTTTCCTGGAGAGCAATGCAGAAGAGAGGGTGAAGGCTGATAAGTTGGCGGAGCTCAGCGAGATGGTGGAAGAAACCGCTGCAGTTACACTGGAGGATGGTATTGGCCATGGCTGGGAAAGGCGTGACGGGACTGGGAAGGCAGATTACGCCGCCGGGTCACCTGCTGCCTCCGATTGAGCACCCGCACTAGTGCTATTCATGGCGTCTGAGGGACCGGCGAGATCGAGGTCCTCAGCGGACGCCAGAATCTCCACCTCGTCCTCAGACACAGAGCTGGAAGGTTGCGGTGGGGGGGCTGCCACCGCGAGTTCCTTGGGCTTAGAGCTCTTCTTCTTTGGTTTCTCACGCTGCTCCTTGGGTTTAACTGGCTGGGAGGGCTTCACCGATTCAGTCTCCGGGACTGAGGAGGATCGTGAAGCCCTTCGACCAGCTGATTGTGGGCACTTACCCCACTGTCTATCGTCGGCCTTCCCGCTGGTGGAAACCTGGGAAGGGAGGGACCCAAGGGACCCCTTGCGAGCGGGAGAAGCCGAAGAAGTTGGACACTTCTCCGGCTTAGAAGCAGGGACGGACGTCCCTGATGGGGGGGATGGCGTTGCCCCTGAGGTAGGTGGAGCAGGAGCAACCCGGTGGGTAGAGCCCCCCTCTGGCAAGGGGGCAGGAGGAGTTTTACCACTCAGTGATCCGGCCGTAAGTCGCGAAACTGATGGGGCGAGCACAGGTGTTGTAGCAGCGGCATAGGAAGATGTCATTCTCACTGGAAGTAATCGGTCGTATTTCCTTTTGGCCTCAGTATAAGTCAGTCGGTCCAGGGTCTTATATTCCATGATTTTGCGCTCTTTCTTGAATATGCTACAGTCTGGCGAGCAAGGGGAATGGTGCTCCCCACAGTTGACGCAGATGGGAGGCGGGGCACATGGAGTATCGGGATGAGATGGGCGTCCGCAATCTCGACATGTGAGGCTGGAAGTGCAGCGGGAAGACATATGGCCGAACATCCAGCACTTGAAGCACCGCATCGGGGGAGGTTGGTTGGTTGGTTTGTGGGATTAAAGGGACCAGAATGCAATGGTCATCGGTCCCTTTTTCCAAAAAATTAAAACCGCCCAAAGAGAATAAAAAAACGAACAGCAGGAAAGACGTCAGACGACACAGGACGAGAAAGACTCCGACAGAGAGCAGACAAAACAAAGTAAAACACACAAAGTGTGACGGTGGTTGGCCGACCATAGAGAAAAAAAGAGGAAAAGCCAACCACCAAGAACACATTAAAAAACTCAGTTTGAAATCAGAGGCTAAAAGCCAGAATCAACACTAAAAAACAAACACTCAGATTAAACTATAAAAACCCCCTGCCCGAATAAAACGCAAAACTAAGTCCACCATGGCAGAGTCATCTAGTAAAAGGGCAGGGAGCGTATCAGGCAGCGCAAATGTCTGCCTGAGTACAATTAAAAGCGGACAAGTTAATAAAATGTGCACCATCGTCAAAACCGCCCCACAGCGACAGAGAGGCGGGTCCTCACGACGCAATAAATAACTGTGAGACAGTCGGGTGTGGCCAATGCGGAGCCGACAAAGAACAACTGAATCTCTGCGAGTGGCTCGCATGGATGACTGCCACACACGCGTCGTCGCCTTGAGAGAACGGAGTTTGTTTGGCGTGGGCAGATTGCGCCATTCAGTGTCCCAAAGCGAGAGAACATCGCGGCGGAAGACTACCCGTAAATCAGTCTCCGGGAGGCCAATGTCCAGGGTGGGTTCAGTGGTGGCCTGTTTGGCCAGGCGGTCAACATTCTCATTGCCCGGGATACAGATGTGACCGGGGGTCCACACGAAGACCACAGAGAGGCCGCAACGCGCAAGAGTATGCAGGGACTCATGGATAGCCAGCACCAGACGAGAACGAGGAAAACACTGGTCGAGAGCTCGTAAACCGCTCAGGGAATCGCTACAGATAACGAAGGACTCACCTGAGCAGGAGCGGATATACTCTAGGGCACGAAAGATGGCGACTAGCTCAGCAGTGTAAACGCTGCAGCCATCCGGCAAGGAACGTTGTTCGGAATGGTCCCCTAGAGTTAGCGCATACCCGACACGACCAGCAACCATCGAACCGTCGGTGTAAACAATGCCAGAGCCCTGATACGTGGCCAGGATGGAATAAAAGCGGCGGCGCAAGGCCTCTGGAGGGACCGAGTCCTTCGAACCCTGTGCCAAGTCGAGCCGAAGGCAAGGGCGAGGAACACACCACGGGGGTGTACACAGAGGCGCCCGGAAAGGAGGTGGAACAGGGAAAAACCCAAGCCCGCAGGGAAGCTCTTTGACGCGGACCGCTATTGTACAACCAGAGCGGGGCCGACGTTCTGGCAGACGGACGACCGATCGCGGGTACAGGAGGCGATAGTTAGGATGCCCTGGCGAGCTTAGAACATGGGCAGCATAAGCGGCCAGCAAACGTTGGCGTCGGAACCGCAGTGGAGGTACACCTGCCTCCACTAGTACGCTGTCCACAGGGCTGGTGCGGAAAGCACCAGTGGCAAGGCGTATCCCGCTGTGGAGAATTGGGTCCAATACCCGTAACGCAGATGGGGATGCTGAGCCATAAGCCAGGCTCCCATAATCCAGGCGGGACTGGATTAACGCCTGGTAGAGCCGTAACAGGGTAGAGCGGTCGGCGCCCCAGCGGGTGTGGCTCAAACATCGCAGAGCACTGAGATGCCGCCAACACGCCTGTTTGAGCTGCCGGATATGAGGCAGCCAAGTCAACCGGGCATCGAAAACCACCCCCAAAAACCTGTGGGTCTCCACCACAGCAAGCAGTTCGTCAGCAAGATAAAGCCGCGGCTCAGGATGGACTGTTCGGCGCCGGCAGAAATGCATAACGCGGGTCTTGGCTGCCGAAAACTGAAACCCATGCGCTACAGCCCAAGACTGCGCCTTACGGATAGCGCCCTGTAGCTGACGTTCAACAGCTGCAATGCCAGTAGAGCTGTAGTAAAGGCAGAAGTCGTCAGCATACAGGGAAGCGGAGACAGAATTTCCCACGGCCGCAGCAAGCCCGTTAATGGCTATTAAAAACAGACAGACACTTAAAACAGAACCCTGTGGCACACCGTTCTCCTGGACGTGGGAGGAACTATACGAGGCCGCGACTTGCACGCGGAAGGTAAGACACGAGAGAAAATTGCGGATAAAAATCGGCAGAGGACCCCGAAGACCCCATCCATGCAGCGTAGGAAGGATGTGATGACGCCATGTCGTATCGTACGCCTTCCGCATGTCGAAAAAAACAGCGACCAGGTGCTGACGGCGGGCAAAGGCAGCACGGATGGCCGACTCCAGGCTCACCAGATTGTCGGTGGCGGAGCGGCCTTTACGGAACGCACCCTGAGACGGAGCCAGAAGGCCCCGAGACTCCAGTACCTAATTCAAGCGCCGGCTCACCAACCGTTCAAGCAACTTGCAAATGACGTTGGTGAGGCTAATGGGACGGTAGCTGTCCACCTCCAGAGGGTTCTTTCCAGGTTTCAAAACGGGGATGACAACGCCTCCCCGCCATTGCGACGGAAACTCCCCCTCGACCCAAAGACGGTTGTAAAGATCGAGAAGGCGCCGCTGGCAGTCCACTGAAAGGTGTTTCAGCATCTGACAGTGGATGCCTTCACCCTTTCTTCTGCATTGCTCTTCAGGAAACTTGGTTTCCAGCAATGCGAACCCCCGCCCTCCGTGGCTATCGGGGTTATTGTAAGAACCGAGCAGCTTATGAAAGGGTGTCTGGTGGCGTCTGCATATATGTCCTTCACACTCTGCACAGCGAGTCTGTCCCTCTCCAGACGCCTTTAGAGGCTGTCGCTGTATGTGTGTGGACGCCACAGGCTGTTACCATCTGCAATCTTTACATTCCACCGGATGCTGATGTCTCGCAGCATGTCCTGGCTGCACTGGTCGCCCAATTGCCGCCACCTTTCTTGCTATTGGGCGACTTCAACGCCCATAACCCTCTGTGGGGTGGGTCAGTGGCAACAGGTCGAGGCGCCATCGTTGAGCATCTATTGTCGCAGCTCGATCTCTCGCTGTTAAATGATGGTGCCTTCACACACTTCAGTGTGACGCATGGCACCTACTCCGCCATTGACCTTTCAATCTGTAGCCATAGCGTCTTACCGTTTGTCCAATGGAGTGTGCATGACGACCTGTGTGGTAAGTTGGCGGAGCTCAGCTAGATGGTGGAAGAAACCGCTGCAGTTCCACTGGAGGATGGTATTGGCCATGGCTGCGAAAGGCGTGACGGGACTGGGAAGGCAGATTACGCCGCCGGGTCACCTGCTGCCTCCGATTGAGCACCCGCGCTAGTGCTATTCATGGCGTCTGAGGGACCGGCGAGATCGAGCTCCTCAGCGGACGCCAGAATCTCCACCTCGTCCTCAGACGCAGAGCTGGAAGGTTGCGGTGGGGTGGCTGCCACCGCGAGTTCCTTGGGCTTAGAGCTCTTCTTCTTTGGTTTCTCACGCTGCTCCTTTGGTTTAACTGGCTGGGAGGGCTTCACCGATTCAGTCTCCGGGACTGAGGAGGATCGTGAAGCCCTTCGACCAGCTGATTGTGGGCACTTACGCCACTGTCGGTCGTCAGCCTTCCCGCCGGTGGAAACCTGGGAAGGGAGGGACCCAAGGGACCCCTTGCGAGCGTGAGAAGCCGAAAAAGTTGGACACTTCTCCGGCTTAGAAGCAGGGACGGACGCCCCTGATGGGGGGGGATGGTGATGCCCCTGAGGTAGGTGGCGGAGGAGCAACCCGGTGGGTAGAGCCCCCCACTGGCAAGGGGGCAGGAGGAGTTGTACCACTCAGCGATCCGGCCGGAAGTCGCGAAACTGATGGGGCGAGCACAGGTGTTGTAGCAGCGGCATAGGAAGATGTCATTCTCACTGGATGTAATCGGTCGTATTTCCTTTTGGCCTGAGGTTCCAGGGTCTTATATTCCATGATTTTGCGCTCTTTCTGGTATATTCTGCAGTCTGGCGAGCAAGGTGAATGGTGCTCCCCACAGTTGACGCAGACGGGAGGCGGGGCACATGGAGTATCGGGATGAGATGGGCGTCCGCAATCTCGACATGTGAGGCTGGAAGTGCAGCGGGAAGACATATGGCCGAACTTCCAGCACTTGAAGCACCGCATCGGGGGAGGGATATAGGGCTTGACGTCACATCGGTAGACCATCACCTTGACCTTTTCCGGTAACGTATCACCCTCGAAGGCCAAGATGAAGGCACCGGTAGCTACTTGATTGTCCCTCGGACCCCGATGAACGCGCCGGACGAAATGAACACCTCTACGTTCTAAGTTGGCGCGTAGCTCGTCATCAGACTGCAAAAGGAGGTCCCTATGGAAAATAACACCCTGGACCATATTCAAACTCTTATGTGGTGTAATAGTAACGTTAACATCCCCCAACTTGTCACAAGCAAGTAACCTGCGTGACTGGGCGGAGGATGCCGTTTGTATCAGTACTGACCCAGAGCGCATTTTAGACAAGCCCTCCACCTCCCCAAACTTGTCCTCTAAATGCTCGACGAAGAACTGAGGCTTTGTGGAGAGAAAAGACTCCCCATCAGCTCTCGTGCAAACTAAGAATCGGAGCGAATAACTGTTACCTCCAGCCTGAGACTTACGCTCTTCCCACGGCGTGGCCAGGGAGGGGAACGTTTTTGGGTCGTACTTCTGATCATTAAATTGAGCCCGAGAACGCTTAGAGACTGCTGGCGGCTGGCCGCCAGCGAGAGATGATGTACCACGCTTCATTGCGGGTCATCCGCCCTGATGCCACCTACTCCGACCAAGGGCCCTCCCCACGGACGCCACCCAGCCGCAGCAATAGCCACCTGGCAGGACGGCCATTGCCGGGAGTCCTGTTGCCCCAAGGAGATGGGCATCTACTCCTTGGCATACGTGGGGAGTTAACGGCGCAGGCATCAGTAGAGCGATCCCTGTGTTGTCAGGGGGCTACAACCAAGAGGGTACATGGCGGCCCCACCACAACGGGCTGGCTACCGTGCTGGATCTTAGGTGCAAAACCGTCCAAGGTCGTCGTCGCAGTTAAAAGAAACACTGCAGAGTGCAGCGTGGTAATCGCCCAAGAGATCGAAAACGAGCGGGACACCATTGCAACGACGAGAAAGCCGGCTAAAGGTCTAATTGGACGACGGATACAGTGCACCATGTAAGGCGCCCTTCCCCAATTGGCTCGCTCTTCGGAAGAATTTAGAAAGATGGAGGTCAAACCCGAGAGGGGACCATCACATAAGGCCGAAACATTTGAGACTCCTTTTAGTGGCCTCTTACGACAGGCAGGAATACCGCGGGCCTATTCTTACCCCCGAAGCCGCAGGGGGGGGGTTAGTCTCCACGAAATGCGTCCGGAGCACGCCGTTCTATAACGTGAGAGAGTGGATTTTTTACAGTTGTCGTCAGTTAACCGTGCGTGGTTGCTGTGTTCGCTGGAAGAGCCCTGCCGTGGTTATCCGGTGTGGTCTAGTGGCTATGCATTACCGCTTGAGACGCGGCAGCATGCCGACGTTCGGAGCGATCAATCACACTTGCTATGTTTACGTTGTATTTGTGCTTTCTGTTTCACGTGATTGTGCGTGGTTGTGTGTTCGTGTCATTGTTTTAAGTGTTTTCTGTATGCAGTTAGCCCATTTGGGTTAATTTGCACGATGGTTCCCACGATTCCAAGGAAAAATACCCTGCAGTTCGAGTTTGACAAGGCTACACGATCAGTTCAGCCAAGTTCACTGGAAGTTCATGAATGGATCGTCGATACAATAGGCATAACCACTGATCAAGTTGACACTGCCTACGACCTGGATTTGTACTGCTTTTTCGTGAAGCTCCTGAATCCCCTCTTACTGGAACGACATTTGCAGAAACATGGCGGCGGCGTCGAGTTCCGGCATCGCGATGGCACTGTGAGTACTGTCCAAGTTACTAACGCGGATGTCAAGATCTCTAACGTGCGTATTTACAACCTGCCCCCTGAAGTAGACAACTGTTTCCTAAAAGATGTGCTCACTAAATATGGCGAAGTGCGTAACATTAGACATGAAAAGTGGTCCAGGCACCATAAGTTGCAATGTTTTTCTGGCATCAGATCGGCTCAGATGCAAGTTAAAGTCAACATCCCTTCCCATGTATTTGTTTGTGGGTATAAGGTGCAGGTTACATATTCTGGGCAAGCTTCTACGTGTTTTCTCTGCAATGAAAGTGGACATTTACGGCAAAATTGCCCTAAACGAATGACCGTCTTAATGCCTACTTTCCAACAACGTAAGAGGCTCACTTTAGCTGATTTAGTGACAGGCACCCAATTACCAAGTAATGAGCCGTCCCTTTCTACTGATACTGTGACTGTACATGAAAAACGTTTTGAAGACGAGTTCCCTGCTATTCCTCTTGCGAAGGGCGGGGATCAGAACCCTCTCACCCGTCCAGTCAGTGCGGTAGCGTCCAAGAGACGTCGTACGTGCGACAGTAGTAGTTCAGATGATGGTGGTGGTGGTTGTTGGGATGTTTAAGGGGGACTAAACAGCTAAGGTCATCAGTCCCCCATTCCAAAAACAGGCGAGACAAAGGCGCGGAGCAGATAAAACCCCAAGGGGAAGGAGACTCCCCCCCCCCAGGCACTAAAAAACACAAATTAGCCAACAAACACTACAGAAAAGAAGAGTACAGACGAACACCAAACAGAAAGAAACAGAAGAAAAGAAAATGGCCGGAGACTGGTTGACTGACCACAAGAACAAAAAAAAAGGGGAAAGAGTCAACCATCCGACGACACAAGAAAACAGCAACAAATATTGAGAGACACGAGGACAAAAGACACAGAAAGGGAAAGGTGCAGGACTTCCCTAAATCGAACCATAAAAAGGACTACCACGGATAAAATGTAAAACATTGTCAGCCATGGAGGCATCGTCGGATAAAACCAAAGCCAAATTGCCCGGGAGATTAAAAGATTGCCGGAGTGTGCGCAGTCGAGGACACTCCAGCAAAATGTGGCCGACCGTCAGCTGGGACCCACACCGACACAGGGGAGGATCCTCCTGACGCAACAGATGGCCGTGCGTCAGGTATGTATGACCGATGCGCAGCCGACACAGGACCACCGAGTCCCTGCGAGAAGCCCACAGGGAGGAACGCCACACATCGGTCGTCTCCTTGACAGCCCGCAGTTTATTCGGGGCTGTCATGCCACGCCACTCAGCAGCCCACATCGCAAGCACCTTACGGCGCAACACCAGCTGCTGGTCGCGAGCCGTAAGGCCGATCTCCAAAGCTGGGGCGTCGATCGCCCCTTTGGCCAGCCTGTCAACACGTTCATTCCCCGGGATGCCAACATGACCTGGCGTCCAAACCAAGACCACCGAACGACCAGAACGGGCAATGGCGGAAACAGACTCCTGAATAGAGGACACCAGAGCAGAAGAGGGATAGCAGCGGTCGATGGCCTGAAGGCTGCTCAGGGAGTCACTGCAGATGACGATTGACCGACCTGAGCAGAAACGCATATGCTCAAGAGCGCGCAATATGGCCACCAGCTCTGCAGTAAAAATACTGCAGCCAGCCGGCAAGGAGCGCTGCTCAACATGGGCAGCATGAGCAAAAACGTAGGCAGTGCGACCATCAACCAGGGAACCATCAGTGTAGACAGTCTCACAGTCCGAAAATGAGGCGAGGAGCGCAAGAAAACGGCGACGGAGGGCCACAGGCGGAACCGAGTCCTTGGGCCCCTGTGCCAAGTCCAGACGGACGGACGGCCGGGACAAACACCAGGGAGGCGTAGGTGCACGGACCCGGAAGGGAGGCGGAAGAGGGAATGAACCCAGTTTGGACAGCAGGGACTGAACGCGGACAGCTATGGAAAGCCCAGACCTAGGTCGCCGTTCGGGCAGATGGAGGACCATGGCAGGGAAAAGCAGGCGACGATTGGGATGACCTGGCGAGCAATGCACGTGGACAGCATAGTCGGCGAGCAGTCTGTGGCGGCGAATCCGCAGCGGGGGAACCCCGGCCTCCACCAGTAGACTATCCACGGGGCTGGTACGAAAAGCACCAGTTGCAAGCCGGACCCCACAGTGGTGTATGGGATCTAACAACTTCAACACTGAGGGTGATGCAGACCCATAGGCCAGGCTCCCATAATCAAGCCTGGACTGCACAAGGGCTCTGTACAATCGCAACAGCGTGCAGCGATCCGCACTCCAAGATGTGTGGCCGAGGCAGCGGAGGGCGTTGAGGTGCCGCCAGCACTTTTGCTTCAGCTGAGTAACATGAGGAACCCATGTGAGCCGGGCATCAAACACGAGTCCTAAGAAGCGGCAAGTGTCCACCACTTCAAGCAGGTGGCCGTCGAGGTAAAGTTCAGGATGAGGGTGGACCGTCCGACGCCTGCAGAAGTGCATAACCCGAGTCTTGGCTGCAGAGAACTGAAAACCGTGAGTCAGAGCCCATGATGCTGCCTTGCGAACGGCTACTTGCAGCCTGCGTTCGGCGACGCCCGTAGTCGTGGAGCTAAAGGAGATGCAGAAGTCGTCGGCGTACAGAGAAGGAGACACCGACGACCCCACAGCTGCAGCCAGACCATTAATCGCCACTAGAAATAAGGAGACGCTCAACACCGAGCCCTGCGGGACCCCATTTTCCTGTATATAAGATGAACTAGAGGCGGCACCGACTTGCACCCGGAAAGAGCGGCGCAATAAAAAGGTTTGAAGAAAAGCCGGAAGCCGACCACGAAGACCCCACTCATGCAACGTGGAGAGGATGTGATGCCTCCATGTGGTGTCATACGCCTTCCGCAGATCGAAAAATACAGCAACGAGATGCTGACGTCGGGCAAAGGCCGTACGGATAGCAGACTCCAGCCGCACCAAATTGTCCGCTGCAGACCGGCCCCGACGGAAGCCACCCTGGGATGGAGCGAGGAGACCGCGCGACTTAAGGACCCAAAACAAACGCCGCCCCACCATACGTTCGAGCAATTTGCACAAAACGTTGGTGAGGGTAATGGGACGATAGCTGTCCACCGCCAGTGGGTCCGCACCGGGCTTCAAGATGGGGACAATAAGACCCTCTCGCCATTGCCACGGGAACACGCCCTCGCTCCAAATGCGGTTGAAGATGGTGAGGATGTGTCTCTGGCAGTCCCTGGAGAGATGCATCAGCATCTGTGCGTGGACGCAGTCTGGTCCTGGTGCTGTATCAGGGCAATCAGCGAGGGCAGCAAGGAATTCCCTCTCGCTGAAAGGAGAATTGTATTTTTCAGAACGACACGTGTGGAATGATAATGGCGTCTGCTCGGCCCGCTCCTTGAGAGAGCGAAAGGCGGGGGGATAAGTTGCAGTCGCAGAGCTCTTAGCAAAGTGCGCAGCAAGGTGTTCAGCAATGGCGGCAGCGTCCGTGCAGACACCGCCGTCCAGGGAGAGCCCAGGGACACCCATAGGGGTCTGGTATCCATAAATCCGCCGGATCCGGGACCACACGAGCGAGGGGGAGACACGGGAGCCCAGGGATGAGACGTACCCCTCCCAGCACTCCTGCTTACGCCGTGCAATAAGACGATGGGCGAAGGCACGGAGCCTCTTAAAGGCGATGAGTGTCTCGAGAGACGGGTGCCGCCTATGACGCTGGAGAGCCCGCCTACGGTCGCGAATAGCCTCAGCAATCTCCGGCGACCACCAGGGTACAGCCTTCCTCTGAGGGAGTCCAGAAGAGCGGGGAATGCAAGCCTCTGCCGCTGAAATGATTGACGTGGTGAAGACACGGACCACCTCGTCAATGTCACCCTGTGGGAGAGACTCAATGGTTGCCGCAGAAGTAAAAGCTGGCCAGTCAGCCCTGTGGAGAGCCCAGTGGGGCAGGCGCCCAGAAGAATGACACTGGGGCAGTGACAAATAGATGGGAAAATGGTCACTACCACACAGGTCAGGATGCACTCGCCAGTGGAGAGATGGGACAAGGCCGGGGCTGCAAGGAGAGAGATCGATGGCCGAGAACGAGCCGTGGGCCACACTGAAATGTGTGGGAGCACCGGTGTTCAGGAGGCTAAGGTCGAGCTGAGCCAACAAATGCTCCACGGCACGACCGCGGTCATCGGAGACAGTCCCACCCCATAGAGGGTTGTGGGCATTGAAATCGCCCAGCAACAAGAAAGGTGGCGGCAGTTGGGCGATCAGGGCAGCCAGGACATGCTGCGAGACAGCACCATCCGGTGGAAGGTAAATACTGCAGACGGTAATAGCCTGTGGCGTCCACACCCGGACAGCGACAGCCTCTAAAGGCGTCTGGAGAGGGACAGACTCGCTGTGCAGAGTGTGAAGGACATATATGCAGACGCCACCAGACACCCTTTCATAAGCTGCTCGGTTTTTATAATAACCCCGATAGCCACGGAGTGCGGGGGTTCGCATTGCTGGAAACCAAGTTTCCTGCAGAGCAATGCAAAGGAAAGGATGAAGGCTGATAAGCTGGCGGAGCTCAGCTAGATGGTGGAAGAAACCGCTGCAGTTCCACTGGAGGATGGTATGGGCCATGGATGGGAAAGGCGTGAAGGGACTGGGGAGGCAGATTACGCCTCCGGGGCCCCTGCAGCTACTGAGTCACGACCTGTACAACAGCCATCTACTGCGTCCGAGGGACGGGCGAGATCCATGTCCTCAGCGGACGCCAGAATCTCCACCTCATCCTCAGATGCAGAGCTTGTAGGAAGCGGTGGAATGGGTGCCACCGCAATATCGGTAGCCTTGGGGAGTTTCTTCTTCTTCTGCTTCTCGCGCTGCGTCTTGGGTGGTTCAGGCTGGGAGGGCGTCACTGGGTCAGTCTCAGGGACAGACGATGACCGAGTGTCCCGACGACCAGGGACCGGCGGTTGTTTAAGCCACTTGCGGCTATCGGCTTTGGTACCGGTCGGAACTTGCGAAGGGAGGTCCCCAAGGGACCCCTTCCTGACGAGAGTAGCCGAAGAAGCCTTACGCTTCTCCGGCTGGGAAGGGGGAACTGATGTCCCCGATGGTTGGGGGGGTGTTGCTCCCGAAGTAGACGGAGCAGGAGCAACAGTGGGTTTAGTGCCCCCCACCATCAAGGGGGCAGGTGTGGGACTTCGACTCTGCGAGCTGGCTGGAGAGGATGGAACCATAGCAGGAGTGACAGTTGCGGCATAAGAAGCTGTCATGCGCACTGGATGAAGCCGATCATATTTCCGCTTCGCCTCAGTGTACGTCAGGCGGTTGAGAGTCTTGATTTCCATTATCTTCCGCTCCTTCTGCAGAATCGGACAGTCTGGCGAGCAAGGCGGATGGTGCGCACCACAGTTCACACAGATTGGAGGCGGGGCACAGGATGGGATGGTCGACCGCAATCGCGACAGACGAGGTCAGAAGCACAGCGTGAAGATATGTGGCCGAACTTCCAACACTTGAAGCACCGCATCGGGGGAGGGATATACGGCTTGACATCACAACGGTACACCATCACCTTGACCTTCTCAGGTAACGTGTCACCCTCGAAGGCCAAGATGAAGGCACCGGTGGCAACTTGACGATCCCTCGGACCCTGGTGGACGCGCCGGACGAAATGGACACCTTGGCGCTCCAAGTTGGCGCGCAGCTCGTCATCGGACTGTAAAAGGAGATCCCTGTGGAAGATAATGCCCTGGACCATGTTGGTTGGTTGGTTGGTTGGTTTGGGGGATCAAAGGGACCAGACTGCTACGGTCATCGGTCCCTTTTTCCAAATACAAAGAACACCCACAGAGAATAAAAACGAGGAACAGAATAGAACACAGACGATACAGAACAAGAGAAACTGAGACAAAGACAAGACAAAACAAACTAAAACCACACAGAGTGTGACGGTGGTTGGCCGACCATAGAAATAAAAAAAGGAAAAGCCAACCACTGAGAAACACGTTAAAAAATCAGTTTAAAAGCATAGGCCAAAGGCCAGAAGCAACACAAAACAATAACATAAAATAGAAACACTCAGATTAAATGATAAAAGCCCCCTACCCGAATAAAACGTAAAACTAAGTCAGCCATTGCGGAGTCGTCTGTTAAAAGGGCAGGGAGCGTATCAGGCAGCGCAAATGTCTGCCTGACCACAGCTAAAAGGGGGCAGGCCATCAAAATGTGGGCCACCATCAAAGCCGCCCCACAGCGACAGAGAGGAGGGTCCTCCCGGCGCAGTAAATAACTGTGTGTCAGCCGGGACACAGAACTACGGAGTTCCTGCGAGTGGCACGCAGGGATGACCGCCACACAGCCGTCGTCTCCTTGACAGCACGGAGTTTATTGCGCGTTGTCAGTTCGCGCCATTCATCGTCCCATAGCGCCAAAATTTTGCGGCGGAAGACTGCCCGCAAATCAGTCTCTGGGAGGCCAACATCAAGAGATGATGTACTCGTGGCCTCTTTCGCCCCTGGACCATATTCAGACTTTTATGGGGCGTGATAGTGACGGAGACATCCCCCAGCTTAGTACAAGCGAGCAAGGCCCGCGACTGGGCGGAGGATGCAGTTTTTATCAACACCGATCCGGACCGCATCTTGGACAAGCCCTCCACCTCCCCAAACTTGTCGTCTAAATGCTCTACAAAGAACTGAGGCTTCACGGATATAAAAGATTCCCCATCAGCTCTGGTACAGACAAGATATCTGGGCGAATACGTTTCACTTTCATGCAACGCCTTTCGTTCCTCCCATGGTGTGGCCAGGGATGGGAACGATTTGGGGTCATAAACATTACCCTTAAAATGAGCCCTCGAACGCTTAGAGACTGCTGATGGCAGGCCGCCAGCGAGAGATGATGTACCACGTTTCATTGCGGGTCATCCGCCCTGATGCCACCTACTCCGACCAAGGGCCCTCCCCACGGGCGCCACCCAGCCGCAGCAATAGCCACCTGGCAGGATGGCCATTGCCGGGAGTCCTGATGCCCCAGAGAGATGGGCATCTACCCCTTGGCATACGTGGGGAGTTAACGGCGCAGGAATCAGTAGAGCGATCCCTGTGTTGTCAGGGGGCTACAACCAAGAGGGTACATGGCGGCCCCACCACAACGGACTGGCTACCGTGCTGGATCTTAGGTGCAAAATGTCCTGGGTCGTCGACGCAGTTAAAAAACAACACCGCAGATTGCAGGGTGGTAATCGCCCAAGAGATGGAAAACGAGCGGGACACCATTGCAACGACGAAAAAGCCGGCTAAAGGTCTCAATGCACGATGGATACAGTGCACCATGTAATGCGCCCTTCCCCAATTGGCTCGCTCTTCGGAATAATTTAGAAAGATGGAGGTCAAACCCGAGAGGGGACCATCACATAAAGCCAAAACATTTGAGACTCCTTTTAGTCGCCTCTTACGACAGGCCGGAATACCGCGGGCATATTCTAACCCCCGAACCCGCAGGGGGTAAGATTTTGCGGCGGAAGACTGCCCGCAAATCAGTCTCTGGGAGGCCAACGTCCAGAGATGGCTTACTGGTGGCCTCTTTCGCCAGGCGGTCAACATGTTCGTTACCCGGGAGACCGACATGACTGGGGGTCCACACAAAGACCACAGAACGGCCGCTACGGGCAAGAGTATGCAGAGACTCTTGGATAGCCATCACCAGACGAGAACGAGGGAAACACTGGTCGAGAGCTCGTAAACCGCTCAGGGAATCGCTACAGATAACGAAGGACTCACCCGAGCAGGAGCGGATATACTCTAGGGCACGAGAGATGGCGACCAGCTCAGCAGTGTAAACGCTGCAGCCATCCTGCAAGGAACGTTGTTCGGAACGGTCCCCTAGAGTGAGCGCATACCCGACACGACCAGCAACCATCGAACCGTCAGTGTAAACAATTCAAGAAATGGCTCTGAGCACTATGCGACTTAACTTCTGAGGTCATTAGTCAGCTAGAACTTAGAACTAGTTAAACCTAACTAACCTACGGACATCACAAACATCCATGCCCGAGGCAGGATTCGAACCTGCGACCGTAGCGGTCTTGCGGTTCCAGACTGCAGCGCCTTTAACCGCACGGCCACTTCGGCCGGCTAAACAATTCAAGAGCCCTGATACGTGGCCAGGATGGAATAAAAGCGGCGGCGAAAGGCCTCTGGAGTTGTACCACTCAGCGATCCGGCCGGAACTCGCGAAACTGATGGGGCGAGCACAGGTGTTATAGCAGCGGCATAGGAAGATGTCATTCTCACTGGATGTAATCGGTCGTATTTCCTTTTGGCCTCAGTAGTGGTGGTGGTGGTGGTGGTTGGGATGTTTAAGGGGGGACTAAACAGCGAAGGTCATCAGTCCCCCATTCCAAAATCAGGCGAGCCAAAAAATCTACGGAGCAGGTAAAAATCAAAGGGGGAGGAGACGTCCCCCTCAGGCGCTAAAAGAACACAAATGCAGCAACAAACACTACAGACAAGAACAGGACAGAGGAACACCAGACAGAAAGAAACAGAAGAAAGGAAGATGGCCGGAGACTGGTTGACTGACCACGAGAGGAAAAAAGGGAAGGACTCAACCATCTGACGGCACACCAGAACAGCAACAGACACAAGGACAAAAGACACAGAAAGGGAAAGTTGCAGGACCCCCTAAATCGAACCATAAAAAGGACTACCACGGATAAAATGTAAAGCATTGTCAGCCATGGAGGCATCGTCGGATAAAACCAAAGCCGGATGTGATGACGCCATGTCGTATCGTACGCCTTCCGCATGTCGAAAAAGACAGCGACCAGGTGCCGACGGCGGGCAAAGGCAGTACGGATGGCCGACTCCAGGCTCACCAGATTGTCGGTGGCGGAGCGGCCTTTACGGAACCCACCCTGAGACGGAGCCAGAAGGCCCTGAGACTCCAGTACCCAATTCAAGCGCCGGCTCACCATACGTTCAAGCAACTTGCAAAGAACGTTGGTGAGGCTAATGGGACGGTAGCTGTCCACCTCCAGAGGGTTCTTTCCAGGTTTCAAAACGGGGATGACAATGCCTTCCCGCCATTGCGACGGAAACTCCCCCTAGACCCAAAGACGGTTGTAAAGATCGAGAAGGCGCCGCTGGCAGTCCACTGAAAGGTGTTTCAGCATCTGACAGTGGATGCCATCTGGCCCAGGAGCGGTATCAGGGCAAGCAGCTAGGGCACTGCGAAATTCCCACTCACTAAATGGAGCATTGTAAGATTCTGGGTGGTTGGTGCGAAACGAAAGGCTCCGACGTTCCATCCGCTCTTTAATGGAGCGGAAGGCCTGGGGGTAAACTCATAGCAAAATGCTCTGCTAAGCGAGAGCGCAGGGACGCTGACAGGTGGCCGATAGCCGTAGACGCGTCGAATCTTGGCCCAGACCTGCGATGGAGTGACATGGAGGCCAATGGTGGACACATACCGCTCCCAGCACTCCTGCTTGCTTTGGCGGATAAGGCGGTGGGCCCGCGCACGCAGCCGTTTGAAGGTGATCAGGTGTTCAATGCAGGGATGTCGCTTGTGACGCTGTAGCGCCCGCCGGCGATCTGTAATCGCTGCAGCGATCTCAGGCGACCACCAAGGCACAGTCCGCCGCCGAGGGGACCCAGAGGAGAGGGGAATGGCAGATTCGGCGGCAGTAACGATGCCGGTGGTGACCGATTGAACCACCGCATCAATGTCATCATTAGAGAGAGGCTCAAGAGCGGCAGTGGAGGAGAACAAGTCCCTGTCAGCCTTATTCATAGCCCACCTGCTAGGGCGCCCAGAAGAGTGACGCTGTGGTAGTGACAAAAAGAGCGGAAAGTGGTCACTACCACACAGGTCGTCATGCACACTCCATTGGACAGACGGTAAGAGGCTATGGCTACAGATTGAAAGGTCAATGGCGGAGTAGGTGCCATGCGTCACACTGAAGTGTGTGAAGGCACCATCATTTAACAGCGAGAGATCGAGCTGCGACAATAAATGCTCAACGATGGCGCCTCGACCTGTTGCCACTGACCCACCCCACAGAGGGTTATGGGCGTTGAAGTCGCCCAATAGCAAGAAAGGTGGCGGCAATTGGGCGACCAGTGCAGCCAGGACATGCTGCGAGACATCACCATCCAGTGGAATGTAAAGACTGCAGACGGTAACAGCCTGTGGCGTCCACACGCGTACAGCGACTAAAGGCGTCTGGAGAGGGACAGACTCGCTGTGCAGAGTGTGAAGGACATATATGCAGACGCCACCAGACACCCATTCATAAGCTGCTCGGTTCTTATAATAACCCCGATAGCCACGGACGGCGGGGGTTCGCATTGCTGGAAACCAAGTTTCCTGGAGAGCAATGCAGAAGAAAGGGTGAAGGCTGATAAGTTGGCGGAGCTCAGCTAGATGGTGGAAGAAACCGCTGCAGTTCCACTGGAAGATGGTATTGGCCATGGCTGGGAAAGGCGTGACGGGACTGGGAAGGCAGATTACGCCGCCGGGTCACCTGCTGCCTCCGATTGAGCACCCGCGCTAGTGCTATTCATGGCGTCTGAGGGACCGGCGAGATCGAGGACCTCAGCGGACGCAAGGATCTCCACCTCGTCCTCAGACGCAGAGCTGGAAGGTGGCGGTGGGGTGGCTGCCACCGCGAGTTCCTTGGGCTTAGAGCCCTTCTTCTTTGGTTTCTGACGCTGCTCCTTGGGTTTAACTGGCTGGGAGGGCTTCACCAATTCAGTCTCCGGGACTGAGGAGGATCGTGAAGCCCTTCGACCAGCTGATTGTGGGCACTTACGCCACTGTCGGTCGTCAGCCTTCCCGCTGGTGGAAACCTGGGAAGGGAGGGACCCGAGGGACCCCTTGCGAGCGTGAGAAGCCGAAGAAGTTGACAGTTCTCCGGCTGAGAAGCAGGGACGGACGTCCCTGATGGGGGGGATGGTGTTGCCCCTGAGGTAGGTGGAGCAGGAGCAATCCGGTGGGTAGAGCCCCCCACTGGCAAGGGGGCAGGAGGAGTTGTACCACTCAGCGATCCGGCCGGAACTCGCGAAACTGATGGGGCGAGCATAGGTGTTGTAGCAGCAGCATAGGAAGATGTCATTCTCACTGGATGTAATCGGTCGTATTTCCTTTTGGCCTCAGTAGTGGTGGTGGTGGTGGTGATTGGGATGTTTAAGGGGGGACTAAACAGCGAAGGTCATCAGTCCCCCATTCCAAAATCTACGGAGCAGGTAAAAATCAAAGGGGGAGGAGACGTCCCCCTCAGGCGCTAAAAGAACACAAATGCAGCAACAAACACTACAGACAAGAACAGGACAGAGGATTAAAAGATTGCCGGACTGTGCGCAGTCGAGGACACTCCAGCAAAATGTGGCCGACCGTCAGCCGGGACCCACACCGACACAGGGGGGGGGGTCCTCCTGACGCAACAGATGACCGCGCGTCAGGTATGTATGGCCGATGCACAGCCGACACAGGACCACCGAGTCCCTGCGAGAAGCCCGCAGGGAGGAACGCCACACATCGGTCGTCTCCTTGACAGCCCGCAGTTTATTCGGGGATGTCAGGCCACGCCACTCATCAGCCCACATCCCAATCACCTTACGGCGAAACACCAGCTGCTGATCGCGAGCCGTGAGTTGGTTGGTTGGTTTGGGGGATTAAAGGGACCAGACTGCTACGGTCATCGGTCCCTTTTCCCAAAGACAAAGAACACCCACAGAGAATAAAAACGAGGAACAGAACAGATCACAGACGATACAGAACAAGAGAAACTGAGACAAAGACAAGACGAACTAAAACCACACAGAGTGTGACGGTGGTTGGCCGACCATAGAAATAAAAAAGGAAAAGCCAACCACTTAGAAACACATTAAAAAAAATCAGTTTAAAATCATAGGCCAAAGGTCAGAATCAACACAAAACAATAAAATAAAAGAGAAACACTCAGATTAAATGATAAAATCCCCCTGCCCGAATAAAACGTAAAACTAAGTCAGCCGTAGTGGAGTCATCTGTTAAAAGGGCAGGGAGCGTATCAGGCAGCGCAAATGTCTGCCGGACCACAGCTAAAAGGGGGCAGGCCATCAGAATGTAGGCCACTGTCAATGTCGCCCCACATCGACATAGAGGAGGGTGCTCCCGGCGCAGTGAATAACTGTGTGTCAGCCGGGAGTGGCCAGTGCGGAGCCGGCAAAGAACTACTGAGTCCCTGCGAGTGGCTCGCAGGGATGACCGCCACACAGCCGTCGTCTCCTTGACATCACGGAGTTTATTGCGCGTTGTCAGTTCGCGCCATTCATCGTCCCATAGCGCCAAGATTTTGCGGCGGAAGACTGCCCGCAAATCAGTCTCTGGGAGGCCAACGTCCAGAGGTGGCTTACTGGTGGCCTCTTTCGCCAGGCGGTCAACATGTTCGTTACCCGGGATACCGACATGACCGGGGGTCCACACAAAGACCACAGAGCGGCCGCAATGGGCAAGAGTATGCAGAGACTCTTGGATAGCCATCACCAGACGAGAACGAGGGAAACACTGGTCGAGAGCTCGTAAACCGCTCAGGGAACCGCTACAGATAACGAAGGACTCACCTGAGCAGGAGCGGATATACTCTAGGGCACGAGAGATGGCGACCAGCTCAGCAGTGTAAACGCTGCAGCCATCCTGCAAGGAACGTTGTTCGGAACGGTCCCCTAGAGTGAGCGCATACCCGACACGACCAGCAACCATCGAACCGTCAGTGTAAACAATGCCAGAGCCCTGATACGTGGCCAGGATGGAATGAAAGCGGCGGCGGAAGGCCTCTGGAGGGACTGAGTCCTTCGGGCACTGTGCCAAGTCGAGCCGAAGGCAAGGACGACGAACACACCATGGGGGTGTATGCAAAGTAGCCCGGAAAGGAGGTGGAACAGTGAAAACCTGAAGCCCAGAGAAAAGCTCTTTGACGCGGACCGCTATTGTACAACCAGAGCGGGGCCGACGTTCTGGCAGACGGACGACCGATCGCGGGAACAGGAGGCGATAGTTAGGATGTCCGGGCGAGCTTAGAAAATGGGCAGCATAAGCGGCCAGCAAACGTTGGCATCGGAACCGCAGTGGAGGTACACCTGCCTCCACTAGTACGCTGTCCACAGGGCTGGTGCGGAAAGCACCAGTGGCGAGGCGTATCCCGCTGTGGAGAATTGGGTCCAACACCCGTAACGCAGATGGGGATGCTGAGGCATAAGCCAGGCTCCCATAATCCAGGCGGGACTGGATTAACGCCTGGTAGAGCCGTAACAGGGTAGAGCGGTCGGCGCCCCAGCGGGTGTGGCTCAAACATCGCAGAGCATTGAGATGCCGCCAACACGCCTGTTTGAGCTGCCAGATATGAGGCAGCCAAGTCAACCGGGCATCGAAAACCACCCCCAAAAACCTGTGGGTCTCCACCACAGCAAGCAGTTCGTCGGCAAGATAAAGCCGCGGCTCAGGATGGACTGTTCGGCGCCGGCAGAAATGCACAACACGGGTCTTGGCTGCCGAAAACTGAAACCCATGCGCTACAGCCCAAGACTGCGCCTTACGGATAGCGCCCTGTAGCTGACGTTCAACAGCTGCAACGCCAGTAGAGCTGTAGTAAAGGCAAAAGTCGTCAGCATACAGGGAAGCGGAGACAGAATTTCCCACGGCCGCAGCAAGCCCGTTAATGGCTATTAAAAACAGACAGCCACTTAAAACAGAACCCTGTGGCACACCGTTCTCCTGGACGTGGGAGGAACTATACGAGGCCGCGACTTGCACGCGGAAGGTACGACACGACAGAAAATTGCGGATAAAAATCGGCAGAGGACCACGAAGACACCATCCATGAAGCGTAGAAAGGATGTGATGACGCCATGTCGTATCGTACGCCTTCCGCATGTCGAAAAAGACAGCGACCAGGTGCCGACGGCGGGCAAAGGCAGTACGGATGGCCGACTCCAGGCTCACCAGATTGTCGGTGGCGGAGCGGCCTTTACGGAACCCACCCTGAGACGGAGCCAGAAGGCCCTGAGACTCCAGTACCCAATTCAAGCGCCGGCTCACCATCCGTTCAAGCAACTTGCAAAGAACGTTGGTGAGGCTAATGGGACGGTAGCTGTCCACCTCCAGAGGGTTATTTCCAGGTTTCAAAACGGGGATGACAATGCCTTCCCGCCATTGCGACGGAAACTCCCCCTCGACCCAAAGACGGTTGTAAAGATCGAGAAGGCACCGCTGGCAGTCCACTGAAAGGTGTTTCAGCATCTGACAGTGGATGCCATCTGGCCCAGGAGCGGTATCAGGGCAAGCAGCTAGGGCACTGCGAAATTCCCACTCACTAAATGGAGCATTGTAAGATTCTGGGTGGTTGGTGCTAAACGAAAGGCTCCGACGTTCCATCCGCTCTTTAATGGAGCGGAAGGCCTGGGGGTAAACTCATAGCAAAATGCTCTGCTAAGCGATTTGCAATGACGTCGGAGTCAGTACAAACTGCTCCATTCAGTGAGAGCGCAGGGACGCTGACAGGTGGCCGATAGCCGTAGACGCGTCGAATCTTGGCCCAGACCTGCGATGGAGTGACATGGAAGCCAATGGTGGACACATACCGCTCCCAGCACTCCTTCTTGCCTTGGCGGATAAGGAGGCGGGCCCGCGCACGCAGCCGTTTGAAGGCGATAAAGTGGTCTATGGAGGGATGTCGCTTGTGACGCTGGAGCGCCCGCCGGCGATCTTTAATCGCTTCAGCGATCTCAGGCGACCACCAAGGCACAGCCTTCCGCCGAGGGGACCCAGAAGAACGGGGAATGGCAGATTCGGCGGCAGTAGCGATGCCGGTGGTGACCGATTGAACCACCGCATCAATGTCATCATTAGAGAGAGGCTCAAAAGCGGCAGTGGAGGAGAACAAGTCCCAGTCAGCCTTATTCATAGCCCATCTGCTAGGGCGCCCAGAAGAGTGGCGCTGTGGTAGTGACAAAAAGATCGGAAAGTGTCACTATCACACAGATCGTCATGCACACTCCATTGGACAGACGGTAAGAGGCTATGGCTACAGCGTAAAAATATATGTATTTAGAATAAAAGTTTTGAGTATAGCTAAATTATATGACTTATCAAGGAAATATGGAT
This sequence comes from Schistocerca nitens, assembly GCF_023898315.1. Classification (NCBI taxonomy): domain Eukaryota; kingdom Metazoa; phylum Arthropoda; class Insecta; order Orthoptera; family Acrididae; genus Schistocerca; species Schistocerca nitens. The sequence continues at coordinate 831,214,821 of NC_064614.1, forward strand.
GATGTCTTGGTGTAAAATGAACTACACTTTCCATTATTCGATGATTTGAATCCGAAATCTATAGTAAGTTACATGAATCCTTTAAATTACGAAGAACATATCAGTGATAGAAAGCGAATCGGATGATGCTTTTGGCAACATCATTAGTTAATGGTCGAATTCCTTGAAGTACGTCGTAACAAAAAGGATCCATGAAGCCATAAGGATTTTGCTTTCAAAAAGGAGAATCTTGGACGTTGCAACCTAATCAGTTCTCTTACAGGAAGAGTTTTCCTTTTGGTCATTGCTAATTCTTTTGGAATGAATGTTGCATGTGAATTCGAGTATCCCTGTTCCTTCTACTCTTCCCATTGTGGGCCGCGTAGAAGATCAACTACAAAGGGGGCCGCGTAGAAGACCGACTACAAATGTGGACGTCGGGGACATGCAAGACCCGGGGGAGTTTAGCACCGCAAGATATTGTACTTGGAGCAAGATTGTAAAACGAGAATTCACATTATTTATTGTAAAACGTTTTTTTTTTTTGCTAGAGGCACAAACCACTCTTTTCCAAATCGTGATACAAATTGATCCCTGTCTTTCCTTTAGAGATGAATTTCAAAATTATTTTTGTTCTTCTATAGGCTTTCCTATCTTCTATGTACCGTAGGCTGGGGGTCTAAGCTTAAGAGGTTTTCCAAGGTTTCCCTGCTTAAGAAAGTTCCCGAATGGGTAGACCCTGACATCAGTTCATGAAAGATCATCTTCCTTGGTTGTGCACAGCAAACATAACACCTAGATGCACGTAAAAGCAATACAGCCGCGGTACCTGTCTCTTCATTTCTTCTGTCTTCAACATTTCTTTTCTTCGTCTGTTTCAAAAATAATATTCTTTTTCAGTCGGCGGACTGACAATCATCACTTCCGGGTTATCCACGCTAATAGATAGCTCGCGAAGTGTGTTCGGTGAATCAAAATTGAGCTCACAAATTTCGCTCGCTGCGAGGGGCTTTGTAATCTCCCCACGGAAAATTACCCTCTACCACGCAATAATTAATAATGGTCAATCAAATCATCCACATTTATTTACGTTTGAAAAGTATCTAATCAGATTTCCTAGTAATATATGCGCCGACAGCTCGTCGACGCCAAGGTATTTTTCTAGTACGTTTATTCTTTGGGAACAACATAGGTACAAAGATGTATGCTCCATGGTTATTATAGAGAGAGAAAGGAACAGCTTCGGAAAGTATCGGTTGGGAGTTTTTCGGATTGCTAAAAGAGATTTATTTACTCTTCTTCGCGCTAAAGCGAGATAGGAAAGTTTGTGCCGCTAGCGTGATAGGTCAGGAGAAAGAAAGACTGTAGAAGTAAATTGCATGAGACTTAAAAAAACGGAAACGGAACATGTATGGAAATGGATTCAATATTCTATTTTCCTCAGAAATAAGGTTTGTGACCATTTTATTCTAGAGTGAATGACGAATGAGTTCTCTGTCTGAATCATTGATGATTGTCTGGGCCCTGTAATTAATTGGGAAGTTTCAGCTGTGACGGAGAGAGCCTGCAATCTCTGAGTTTTTATAAATCGTCCAAAAAGGCTTCGTCCACATCTGAAATTTTAGATCTGTCGTAAACTGAACGAATCGTTCAAACGATCGATTTTCCCAACTGAATGCAGCGCTTAATAATAATAACAAATGCAAAGATCTTTTCTAGCAAGCCAGCCGCTGAATATTAAGACGAGATTCTACTAGGCTGATTTCATGTAAATAATAGATTTAAACTGTACACAGATAAAGGACAGAGAGAGAGAGCGAATGAAATTCTAGAAATTACTCAGAATCCTCAATTAGCATAATTGTTTGTCTGTCTTTTCATAGATAAGCCTAACTAGGAAACACGAAGCCCTGACTTTATTGTAACGATTTATGTGTGAGAGTGAAAGAACGATAAAGGCGACAGATACACTTCTGTACAGACAAAACATTACACCAAGTTAGCGGCAAGCTGTATTCACATAGACTTTCATCATTTACAAAAACAGTAGTGAGAATGCATTATAAGTGGGTCCGCACCGGGTTTCAAGATGGGACAATAAGACCCTCTCGCCATTGCGACGGGAACACGCCCTCGCTCCAAATGCGGTTGAAGATGGTGAGGATGTGTCTCTGGCAGTCCCTGGAGAGATGCTTCAGCATCTGTGCGTGGACGCAGTCCGGTCCTGGTGCTGTATCAGGGCAATCAGCGAGGGGAGCAAGGAATTCCCTCTCGCTGAAAGGAGCATTGTATTTTGTAGAACGACGCGTGTGGAATGATAATGGCGCCTGCTCGGCCCGCTCCTTGAGAGAGCGAAAGGCGGGGGGATAAGTTGCAGTCGCAGAGCTCTTAGCAATGTGCGCAGCAAGGTGTTCAGCAATGGCGGCAGCGTCCGTGCAGACAGCGCCGTCCAGGGAGATCCCAGGGACACCCATAGGGGTCTGGCATCCATAAATCCGCCGGATCCGGGACCACACGAGCGAGGGGGAGACACGGGAGCCCAGGGATGAGACGTACCTCTCCCAGCACTCCTGCTTACGCCGTGCAATAAGACGACGGGCCAAGGCACGGAGCCTCTTAAAGGCGATGAGGGTCTCGAGAGACGGGTGCCGCCTATGACGCTGGAGAGCCCGCCTACGGTCGCGAATAGCCTCAGCAATCTCCGGCGACCACCAGGGTACAGCCTTCCTCTGAGGGAGTCCAGAAGAGCGGGGGATGCAAGCCTCTGCCGCTGAAATGATTGACGTAGTGAAGACACGGACCACCTCGTCAATGTCACCCTGTGGGGGAGACTCAATGGTTGCCACGGAAGTAAAAGCCGGCCAGTCAGCCCTGTGGAGAGCCCAGTGGGGCAGGCGCCCAGAAGAATGACGCTGGGGCAGTGACAAATAGATGGGAAAATGGTCACTACCACACAAGTCAGGATGCACCCTCCAGTGGAGGGATGGGACAGGTCCGGGGCTGCAAAGAGAGAGATCGATGGCCGAGAACGAGCCATGGGCCACACTGAAATGCGTGGGAGCACCGGTGCTCAAGAGGCTAAGGTCGAGCTGAGCCAACAAATGCTCCACGGCCCGACCGCGGTCATCAGAGACAGTCCCACCCCAGAGAGGGTTGTGGGCATTGAAATCGCCCAGAAGCAGCAATGGTGCCGGGAGTTGTGCCAGCAGCGCAGCCAAGACATGGCGGGGGAGCTCCCCATCCGGAGGAATGTAAACAGAGCAAACAGTAATAGTCGGCGAGAGCTCAATCCATGCAGCGACTGCCTCTAATGGCGTCTGAAGGGGTACCGGCGCGCTACAGACAGAGTGGTGAACAAAGAGGCAAACCCCACCTGACGCCCAATGACAGGAGCACAGTTCTTATAGTATCCCCGATAACTGCGAAGGGCGGGGGTCTGCATTGCAGGAAACCAAGTTTCCTGCAGTGCAATGCAGAGAACAGGGGAAACACTCAGAAGCATCCGGAGCTCAGGCAGGTGGCGGAAATAACCGCCGCAGTTCCACTGGAGAATGGAAGCAGGAAGGGACTGGGAGGGCGTGAAGGCGACTAAGAGGCAGACGGCGCCTCAGAGCCAACTGCCGCCACCGGGGGAGAGTCAGCTGTGTCCATAGGAAAGGCCCCCAAGGGTTCTGTGAGGGTGAGATCCGCGGCAGAGGTGAGGATCTCCACCTCATCCCCGGAGCCAGGACTATGTACAGCAGGCGGTACTGAAACCGCCGGAACGTCCTTCTTCTTGGACACATTCCATTCCTTCTTCTCGCGTCGGCCCTTAGTGTGAGAGGGCTGGGAGAACTTCTCTGAAGGAGCATCAGAGGCTGACGACGACGCAGAAGCCCTACGACCAGCAGGTGGCGGAACCTTCAGCCACTGGCTGACATCCGGCTGGGTAGGAAAAGAAACAGAGGAAGGGAGAGCCCCGAGGGACCCCTTCCACGAGAGAGGAACCGGCAGAGGCAACGCCGGTGGGGAAGGAGGGGGAGGGTTCGAGCCCCCCGGTTTTGGAGAAGATGTCACCCCCGAAGTAAGCATGGGGGGAGCGACAGAAGAGGGTGTGCCCCCAACCGCTAAGGGGGCAACAGAGGAAGGTGGTGGTGGTGGAGTGTGTGTGTGTGTGTGTGTGTTTGAGGTTTACGGGCGCTAAACAGCGGGGTCATCAGCGCCCAAACGCATAAAAAGAAGAACACATGCAGTGAAGGGACGAAGACGGACAGCGAACAAGGAGAACGGCTAAAAGACACAGACCTGGCGCAGTTTCAAAGCCTCACATACAGAGGCAAAACAAGAGGAGAAGGAGTGCACTAAAAAAGGAAAGGAAACACAAGAAAGGGAGGACCAAACCGAAGGGAAACAAGGAGGTATTCGTGACTGGCGGACCTCTTACCTAAAATCTGCGTGAGCCAGTCATCCAGCAGCACATTAAAACCCTCTCCCTAAAATCCGTGGCAACAAATTGGACAGGACACAAAACCGTAAAACCTTAACCACAGACGTTGCGTCGTCTTTCAAAATAGAGGGCAAATCCGGTGGCAAGGAAACCACCGCCCTCTGGTCAGAGAATAAAAGACAGTCAAGTAAAATGTGGCGGACAGTAATCTGTACGCCACAAGCACTGCAGATTGGGGGGTCCTCCCGCCGGAGTAAAAAACCATGCGTTAAGGGACTGTGCCCGATGCGGAGGCGAGTGAGGAGAACCTCATCCCGCCTGCATGACTGGTAGGACGTACGCCATGGCCGCGTGGTGGCCTTGACCAGACGCAGCTTATTCTCACCGACTGCCAGCCACTCCTCTTCAAACCGACGCAGAAAGCGAAAACGCAGGAGGGAGGTAACAGCATGGAGGGGGACGGCACATGCAACAACGTGAGGGAGGGAACACGCATCTTTGGCAGCCACATCCGCCAGTTCGTTTCCCCTAATACCCACGTGCCCCGGCACCCAGCAGAAGGAAACCTCCTTCCCCTGCCGTTGCAGGTGGAGTAGGGCATCATGGATGTTCTGGACGACCGTTTCCGCTGGGTACAAGTGTTGCATGGTCTGAAGGGCACTCAGGGAGTCAGAACAGATGAGGAACTTACGACTGGGATTACATCTCATCTGCTCCAATGCCCGCAGGATCGCAAACAATTCGGCATCAAAGATGGTAAACGCTGCAGGAAGCCGGAACTTGACGACTCGATCAGGGAAAACAACAGCACAACGAACAGAGTCCCCCTGTTTAGAGCCATCCGTAAATACTGGTACATGGTCGGGATGCTGGTTTAAAATATCATAAAATAAGGAGGTAAAAACAAACGCAGGAGTGCAGCTCCTCCGGTACTCCGACAATTCTAAAAGGACGCTGGGCCTCTGGAGCAACCAGGGAGGCAGGCGAGTAAAACCTTGTCGTTGGGGGGCCACACGCTCTACACCAAGGGACTCAAGCAAATGCTTGGCACGAATCCCAAATGGTCTCGTTGCCCTGGGACGACTGGAAAAGAGACGTTCCATAGGCGGTCGGGCAACGGTAGGGTACGCAGGGGAGGTAGGACAGGCAAGGAAGTGACACACCCGTCGCACCATGAGGAGTTTCCGCCGGATGGCGAGCGGCGGTTCCCCTGCCTCAACACACAGGCTGGGGATGGGACTGGTACGGAAGGCACCAGTGGCCAGCCTGATACCCTCATGGTGTAATGGTGTACTGCGTCAAGAATCTTCAGATACGAAGGCCTTGCTGACCCATACACGGTGCAACCATAGTCAAGACGCAATCGGACGAAAGCCCTATAAAACTGCAGCAGACGCGCCCGATCTGCTCCCCAGGACCGATGGCTCAGACACTTCAAAATATTCAGCGCCTTCAGGGCCCGCACCTTGAGGTCTTTAAAGTGAGGCAACCACGACAACTTGGAATCAAAAGTGAGGCCCAGGAACCTCACAGTGTCTATAAAAGGAAGAATGGTGTCCCTCAGACGCAATTCAGGGGAGGTAAAAGGACGTCGAGAACGATTAAAATGAACACACACACATTTGTCTGCAGAAAAGGTAAAACCCGTCTTCGCAGTCCATGCCTCTAATCGCTGTATCGTAAGCTGCAACTGCCGACTAGCAGTGACAAGACTGGAGGAATAACAGAAAACAGCAAAATCGTCCACAAACAACGAGCATTGGGCAGGACTCCGGACAGTGGACGTGATACTGTTAATGGCGACGGCAAAGAGGGTGACACTTAAAACGCTTCCCTGAGGAACACCATTCTCCTGCACATACAAATCAGATAGCACATTACCAACCCTATATCGAAAGAGGCGGTGGGAAAGAAAGGACCGAATGAAGATGGGGAGACGGCCACGAAAGCCCCATTCATGGAGTTGATTGAGGATATGGCGGCGCCAAGTAGTGTCATACGCCTTATGAATGTCAAAGAAGACACCTAGACAATGCTGGTTACGCAGGAAGGCCTGCTGGATGGCCGCCTCAAGCCGGGTGAAGTTGTCGATAGTGGAACGACATCTCCGAAAGCCACACTGAGAGGGGCTAAGGAGCTGCCTGGTCTCGAGCAGCCAAACCAGGCGACGGTTGACCATGCGTTCCAACGTCTTCCCGACACAGCTCGTCAAAGCAATACTCCGATAACTACGGGGATGCGTTAGGTCCTTCCCCGGTTTGAGGAAGGGGATCAAAATCGCCTCCCTCCACGAGTCAGGGTACGTGCCAGATAACCATATCATATTAAAAAAATTCAGGAGAACTTCCTTGGAAGGCAGTAACAAGTGCTGCAGCATGCTGTACCGGATTTGATCATGGCCAGGCGCAGTATCATGAGCCGCAGACAGTGCCGAATCCAGTTCCCACATTGTGAAGGGGCAGTTGTAGGGTTCAGAATTTGGAGACCGGAAGTCCAAGTGACCCCTCTCGATGGCAGTGCGGTAGCGGCAGAAAGCTGGATCACAGTTAACAGTAGCGGTAGATTCCGCAAAATGCATAGCCAGTGTCTGGGCAATGTCTTTCGGCGCCGTGAGGAGACTTCCCTGATGCAGCAATGCTGTGACAGGTAGCTGGCCGAGTTTCCCGGAAATCCTCCTGATGGCTTCCCATACTTTCGTAGAATTAGTGGAACGGGAGATGGAGTTCAAGAACGATTGCCATGACCGTCGTTTGCTCTCATTAATCACTCGCCGCGCTTGGGCCCTTGCCACCCGAAAGGCGGCAAGATTGTCAGCTGAGGGACGCCACTTGAAGCGGCGCAGAGCTGCACGGCGGGCTCGGATGGCTGAGCGGCACTCAGTGGTCCACCAAGGGACAGGACGCCTCTTGGGATGACCGGATGACCGTGGGATTGACAATTCAGCAGCATGGGAGATCACAGCTGTAACATGGTCTACCCATTCGTGGACGCTGGCACGGTGTTCCAAAACAGCCAGTTGGCTGAAAAGTGTCCAGTCAGCTCTGCAGAGGTGCCACCGGGGCGGCACTGGTAATGCCATAGCCTCAGCAAGGAGGCGAATCCAAAGGGGGAAGTGGACACTAGAATGGAGGTCTGCAGCAACCTCCCACAGAGCAGAATCCGCGAGTGCTGGAGAGCAAAAGGAAAGGTCAATAGCTGATGACGACCCAGAAGCAGTACAGAAATGAGTGAGAGCACCAGAGTTGAGGATACACAGTTCTTCAGACATCATGAGGTTTTCCAGAATGCGACCCCTGGGGCAAGTAGTCGAAGAGCCCCATAAGATATTATGAGCATTGAAGTCCCCCAAAAGAAGAAATGGGCGGGGGAGTTGGCTAATAAGGTCTGTGAGAGCCTCAGAGTCTATCGCATCCTGAGGTGGAAAGTAAAGTGAACAGACTGTGAGCCTCCGACCCACAAGAAGATCAACTGCAACTGCTTGCAAGTCTGTAACGAGAGGGAGCTCAGATGAGGGGTGCATGTCACGGACAAAAACCGCTACACCACCCTTTGCCCTTTCCCCCGTCAGATCATCTTTCCAATATACGGTATAGCCCCGTAAAGAAGGAGCATCAGTGGCCCGAAAATGTGTCTCTTGGAGACATAAGCACAAAGGGCACTCTCGTACAAGGAGTTGTAATTCGGCCACATGCGTCCTGAACCCATTCAGGTTCCACTGTAATACGGGAGCCAGTGATGAGGGTGGCTGAACTTTCACCCTTCCTCTGTGTTTTGGAGGACAGCCCGTACTGGCCGGAGATTTATTCCTGGGGCGAGAAGATCGCCCCCGGTCGACATCAATGTCCATCAGCTCCGATGACGACCCACGGGATATGTCAGACAGTACGATGGCCTTATCATCGGACCATCCCTGACCAGTCTCCTCAGGTGGCAAAACCTTCACCTTCGGCGTCTTTGTCTTGGGGGGCTTAGAAGGCAGAGCCTTGGCAGCAGGTGGAGCTGTACCCGCCTGGGCAGAAGGCGCCATATGGGAAGAGGCAGGAAGTACCCCAATGTCAGCAACCACGGCCTTGTCCGACGTTGCGGGGAGAGCCGCAGGTTTCAAAGCAACCGCAGCAGCACAAGTGCACTGGCAAACGCAGGTATTAGTGCTAACACTAGCAACCTCCGTTTGCGTAGCAACAGTGGCCATTTGTACCGGTTTTTTCAGAGCGGAAGCGAAAGATGTCGTAAACACAGGAGGTTGCATGGCCTTAAAGAGCTTCTTGGCCTCACCATAGGGGATACGCTTAGATGTTTCGATCTCCTGGATCTTCCGTTCGTCGAGATAGATGGGGCAGACCCGCTCCAGACAGGGTGACTCCCAGAGCAATTCACGCACTTCACAGGCGATGAACAATCGGCTCCTTCATGGGCAGGCTGACCACATTTACCACAAGTGGCTATCCCATTGCACCCCAACGTAGTATGCCCAAAGCGCTGACATTTAAAACAGCGCATTGGGTTGGGGAAATATGGCCTTACTGGTAAACGTAAGAACCCCGCTTTAACATGCTCTGGGAGTCGTGGGCAACTGAACGTGAGAATAAACGAGTCGGATTTGACTAGGTTCCCATCGACTCGTTTCATAATGTGCTGCACGTCAACAATACCTTCATCAGCCCATTCAGATTTTAACTCGTCTGTGGGGATATCCACCAAGTCCCGACGTGTCACAACACCCTTACTGTAGTTCAGAGTGGAGTGGAGCTCAGTCCCGATAGCGTACTCACCGAGACAGGTTGCCTTCCGAAGAGAAGTGACTTGACGGGAACTAGATGTCTCAACTAACAGAGTCCCATTGCGCAGTCGCTTCACAGATTTCAGTGTTCCTGCAATTCCCTCAAGACCCTTGTGGATGTAAAAGGGAGAAACCCTCTCAAAGCTACCCTCCTTCCGTTTAATAATCAAAAACACATTCTGATTATCAGCAGGTGCTCTGTTACGACAGTCTGATAAATCTCGATCAACACTAGGCGCTGGAGGATTCGCAGCACGAAGTCGCTTCTTCGATGGGGTGTGTTTTCCTACCAGTGGCCCACCCAAGCTACTGGTAGGGGGAAATGTAGAGGTCGAAGTGTCCATTGCGGTCCCACGAGCAGCTAGGGAACTAAAGGTCCGCTCAGACAGAGCCCCGCGTGCCTGAGTAAGCCTGATACAACTGGGGTGTGGCAGGTGCCCCAGAGGTTGCCAGCTTGCGACTGTTCCACCTCAACAGCCATGCATCTCATAGCCGCGGAGCACACCGGAAGATTGAGGGGTTTGTATAGAGGTTGTCCTTCCTCGCAATCCAGTCGGTCAAGCCAAGATTACCATTCCCCGCAGCACACAACATTCCACCGCCGCGCCATACGGTGGTCGCTGAAGCATGTCCGGGGGTTACGGGGACAGGAGACTGGCGGCGCCGACCAGTCCCCAGCTCAGGACCCCGGGGTCGCCATGCCCGTACTCAGCAAATGAATGCTGAGCCCCTGGGGGGGGGGGTGGTGGTGGAGGTTGTTGGGATGTTTGAGGGGGACTAAACAGCGAAGGTCATCAGTCCCCCATTCCAAAAACAGGCGAGCTGAAAATGTTCGGAGCAGGTAAAAACCAAAGGGGGAAGGAGACTCCCCCCAGGCACTAAAAGAACACAAATGCAGCAACGAACACTACAGACAAGAAGAGTACAGACAAACACCAGACAGAAAGAAACAGAAGAAAAGAAGATGGCCGGAAACTGGTTGACTGACCGCGAGACAAAAAAGGGAAAGAGTCAACCAGCAGACTATACACCAAAACAGCAACAAATTTGGAGAAACACGAGGACAAAAGACACAGAATGGGAAAGGTGCAGGACCCCCCTAAAGAGAACCATAAAAAGGACTACCACGGATAAAATTTAAAACATTGTCAGCCATGGAGACATTGTCACATAAAATCAAAGGCAAAGTGCCCGGGAGATTAAAAGACTGCCGGAGGGTGCGCAGTCGGGGACACTCAAATAAAATGTGGGCGACCGTCAGCCGGGACCCACACCGACACAGGGGGGGATCCTCCTGACGCAAAAGATGGCCGTGCGTCAGGTAGGTATGGCCGATGTGCAGCCGACACAGGACTACAGAGTCCCTGCGAGAAGCCCGCAGGGAGGAACGCCACACATCGGTCGTCTCCTTGACAGCCCGCAGTTTATTCGGGGTTGTCATGCCACGCCACTCAGCAGCCCACATCCCAAGCACCTTACAGCGCAACACCAGCTGCTGGTCGCGACCGTAAGGCCGATCTCCAAAGCTGGGGCGTCGATCGCCCCTTTGGCCAGCCTGTCAACACGTTCGTTCCCCGGGATGCCAACGTGACCTGGCGTCCAAACAAAAACCACCCAACGACAAGAGCGGGTAATGGGTGAAACAGACTCCCGAATAGAGGACACCAGAGGAGAAGAGGCATAGCAGCGGTCGATGGCCTGGAGGCTGCTCAGGGAGTCACTGCAGATCACGATGGACGTACCTGAGCAGGAACGCATATGCTCAAGAGCGCGCAATATGGGCACCAGCTCTGCAGTAAAAATACTCAGCCAGCCGGCAAGGAGCGCTGCTCAACATGGGCAGCATGAGTAAAAGCGTAGGCAGTGCGACCATCAACCAGGGAACCATCAGTGTAGACAGTCTCACAGCCCGGAAATGAGGCGAGGAGTGCAAGAAAACGGCGACGGAGGGCCACAGGCGGAACCGAGTCCTTGGGTCCCTGTGCCAAGTCCAGACGGATGGCCGGCCGGGGCAAACACCAGGGAGGCGTAGGTGCACGGACCCGGAAGGGAGGCAGAAGAGGGGATGACCCCAGTTTGGACAGCAGGGACTGGACGCGGACAGCTATGGTAGGCCCAGACCGAGGTCGCCGTTCGGGCAGATGGAGGATCGTGACAGGGAAAAGCAGGAGACGATTGGGATGGCCCGGCGAGCAATGCACGTGTGTGTGTGTGTGTGTGTTGGGGTTTATGGGCGCTCAACATCGAGGTCATCAGCGCCCTGACACACATGAAAAGGAACGAATGTGGAGAGACCTAATAAAACTGAAAAAACACACTCAAAGAAAGCAGAAAAAGAGGGAAAATACTACATAAGAATGTAAAACCTAAGGAAAGGGAAAACATAGCAACAAGAATGACATAGGAAAGCGTCATTGGCTGGCCACTTACATAAAATATGGGCGAGCTTGTCACACAGGAAACAAGTTAAAATACCTCCCTAAAATCTTTGTAAAAACATTTGACAGGGCACAGAACTGTAAAACTTTAACCACATTCGTCCGAGTGTTGCCTAAAAGAGTTGGCAGGTCCGCTGGCGAGTCTGCCGCGGCCCGCTGGTCAGAAAATAAAATGCAATCCAATAAAACGTGGCGCACAGTGACCTGGACGCCGCAAGCACCACACATTGGAGGGTCCTCTCGCCGGAGCAGGAAGCCATGCGTCATAGGGCTGTGGCCTATTCGAAGCCGAGTGAGGAGAACCTCGTCCCGTCGATGGGGCTGAAAGGAAGTACACCACACACGCGTTGTGGGCTTGACTAGACGGAGCTAATTGTCAGTCACTTTCAGCCACTCGTCCTCCCACCGACACATGACTCGGGAGCTCAACAGCGAGGTGAGTGCGTGCACGGGGACAGCACACTGAGATACGTGTGGATCAAGACACGCCTCCTTGGCTGCAAGATCTGCTCATTCCCAGCAATGCCAACATGCCCCGGAACCCAGCAGAAAGCTACAACCTACCCCAGTCGCTGTAGTTGGGGGAGGGCATCCTGGATGGTCTGGACTAATTTAACTGCCGGATACAAATGGTGCAATGATTGAAGGGCACTGAGGGAATCGGAACAGACAAGAAATTTAGGAGAGGAAGAATGTCTCATCTGCTCCAGCGCCCGCAAGATCGCAGACAATTCTGCATCAAAGACCGTAAAAGTCTAAGGCAGTCGGACCTTAAGGTTGGTTGGTTGGTTTGTGGGATTTAAAGGGACCAGACTGCGATGCTCATCGGTCCCTTTTTCCAAAAAATTAAAACCGCCCAAAGAGAATAAAAAAAAATAACGAACAGCAGGAAAGACGTCAGACGACACAGGACGAGAAAGACTCCGACAGAGATCAGACAAAAAAAACACACAGAGTGTGACGCTGGTTGGCCGACCATAGAGAAAAAAAGAGGAAAAGCCAACCACCAAGAACACATTAAAAACTCAGTTTAAAATCAGAGGCTAGAAGCCAGAATCAACGCTAAAAAAAAACAAACACTTAGATTAAACTATAAAAACCCCCTGCCCGAATAAAACGCAAAACTAAGTCCACCATGGCAGAGTCATCTAGTAAAAGGGCAGGGAGCGTGTCAGGCAGTGCGAACGTCTGCCTGAGCACAGCTATAAGCGGACACTCCAATAAAATGTGCACCACAGATAAAACGGAGCCGCAGCGACACAGAGGCGGGTCCTCACGGCGCAATAAGTGGCCGTGTGTCAGCCGAGTGTGCCCAATGCGCAGCCGGCAGAGGACAACAGACTCCTTGCGAGAGACCCGCAAGGAGGTTGGTTGGTTGGTTTGTGGGATTAAAGGGACCAGACTGCAATGGTCATCGGTCCCTTTTTCCAAAAAAATTAAAACCGCCCAAAGAGCATAAAAAAAACGAACAGCAGGAAAGACGTCAGACGACACAGGACGAGAAAGACTCCGACAGAGAGCAGACAAAACAAAGTAAAACACACAAAGTGTGTCGGTGGTTGGCCGACCATAGAGAAAAAAAGAGGAAAAGCCAACCACCAAGAACACATTACAAAACTCAGTTTGAAATCAGAGGCTAAAAGCCAGAATCAACACTGAAAAACAAACACTCAGATTAAACTCTAAAAACCCCCTGCCCGAATAAAACGAAAAACTAAGTCCACCATGGCGGAGTCATCTAGTAAAAGGGCAGGAAGCGTATCAGGCAGCGCAAATGTCTGCCTGAGCACAGTTAAAAGCGGACAAGTTAATAAAATGTGCGCCACCGTCAAAACCGCCCCACAGCGACACAGAGGCGGGTCCTCACGGCGCAATAAGTAGCCGTGTGTCAGCTGAGTGTGCCCAATGCGCAGCCGGCAGAGGACAACAGACTCCTTGCGAGAGACCCGCAAGGAGGAGCGCCACACACCGGTAGCCCCCTTGATGGCCCGAAGTTTGTTGCGTGAAGGCAGGGCGTGCCATGCAGTGTCTCAAAGGTCCAGAATTTTGCGGCGTAGGAATGCTCGCGAATCTGTCTCTGGGAGGCCAACGTCCAGAGATGGTGCACTAGTCGCCTCTTTCGCCAGCCGGTCAACATTCTCGTTGCCGGGGATCCCAACATGGCCTGGGGTCCACACGAAGACCGCAGAGCGGCCGCAACGCGCAAGAGTATGCAGGGATTCATGAATAGCCATCACCAGACGGGAACGAGGAAAACACTGGTCGAGAGCTCGTAAACTGCTCAGGGAATCGGTACAGATAACGAAGGACTCACCTGAGCAGGAGTGGATATACTCTAGGGCTCGAAAGATGGCGACCAGCTCCGCAGTGTAAACGCTGCAGCCAGCCGGCAAGTAACTTTGTTCGGAATGGTCCCCTAGAGTGAGCGCATAACCGACTCGACCAGCAACCATCGAGCCGTCGGTGTAAACAATGCCAGAGCCCTGATACGTGGCCAGGATGGAAGAAAAGCGGCGGCGGTAGGCCTCTGGAGGGACTGAGTCCTTCAGGCACTGTGCCAAGTCTAGCCGAAGGTAAGGGTGAGGAACACACCATGGGGGTGTACGCAAAGGGGCCCAGAAAGGAGGTGGAACAGGGAAAAATCCAAGCCCGCAGAGAAGCTCCTTAACGCACACGGCGATCGGACAACCCGACCGGGGCCGACGCTCTGGCAGATGGACGACCGACTGCGGGAACAGCACACGGTAATTTGGATGCCCGGGCAAGCTAAAAACATGGGCAGCATAAGCAGCCAGTAATTGTTGGCGTCGGAACCGCAGTGGAGGGACACCTGCCTCCACTAGTAAGGTATCCACAGGGCTGGTGCGGAAAGCACCAGTGGCAAGGCGTATCCTGCTGTGGAGAATTGGGTCCAGCACTCGCAACGCAGACGGGGATGCTGAGCCATATGCCAGGCACCCATAATCCAGACGGGACTGGATTAACGCCTGGTAGAGCCGTAACAGGGTAGAGCGGTCGGCGCCCCTGCGGGTGTGGCTCAAACATCGCAGTGCATTGAGATGCCGCTAACACGTCTGTTTGAGCTGCCGGATATGAGGCAGCCAAGTCAACCGGGCATCGAAAACCACCCCCAAAATCCTAAACATCGCAGTGCATTGAGATGCCGCCAACACGTCTGTTTGAGCTGCCGGATATGAGGCAGCCAAGTCAACCGGGCATCGAAAACCACCCCCAAAAACCTGTAGGTCTCCACCACAGCATGGAGTTCGTCGGCAAGATAAAGCCGCGGCTCAGGATGGACTGTTCGGCGCCGGCAGAAATGCATAACGCGGGTCTTGGCTGCCGAAAACTGAAACCCATGCGCTACAGCCCAAGACTGCGCCTTACGGATAGCGCCCTGTAGTTGACGTTCAACAGCTGCAATGCCAGTAGAGCTGTAGTAAAGGCAGAAGTCGTCAGCATACAGGGAAGCGGAGACAGAATTTCCCACGGCCGCAGCAAGCCCGTTAATGGCTATTAAAAACAGACAGACACTTAAAACAGAACCCTGTGGCACACCGTTCTCCTGGACGTGGGAGGAACTATACGAGGCCGCGACTTGCACGCGGAAGGTACGACACGACAGAAAATTACGGATAAAAATCGGCAGAGGACCCCGAAGACCCCATCCATGAAGCGTAGAAAGGATGTGATGACGCCATGTCGTATCGTACGCCTTCCGCATGTCGAAAAAGACAGCGACCAGGTGCTGACGGCGGGCAAAGGCAGTACGGATAGCACACTCCAGGCTCACCAGATTGTCGGTGGCGGAGCGGCCTTTATGGAACCCACCCTGAGACGGAGCCAGAAGGCCCCGAGACTCCAGTACCCAATTCAAGCGCCAGCTCACCATCCGTTCAAGCAACTTGCAAAGAACGTTGGTGAGGCTAATGGGACGGTAGCTGTCCACCTCCAGAGGGTTCTTTCCAGGTTTCAAAATGGGGATGACAATGCCTTCCCGCCATTGCGACGGAAACTCCCCCTCGACCCAAAGACGGTTGTAAAGAGCGAGAAGGCGCCGCTGGCAGTCCACTGAAAGGGGTTTCAGCATCTGACAGTGGATGCCATCTGCCCCAGGAGCGGTATCAGGGCAAGCAGCTAGGGCACTGCGAAATTCCCACTCACTAAATGGAGCATTGTAACATTCTGGGTGGTTGGTGCGAAACGAAAGGCTCCGACGTTCCATCCGCTCTTTAATGGAGCGGAAGGCCTGGGGGTAAACTCATAGCAAAATGCTCTGCTAAGCGATTTGCAATGACGTGGGAGTCAGTACAAACTGCTCCATTCAGTGAGAGCGCAGGGACGCTGGCAGGGGTCCGATAGCCGTAGACGCGTCGAATCTTGGCCCAGATCTGCGATGGAGTGACATGGAGGCCAATGGTGGACACATACCGCTCCCAGCACTCCTTCTTGGCTTGGTGGATAAGGAGGCGTGCCCGCGCACGCAGCTGTTTGAAGGCGATAAGGTGGCCTATGGAGGGATGTCGCTTGTGACGCTGGAGCCACCGGCGATCTTTAATCGCTTCAGCGATCTCAGGCGACCACCAAGGCACAGCCTTCCGCCGAGGGGGCCCAGAAGAACGGGGAATGGCAGTTTCGGCGGCAGTAACGATGCCGGTGGTGACCGATTGAACCACCGCATCAATGTCATCAGTAGAGAGAGGCTCAAAAGCGGCAGTGGAGGACAACAAGTCCCAGTCAGCCTTATTCATAGCCCATCCGCTAGGGCGCCCATAAGAGCGTCACTACCACACAGGTCGTCATGCACACTCCATTGGACAGACGGTAAGAGGCTATGGCTACAGATTGAAAGGTCAATGGCGGAGTAGGTGATATGCGCCACACTGAAGTGTGTGAAGGCACCATCATTTAACAGCGAGAGATCGAGCTGCAACAATAAATGCTCAACGATGGCGCCTCGACCTGTTGCCACTGACCCACCCCACAGAGGGTTATGGGCGTTGAAGTCGCCCAATAGCAAGAAAGGTGGCGGCAATTGGGCGACCAGTGCAGCCAGGACATGCTGCGAGACATCACCATCCGGTGGAATGTAGAGACTGCAGACGGTAACAGCCTGTGGCGTCCACACGCGTACAGCGACAGCCTCTAAAGGCGTCTGGAGAGGGACAGACTCGCTGTGCAGAGTGTGAAGGACATATATGCAGACGCCACCAGACACCCTTTCATAAGCTGCTCGGTTCTTATAATAACCCCGATAGCCACGGACGGCGGGGATTCGCATTGCTGGAAACCAAGTTTCCTGGAGAGCAATGCAGAAGAAAGGGTGAAGGCTGATAAGTTGGCGGAGCTCAGCTAGATGGTGGAAGAAACCGCTGCAGTTACACTGGAGGATGGTATTGGCCATGGCTGGGAAAGGCGTGACGGGACTGGGAAGGCAGATTACGCCGCCGGGTCACCTGCTGCCTCCGATTGAGCACCCGCGCTAGTGCTATTCATGGCGTCTGAGGGACCGGCGAGATCGAGGTCCTCAGCGGACGCCAGAATCTCCACCTCGTCCTCAGACGCAGAGCTGGAAGTTTGCGGTGGGGCTTAGAGCTCTTCTTCTTTGGTTTCTCGCGCTGCTCCTTGGGTTTAACTGGCTGGGAGGGCTTCACCGATTCAGTCTCCGGGACTGAGGAGGATCGTGAAGCCCTTCGACCAGCTGATTGTGGGCACTTACGCCACTGTCTGTCGTCAGCCTTCCCGCTGGTGGAAACCTGGGAAGGGAGGGACCCAAGGGACCCCTTGCGAGCGGGAGAAGCCGAAGAAGTTGGACACTTCTCCGGCTTAGAAGCAGGGACGGACGTCCCTGATGGGGGGGATGGTGTTGCCCCTGAGGTAGGTGGCGCAGGAGCAACCCGGTGGGTAGAGCCCCCCACTGGCAAGGGGGCAGGAGGAGTTTTACCACTCAGCGATCCGGCCGGAAGTCGCGAAACTGATGGGGCGAGCACAGGTGTTGTAGCAGCGGCATAGGAAGATGTCATTCTCACTGGATGTAATCGGCCGTATTTCCTTTTGGCCTCAGTATAAGTCAGTCGGTCCAGGGTCTTATATTCCATGATTTTGCGCTCTTTCTGGAATATGCTGCAGTCTGGCGAGCAAGGGGAATGGTGCTCCCCGCAGTTGACGCAGATGGGAGGCGGGGCACATGGAGTATCGGGATGAGATGGGCGTCCGCAATCTCGACATGTGAGGCTGGAAGTGCAGCGGGAAGACATATGGCCGAACTTCCAGCACTTGAAGCACCGCATCGGGGGAGGGATATAGGGCTTGACGTCACATCGGTAGACCATCACCTTGACCTTTTCCGGTAACGCATCACCCTCGAAGGCCAAGATGAAGGCACCGGTAGCAATCTGATTGTCCCTCGGACCCCGATGAACGCGCCGGACGAAATGAACACCTCTACGTTCTAAGTTGGCGCGCAGCTCGTCATCAGACTGCAAAAGGAGGTCCCTATGGAAAATAACACCCTGGACCATATTTAAACTCTTATGCGGTGTGATCGTAACAGCAACATCCCCCAACTTGTCACAAGCAAGTAACCGCCGTGACTGGGCAGAGGATGCCGTTTGTATCAGGACCGATCCAGAGCGCATTTTTGACAAACCCTCCACCTCCCCAAACTTGTCCTCTAAATGCTCGACGAAGAACTGAGGCTTTGTGGAGAGAAAAGACTCCCCATCAGCTCTCGTACAAACTAAGAATCGGGGCGAATATCTGCTACTGCCATCCTGAGATTTACGTTCCTCCCACGGCGTGGCCAGAGAGGGGAACGTTTTCGGATTGTACTTTTCAGCATTAAATTGAGCCCGAGAACGCTTAGAGACTGCTGGCGGCTGGCCGCCAGCGAGAGATGATGTACCACGCTTCATTGCGGGTCATCCGCCCTGATGCCACCTACTCCGACCAAGGGCCCTCCCCACGGGCGCCACCCAGCCGCAGCAATAGCCACCTGGCAGGACGGCCATTGCCGGGAGTCCTGATGCCCCAAGGAGATGGGCATCTACTCCTTGGCATACCTGGGGAGTTAACGGCGCAGGCATCAGTAGAGCGATCCCTATGTTGTCAGGGGGCTACAACCAAGAGGGTACATGGCGGCCCCACCACAACGGGCTGGCTACCGTGCTGGATCTTAGGTGCAAAACTGTCCAAGGTCGTCGTCGCAGGTAAAAGAAACACTGTAGAGTGCAGCGTGGTAATCGCCCAAGAGATCGAAAACGAACGGGACACCATTGCAATGACAAGAATGCCGGCTAAAGGTCTAATTGCACGACGGATACAGTGCACCATGTAAGGCGCCCTTCCCCAATTGGCTCGCTCTTCGGAATAATTTAGAAAGATGGATGTCAAACCCGAGAGGGGACCATCACATAAAGCCGAAACATTTGAGACTCCTTTTAGTGGCCTCTTACGACAGGCAGGAATACCGCGGGCCTATTCTAACCCCCGAACCCGCAGGGGGGCGGACCTTAAGGACACGATCCGGAAAAACAACTGAGCAACCAACGGAATCCCCTTGTTTCGACCCATCCGTAAAAACCGCTACATAGTCGTGGTGCACAGATAAAACAGCAGAAAATGCTGCATGAGAAACGGTGGCAGGAGTGCAACCTCTCTTGTACTGCAATAAATCTAAAATCACTCTGGGCCTCTTCAGTAACCAGGGTGGCAGGCGGTTAAAACCCTGGATTTGGGGTTGTACAGACTCCACACCGAAGGACTCAAGCACACGTTGCACTCGTATCCCAAACGGCAACGTAGCCCGGGGACGGCGGGAAAAAAGGCGGTCCAGAGGTGGATGGGCAACAAGACGGTGAGAAGGCGAGCTGGGAGCTGCAAGAAACTTACAAGCTTGGCGCACCAGCAGGAGCTGCCGCCGGATGGTAAGTGGCGGTTCACCAGCCTCAGCACAGAGGCTGGGTACGGGACTGGTCCGATAAGCACCCGTGGCCAGTCGAATCCCAGCATGGTGATCAGCGTCAAGGATCCGCAAATAAGACGGCCTCGCTGACCCATATACTGTGCACCCATAGTCCAGCCGTGAGCGCACGAAAGCTCGATAAAACTGAAGGAGACGCGCCCTGTCCGCTCCCCAAGACCTGTGGCTGAGGCACTTGAGGAAGTTCAGTGCCTTCAGCGTTCTGGCTTTCAAGTCGCGTAGGTGTGGCAACCATGACAACTTGGAGTCAAAAATTAGGCCCAGAAACCGCACTGTGTCTCCAAAATGTAGGACAGTATCCCCCATATGCAAGGCAGGCAACGTAAAAAGACGACGAGAACGATTAAAATGAACACAAACACACTTATCGGCAGAAAACCTAAAACCCGTCTTTGCAGCCCACTCCTCTAACCGCCGCACTGCTTGTTGCAATTGACGGCTCGCGGATGCAACACTAGATTGGTTGGTTGGTGTGGGGGATTAAAGGGACCAGACTGCGACGGTCATCGGTCCCTTTTTCCAAAAAATGAAAACCGCCCAAAGAGAGTAAAAACGAACAGGGAAGACGTCAGACGACACGGGACAAGAAAGACTCCGACAGAGATCAGACAAAACGAAATAAAAGCACACGGTGGTTGGCCGACCAGAGTAACAAAAAAGGAAAAGCCAACCACCGAGAACACATTAAAAACCGAGTTTAAAACCGTAGGCCAAAAGCCAGAATAAACACAAAACAATAAAATAAAACACAAACACTCATATTAAATGATAAAAACCCCCTGCCCGAATAAAACGTAAAACTAAGTCAGCCATAGCCGAGTCATCTCTTAAAAGGGCTGGGAGCGTGTCAGGCAGTGCAAACGACTGCCTGAGCACAGCTAAAAGTGGACAGTCCAATAAAATGTGGACCGCTGTCAAAATGCAGCCGCAGCGACATAAAGGTGGGTCCTCTCGTCGCAATAAGTGGCTGTGCGTCATCCACGTGTGCCCAATGCACAGCCGGCAGAGGACAACAGACTCCTTGCGAGAGACCCGCAAGGAGGAGCGCCACACACCGGTAGCCCCCTTGATGGCCCGAAGTTTGTTGCGTGGAGGCAGGGCGCGCCATTCAGCGTCCCAAAGGTCCAGAATTTTGCGGCGTAGGAATGCTCGCTAATCTGTCTCCGGTAGGCCAACGTCCAGAGATGGTGCACTAGTCGCCTCTTTCGCCAGCCGGTCAACATTCTCGTTGCCGGGGATCCCAACATGGCCTGGGGTACACACGAAGACCGCAGGGCGGCCGAAACGCGCAAGAGTATGCAGGGACTCATGGATAGCCATCACCAGACGGGAACGAGGAAAACACTGGTCGAGAGCTCGTAAACTGCTCAGGGAATCGCTACAGATAACGAAGGACTCACCTGAGCAGGAACGGATATACTCTAGGGCTCGAAAGATGGCGACCAGCTCAGCAGTGTAAACGCTGCAGCCAGCCGGCAAGGAACGTAGTTCGGAATGGTCCCCTAGAGTGAGCGCATAACCGACTCGACCAGCAACCATCGAGCCGTCGGTGTAAACAATGCCAGAGCCCTGATACGTGGCCAGGATGGAATAAAAGCGGCGGCGGAAGGCCTCTGGAGGGACTGAGTCCTTCGAGCCCTGTGCCAAGTCTAGCCGAAGGCAAGGGCGAGGAACGCACCACGGGGGTGTACGCAGAGGTACCCGGAAAGGAGGTGGAACAGGGACAAGCCCAAGCCCGGAGAGAAGCTCCTTGACGCGTACGGCGATCGGACAACCCGACCGGGGCCGACGTTCTGGCAGATGGACGACTGACTGCGGGAACAGGACACGGTAATTTGGATGCCCGGGCGAGCTAAAAACATGGGCAGCATAAGCAGCCAGTAATTGTTGGCGTCGGAACCGCAGTGGAGGGACACCTGCCTCCACTAGGACGCTGTCCACAGGGCAGGTGCGGAAAGCACCAGTGGCAAGGCGTATCCCGTTGTGGAGATTGGTTGGTTGGTTTGTGGGATTTAAAGGGACCAGACTGCGATGGTCATCGGTCCCTTTTTCCAAAAAATTAAAACCACCCAAAGAGAATAAAAAACGAACAGCAGGAAAGACGTCAGACGACACAGAACGAGAAAGACTCCGACAGAGATCAGACAAAACAAAGTAAAACACACAGAGTGTGACGGTGGTTGGCCGACCATAGAGAAAAAAAGAGGAAAAGCCAACCACCAAGAATACATTAAAAACTCAGTTTAAAATCAGAAGCTAGAAGCCAGAATCAACGCTAAAAAAAAAAAAAAAACACTCAGATTAAACTATAAAAACCCCCTGCCCGAATAAAACGCAAAACTAAGTCCACCATGGCAGAGTCATCTAGTAAAAGGGCAGGGAGCGTGTCAGGCAGTGCGAACGTCTGCCTGAGCACAGCTAAAAGCGGACACACCAATAAAATGTGCACCACAGATAAAACGGAGCCGCAGCGACACAGAGGCGGGTACTCACGGCGCAATAAGTGGCCGTGTGTCAGCCGAGTGTGCCCAATGCGCAGCCGGCAGAGGACAACAGACTCCTTGCGAGAGACCCGCAAGGAGGAGCGCCACACACCGGTAGCCCCCTTGATGGCCCGAAGTTTGTTGCGTGAAGGCAGGGCGCGCCATTCAGTGTCCCAAAGGTCCAGAATTTTGCGGCGTAGGAATGCTCGCAAATCTGTCTCTGGGAGGCCAACGTCCAGAGATGGTGCACTAGTCGCCTCTTTCGCCAGCCGGTCAACATTCTCGTTGCCGGGGATCCCAACATGGCCTGGGGTCCACACGAAGACCGCAGAGCGGCCGCAACGAGCAAGAGTATGCAGGGATTCATGGATAGCCATCACCAGACGGGAACGAGGAAAGCACTGTTCGAGAGCTCGTAAACTGCTCAGGGAATCGCTACAGATAACGAAGGACTCACCTGAGCAGGAGCGGATATACTCTAGGGCTCGAAAGATGGCGACCAGCTCCGCAGTGTAAACGCTGCAGCCAGCCGGCAAGGAACGTTGTTCGGAATGGTCCCCTAGAGTGAGCGCATAACCGACTCGACCAGCAACCATCGAGCCGTCGGTGTAAACAATGCCAGAGCCCTGATACGTGGCCAGGATGGAAGAAAAGCGGCGGCGGAAGGCCTCTGGAGGGACTGAGTCCTTCGGGCACTGTGCCAAGTCGAGCCGCAGGCAAGGGCGACGAACACACC
This sequence comes from Schistocerca nitens, assembly GCF_023898315.1. Lineage (NCBI taxonomy): Eukaryota > Metazoa > Arthropoda > Insecta > Orthoptera > Acrididae > Schistocerca > Schistocerca nitens. The sequence goes on from NC_064614.1 coordinate 831,237,644, forward strand.
ATGGGGGTGTATGCAAAGTAGCCCGGAAAGGAGGTGGAACAGTGAAAACCTGAAGCCCAGAGAGAAGCTCTTTGACGCGGACCACTATTGTACAACCAGAGCGGGGCCGACGTTCTGGCAGACGGACGACCGATCGCGGGAACAGGAGACGATAGTTAGGATGCCCGGGCGAGCTTAGAACATGGGCAGCATAAGTGGCCAGTAAACGTTGGCGTCGGAACCGCAGTGGAGGTACACCTGCCTCCACTAGTACGCTGTCCACAGGGCTGGTGCGGAAAGCACCAGTGGCAAGGCGTATCCCGCTGTGGAGAATGGGGTCCAGCACCCGCAACGCAGATGGGGATGCTGAGCCATAAGCCAGGCTCCCATAATCCAGACGGGACTGGACTAACGCCTGGTAGAGCCGCAACAGGGTAGAGCGGTCGGCGCCCCAGCGGGTGTGGCTCAAGCATCTCAGAGCGTTTAGATGCCGCCAACACGTCTGTTTAAGCTGCCGGATATGAGGCAGCCAAGTCAACCGGGCATCGAAAACCACCCCCAAAAACCTGTGGGTCTCCACCACAGCAAGGAGTTCGTCGGTAAGATAAAGCCACGGCTCAGGATGGACTGTTCGGCGCCGGCAGAAATGCATAACGCGGGTCTTGGCTGCCGAAAACTGAAACCCATGCGCTACAGCCCAAGACTGCGCCTTACGGATAGCGCCCTGTAGCTGACGTTCAACAGCTGCAATGCCAGTAGAGCCGTAGTAAAGGCAGAAGTCGTCAGCGTACAGGGAAGCGGAGACAGAATTTCCCACGGCCGCAGCAAGCCCGTTAATGGCTATTAAAAACAGACAGACACTTAAAACAGAACCCTGTGGCACACCGTTCTCCTGGACGTGGGAGGAACTATACGAGGCCGCGACTTGCACGCGGAAGGTACGACACGACAGAAAATTGCGGATAAAAATCGGCAGAGGACCCCGAAGACCCCATCCATGAAGCGTAGAAAGGATGTGATGACGCCATGTCGTATCGTACGCATTCCGCATGTCGAAAAAGACAGCGACCAGGTGCTGACGGCGGGCAAAGGCAGTACGGATGGCCGATTCCAGGCTCACCAGATTGTCGGTGGCGGAGCGGCCTTTACGGAACCCACCCTGAGACGGAGCCAGAAGGCCCCGAGACTCCAGTACCGAATTCAAGCGCCGGGTCACCATCCGTTCAAGCAACTTGCAAATAACGATGGTGAGGCTAATGGGACGGTAGCTGTCCACCTCCAGAGGGTTCTTTCCAGGTTTCAAAACGGGGATGACAATGCCTTCCCGCCATTGCGACGGAAACTCCCCCTCGACCCAAAGACGGTTGTAAAGATTGAGAAGGCGCCGCTGGCAGTCCACTGAAAGGTGATTCAGCATCTGACAGTGGATGCCATCTGTCCCAGGAGCGGTATCAGGGCAAGCAGCTAGGGCACTGCGAAATTCCCACTCACTAAATGGAGCATTGTAAGATTCTGGGTGGTTGGTGCGAAACGAAAGGCTCCGACGTTCCATCCGCTCTTTAATGGAGCGGAAGGCCTGGGGGTATTCGCAGAAGCGGCACTCATTGCAAAATGCTCTGCTAGGCGATTTGCAATGACGTCGGAGTCAGTACAAACTGCTCCATTCAGTGAGAGCGCAGGGACGCTGACAGGTGGCCGATAGCCGTAGACGCGTCGAATCTTGGCCCAGACCTGCGGTGGAGTGACATGGAGGCCAATGGTGGACACATACCGCTCCCAGCACTCCTTCTTGCCTTGGCGGATAAGGAGGCGGCCCGCGCACGCAGCCGTTTGAAGGCGATAAGGTGGTCTATGGAGGGATGTCGCTTGTGACGCTGGAGCGCCCGCCGGCGATCTTTAATCGCTTCAGCGATCTCAGGCGACCACCAAGGCACAGCCTTCCGCCGAGGGGACCCAGAGGAATGGGGAATGGCAGATTCGGCGGCAGTAACGATGCCGGTGGTGACCGATTGAACCACCGCATCAATGTCATCAGTAGAGAGAGGCGCAATTGCGGCAGTGGAGGAGAACAAGTCCCAGTCAGCCTTATTCATAGCCCATCTGCTAGGGCGCCCAGAAGAGTGACGCTGTGGTAGTGACAGAAAGATCGGAAAGTGGTCACTACCACACAGGTCGTCATGCACACTCCATTGGACAGACGCTAAGAGGCTATCGCTACAGATGGAAAGGTCAATTTCGGAGTAGGTGCCATGCGCCACACTGAAGTGTGTGAATTCACCATCATTTAACAGCGAGAGATCGAGCTGCGACAATAAATGCTCAACGATGGCGCCTCGACCTGTTGCCACTGACCCACCCCACAGAGGGTTATGGGCGTTGAAGTCGCCCAATAGCAAGAAAGGTGGCGGCAATTGGGCGACCAGTGCAGCCAGGACATGCTGCGAGACATCACCATCCGGTGGAATGTAGAGACTGCATACGGTAACAGCCTGTGGCGTCCACACGCGTACAGCGACAGCCTCTAAAGGCGTCTGGAGAGGGACAGACTCGCTGTGCAGAGTGTGAAGGACATATATGCAGACGCCACCAGACACCCTTTCATAAGCTGCTCGGTTCTTATAATAACCCCGATAGCCACGGACGGCAGGGGTTCGCATTGCTGGAAACCAAGTTTCCTGGAGAGCAATGCAGAAGAAAGGGTGAAGGCTGATAAATTGGCGGAGCTCAGCTAGATGGTGGAAGAAACCGCTGCAGTTCCACTGGAGGATGGTATTAGCCATGGATAGGAAAGGCGTGAAGGGACCGTGGAGGCAGATTACGCCTCCGGGCCCCCTGCTGCTATTGAGTCACCACCTGGACAATAGCCATCTATTGCGTCCGTGGGACTGGCGAGATCCATGTCCTCAGGGTACACCAGAATCTCCACCTCGTCCTCCGAGGTGGAGCTTGTAGTAAGCGGTGGGACGGGTGCCACCGCAATGTTGGTATTCTTGGGGATTTTCTTCTGGTTCTGTTTCTGTTTCTCCCGTTGTGCCTTCGGTGGTTCAGGCTTGGAGGGCTTAGAGAGCTTCACAGGGGCAGTCTCAGGGACGGAGGACGACCGGGAGGCCCTACGACCAGGGACTGGTGGTTGTTTGAGCCACTTTCCGGTGTCTGCTGTACCGCTGGTCGGAACTTCCGAAGGGAGGTCCCCAAGGGACCCCTTCCTTGCGAGAGTAGCTGAAGAAGGCGGACGCTTCCCCGGCTGGGAAGGGGGAACTGAAGTCCCCGATCGGTTGTGGGGTGTTGCTCCCGAAGTAGATGGAGCAGGAGCAACAGGTTGTGAAGTGCCCCCCACAAGCAAGGGGGCTGGTGGATGCTGACCGATCTTAGAGCCGATTCGTGATGACGGGAGAACCGTCGTTGCAGCAGGGGCGTAGGTTGACGTCATTGCCACAGGATGGAGCCTCTCATATTTCCGTTTAGCCTCGGGGTAGGTCAGCCGGTCCAGGGTCTTATATTCCATTATCTTCCTTTCTTTCTGCAATAACCTACAGTCCGGCGAGCAGGGGGAATGGTGTTCTCCGCAGTTAACACAGGTAGGAGGCGGGGCACATGGAGTATCGGGATGCGAAGGACGTCCACAATCCCGACACATGAGGCTGGAAGTACAACGAGATGACATGTGCCCGAACTTCCAACATTTAAAACACCGCATCGGAGGAGGGATATATGGCTTCACATCACAACGGTAAACCATCACCTTGACCTTTTCGGGTAATACATCACCTTCGAAGGCCAAGATGAAGGCACCGGTGGCTACCTGATTATCCCTCGGACCCTAATGGACGCGCCGGACGAAGTGAACACCTCGTCGTTCGAGGTTGGCGCGTAATTCATCGTCGGACTGCAGAAGAAGATCCCTGTGGAATATAATACCCTGGACCATGTTGAGACTCTTATGCGGCGTGATGCTAACGGAAACATCCCCCAACTTGTCACAATGGAGCAACCTCCGTGACTGGGCAGAGGATGCCGTTTTGATGAGCACAGAACCAGAGCGCATCTTGGACAAGCCCTCCACCTCCCCGAACTTGTCCTCTAAATGCTCCACAAAAAACTGGGGCTTGGTCGACATGAACGATTCTCCATTAACCCGCGTACATACGAGGTACCGGGGTGAATATTCTCCACTGCCTTCTTTAGCAAGACGTTCCTCCCATGGAGTAGCTAGGGAGGGAAACGATCTCTGATCAAATTTTTTCCCGTTGAGGTTAGACCTCGATCGCTTAGAGACTGCTGGTGGAGGCCCACCAGCGATAGATGATGTACCACGCTTCATTGCGGGTCATCCGCCCTGATGCCACCTACTCCGACCAAGGGCCCTCCCCACGGGCGCCACCCAGCCGCAGCAATAGCCATCTGGCAGGACGGCCATTGCCGGGAGTCCTGATGCCCCAAGGAGATGGGCATCTACTCCTTGGCATACGTGGGGAGTTAACGGCGCAGGCATCAGTAGAGCGATCCCTGTGTTGTCAGGGGTCTACAACCAAGAGGGTACATGGCGGCCCCACCACAACGGACTGGCTACCGTGCTGGATCTTAGGTGCAAAACTGTCCAAGGTCGTCGTCGCAGTTAAAAGAAACACTGCAGAGTGCAGCGTGGGAATCGCACCCAGGGACGTATCCTCGCCCAAGAGATGGAAAACGAGCGAGACACTATTGCAACGACGAAAAAGCCGGCTAAAGGTCTCAATGCACGACGGATACAGTGCACCATGTAAGGCGCCCTTCCCCAATTGGCTGGCTCTTCGGAATAATTTAGAAAGATGTAGGTCAAACGAGAGAGGGGAACATCACTTAATGCCGAAACAAGGGAGACTCCTTTTAGTCGCCTCTTACGACAGGCAGGAATACCGCGGGCCTATTCTAACCCTCGAACCCGCTGGGGAGTCCAGTGGAGGGATGGGACAAGTCTGGGGCTGCAAATAGAGAGATCGATGGCCGAGAAAGAGCCATGGGCCACACTGAAATGTGTGGGAGCACCAGCATTCAAGAGGCTAAGGTCGAGCTGATGGTTGGTTGGTTTGAGGATGAAAGGGACCAAACTGCAGAGGTCATCGGTCCCTTGTTTCATTAACACACAGAGCACAGGGAAACCATCCATTAGTCATTCGAAGCACAAGATAAAAATTCCAGGGGAAGAAAATCCCCAAGGTCAATAGTAAAGAAACATGTAAAACGGAGCACAGCAACAAAAACAACACAGACAAGAAAGGCAGATGGAATTAAAACTGCACAGCAGAGGACTGGGGCTGGCTGATCACGAAAATAATAGGATGAGCCAGCCACTCTGCAACACGTTAAAACCTCCAGCCTAAAAGATTAGGGTGGAGTCGAATTACAACACAAAACAAAGTAAAAGATACAGCACAAAAGAGGGTGATGTAATAAAATTAAATGGACCTATAAAAGCCGCTTGCGCGAATAAAACTTAAAACCCGATCTGCCATAGAGACATTGTCACCTAAAAGAGATGAGAAATCACCCTGGAGATAAAAAGCACGTCTGAGAGCGGTTAAAAGAGGACATTCCAACAACAGATGGGCCACCGTCATGGTTGCACCACAGCGACAACGAGGGGGGTCCTCTCGACGCAGCAGATGACCATGCGTCAGCCTGGAGTGACCAATGCGGAGCCTACCGAGAATAACAGAATCCCTGCGAGAGGCCCGCATGGAGGAACCCCACACGGTCGTGGTCTCCTTTACACTCCGCAGCTTGTTGGGTACAGACAGAGTGCGCCATTCGTCTGCCCACATCCCAAAGACCCGACGGCGTAACACCGATCGGAGATCAGTGGCCGGGAGGCCGATCTCCAACGGCAGTTTGCGGGTGGCGTCTTTAGCTAACTTGTTGGCGTGTTCGTTTCCCGCTATCCCAACGTGTCCCGGGGTCCATATGAACACCACTGAACGTCCACGCTGGTCAAGAGCGTGAACGGACTCCTGGATGGCAACAACAATGGGATGGCGTGGGTAGCACTGGTCAAGAGCCTGCAGACTACTGAGAGAGTCACTGCAAATGACAAAAGACTCTCCAGTGCTGGTACGAATACGCTCAAGGGCACGAAAAATGGCCGTTAGCTGACGGCCGCGGTGGTCTCGCGGTTCTAGGCGCGCATTCCGGACCCGTGCGACTGCTACGGTCGCAGGTTCGAATCCTGCCTCGGCCATGGATGTGTGTGATGTCCTTAGGTTAGTTAGGTTTAAGTAGTTCTAAGTTCTAGGGGACTTATGACCACAGCAGTTGAGTCCCATAGTGCTCAGAGCCATTTTTTTTGGCCGTTAGCTCTGCGGTGTAAACACTGCAGCCTTCCGGCAAAGAGCGCTGGTCTACATAGTCCGCATGAGCATAAGCGTACCCCACCCGGCCATCAACCATCGAGCCATCTGTATAGATAGCCTCCGAGTCGCGGGATGCGTCGAGGAGAGCAAGAAATTGGCGGCGCAAGACTGCAGGAGGAACTGAATCCTTTTGCCATTGTGAGAGCTCCAGCCGAAGCTGCGGCCGACGAATACACCAAGGTGGTGTATGTTGGTGGACCTGAAAAGCAGATGGAAGAGGCAAAGACTCGAGGTCACTAAGGAGTGACCAAACACGGATCCCAATGGTATGGCCCGATCGAGGCCGCCAGTGTGGGATATGGACTGCCGCATCGGCGAAAAGGAGACGGTAGTTAGGGTGACGGGGAGAACAACGGACGTGGGCAGCATAGTTGGCTAACAATTGTTGACGCCGAATACGAAGCGGAGGAACCCCAGCCTCAGCAAGGAGGCTATTAACAGGGCTGGTGCGGAATGCTCCTGTCGCCTGTCGAACCCCACAGTGGTGAACGGGGTCCAGCAGTTGCAACGCCGAGGGCGACGCCGAGCTATACGCCACACTCCCATAATCAAGCCGGGACAGCACAAGGGCTTTGTAGAGCTGCAGCAGCGTGTTACGATCTGCACCCCAAGTTGTGTTGCTCAGGCAGCGGAGGGCATTCAGATGCTGCCAGCACTGACGCTTGAGCTGACGAATATGTGGAAGCCAAGTAAGCCGGGCATCGAACAGCAATCCCAGAAAACGGTAAGTGTCAACAACCCTGAGCATGGCATCCTGAAGATAGAGCTCAGGGTGGGGATGGACAGTTCGACGCCGACAAAAGTGCATAACACACGTCTTCGCAGGGGAAAACCGAAACCCATGGGCTAGGGCCCACGCCTGCGCCTTGCGGATGGCTCCCTGCAACCGACGTTCTGCAACACCAATGGTGGAGGAGCTGAAAAAGATGCAGAAATCGTCAGCATATAACGTGGGTGAGACAGACGACCCTACTGCTGCTGCAAGGCCATTAATGGCCACAAGGAAAAGGGGCACGCTCAATACAGAGCCCTGAGGAACGCCGTTCTCCTGGATATGAAGTGAACTATGGGATGTACCAATTAAAACGCGGAATGTCCGAACAGATAAAAAATTCTGAATAAAAATGGGGAGAGACCCCCGGAGACCCCACCCGTGCAACGTGTCGACAATATGGTGCCGCCACGTCGTGTCATATACTCTGGAGAGATCGAAAAAGACGGAGACGAGGTGTTGGCGCCTGGAAAAAGCAGTGCGGATTGCAGACTCAAGAAAGACCAAAGTATCGGCGGTGGAACGGCCCTGACGGAAGCCGCTCTGGCACGGAGCCAGAAGACCCCGAGACTCGAGCAGCCAACACAGCCGTCGACTCACCATGCGTTCCAATAGCTTGCACAGAGTATTTGTCAAGCTGATGGGCCGATAGCTATCCACATTAAGCGGGTCCTTACCAGGCTTCAGCACCGGAATGACGGTACTCTCCCGCCACTGCGACGGAAAGACACCATCGCCCCATATGCGGTTGAAGATGGCAAGAACACACTGCTGACAATCCGGGGACAGGTGTTTGATCATCTGATTGTGGATGCCATCTGGCCCAGAGGCTGTATCGAAGCACTGGGCCAGGGCGCTTTGGAGTTCCCACAAACTAAAAGGGTTGTTAGACGCCTCAGGGTGGCGAGAAGCAAAAGAAAGCCGTTTGCATTCCTCCCTGCGTTTTAGCGCGCGGAACGCGGGCGGGTAATTCCCCGATGCAGAGGTCCGAACATAGTGCTGGGCGAAATGCTCGGCGATTGCATCGGCATCGGTGGATACCGCCCCGTTGATGGTAAGCCCTGCGACACCTGTAGAGTGCTGCAATCCAGAGATGCGCCGAATCTTCATCCACACCTGGGAGGGTGAAGTACGGGAACCAATGGTGGAAACGTACCTCTCCCAGCACTCCTGTTTCCGCCTTTTGATGAGCCGTCGTGTCTGAGCACGGAGACGTTTGAAAAAAATGAGGTTCTCCAAAGATGGGTGCCGCTTATGTCGCTGAAGAGCCCGCCGACGTTCTTTAATGGCTTCAGCGACCTCTGGAGACCACCAAGGCACTGACTTTCGCCGGGGGCACCCTAATGAACGATGAATGGTACGTTGCACAGCGGAAGCAATCGCTGCAGTCAGTGTCTCAACCGCCACATCGATGGTACCGTGGGGGAGAGAGTCAACAGTGGCAGCAGAGGAGAACGTTTCCCAGTTTGCCTTGCTAAATGCCCATCTAGGCAAGCGTTCATGGGAGCGACGCTGGGGTAGTGAAAGGAAGATGGGAAAATGGTCACTACCACACAAGTCGTCATGGACTCTCCAGTGGACCGATGGTACAAGCCCTGGGCTGCACAATGACAGATCTATGGCCGAGAACGTGCCATGCGCCACACTGAAATGTGTGGCGGCGCCAGTGTTTAAGAGGCAGAGGTCGAGTTGGGAGATGAGATTCTCGACCTCTCTGCCTCGGCCAGTAACCTTCGTTCCACCCCACAGGGGATTGTGGGCGTTAAAATCCCCCAAGAGAAGAAAAGGCGTGGAGAGTTGGGCGACAAGTGCAGCCAATTCGGTCAGGGAGACTGTACCACCTGAAGGGAGATAGACAATGCAGACGGTTATGTCCTGGGTAGTCCTTACGCGTACAGCCACAGCTTCCAATGATGTTTGAAGGGGCACAGGAGCACTATATACAGAGGTAAGGACATACACGCAGGCTCCACCTGACACACAATTGTAAGTGCTACGGTTGCAGTAATAACCCCTGTATCCACGAAGGACAGGGGTCCGCATTGCCGGGAACCAGGTTTCCTGGAGGGCAATGCAGAAAGCAGGTGTCAGGCTTAGAAGCTGTCGTAGCTCAGATGGCTAAAATAACCGCCACAATTCCACTGGAGGATCATACAAAGCGTGTCCTGTAAGGGCATGAAGGTACTGAAAAAGCAAATTACTTCACAGAGTCACATGCTGCCACCGACTGAGTGACTGACGTCGCAACTGCCATCGTTTCTGAGACGGCGAGATCGAGGTCATCTGGGGACGCAAAGGGCTCGACCTCATCCTCAGAGGCTGAGCTGACAGGAAGCGTTTGTTCGGGAACTACTGGGTCCTTACCCTTCTTGGAGAGTTACCTCTTCTCTCTCTTGTCTTTGGGAGGAGGGTTCGCATTCTGGGAGAGCTTTCCTGATGCATTGTCAGGAACAGGGGAAGAGCGTGAAGCCCTTCGACCAGCAGCTGGTGGCTTCCTCAGCCACTGGCTAGCGTCTAGCGAGACACTGCTAAAATCCTTGGAAGAGACTCCCCCAAGGGACCCCTTCCGAACGAGTGAGGCCGGAGGAGGCCGTTGCCTCCCCGGCTGAGCAGCCGGAGGAGGCTGTTGCCTCTCCAGCTGAGGAGCCGGAAGAGGCTCTTTCCTCTCCGGCTGACCAGCCGGAGGAGGCTGGTGCCTCTCCGGCTGAGAGGTGGGGATGGATGTCCCCAGTTGTTCGGGGTCCACTGCCCCCAAACTGGGTGTTTTGGGAGCAGTGGAAGAGAGCGTGGCCCCTACCAGCGGTGGGGCAGGCGTAACTTTACTGTTCTGTGGGCCAACTGAGAAGGGAGTCTTTGCAGGAACTGGTGGCGGCAGAGTTGCAGCAGCATAACTCCTCAACATAGATGTGGGGTTGAACCGTTCTAGCTTCTTCCTTGCCTCTTGGTAAGTTAAACGGTCCAGGGTCTTAATTTCTTGTATCTTCCGCTCTCTTTGGTAGACTGCACAGTCTGGCGAGCAGGGAGAATGATGCTCCCCACAGTTAACGCAGGTGGGAGGCGGAGCACATGGAGCATTAGGATGTGAAGGTCGTCCACAATCACGGCACGTGGGGCTGGCAGTGCATCTGGAGGACATATGTCCCAACTTCCAGCACTGGAAGCATCGCATAGGGGGTGGGACATAGGGCTTGACGTCGCACCGGTAGATCATGACCTTGACCTTCTCAGGCAAGCAGTCACCCTCAAAGGCCAGGATGAAGGCACCGGTAGCGACCCTAGTATCCTTGGGCCCCCTAAAGACACGACGGACAAAGTGCACACCTCGTCGTGCCAGGTTCTCCCGTAGCTCGTCATCAGACTGTAGCAGAAGATCTTTATGAAAAATAATCCCCTGGACCAAATTTAAGGACTTATGGGGGGTGACATGAACGGGGATGTCACTGAGCTTCTCACAGGCGAGTAACGCTCGTGACTGTGCAAATGAAACTGCTTGAATCAAAATAGCCCCGCTCCTCATTTTGGAAACAGATGCCACTTCCCCAAACTTATCTTCAAGATGGTGAACAAAGAAGAGGCTTAGTCCCCAAAAACTAATCCACATCGGTTCTACTGCACGCAAGGTATCGCGGTGAATACGGCTCCTGTCTGTCCGCAGCCCTACGTTCCTCCCATGGCGTGGCTAGGGAAGGGAACGATTTGGGGTTATATGTCACAGCATTAAATTCTGTCTTACCGCGCTTAGAGACGTTGGCGGTCGTGCGACCACCGGATTGAGACTTCACCCGCTTCATTGCGGGGCATCCGCCCCGATGCCACCCACTCCGACCAGGGGCTCTCCCCATAGGCGCCACCCTGCCACAGCAAAGGCCACCTGGCAGGATGGCCGTTGCCGGGAGTCCTGATGCCCCAGAGAGACGAGCATCGACTCCTTGGCTTACGTGGGGAAGTGTCAGCTCAGGCATCGGCAGTACGATCCCTGTGTTGTCAGGGGGCTACAACCTAGAGGGTACATGACGACCCCACCACAACAGGCTGGCTACCGTGCTGGATTTTGGGTGCCATGGGTAGTCCATAGTGATCGTGGGTGCAGATGGGGACGCACTAAGGGCGTTACGTACACAATCCATGAGGTGGGTATGTACAAAATGACGGATGGAGGGTGCAGTGACGACGCCAAGACGATCAAGAGTGCCAAGGCCTTAGGGCACAGAGGACTGATGGTGCACCACGTAAGGTGTCCTTCCCCAAAAGGCTCGTACTTCTGTGGAATTTGGGAAAATGAAGGTCAAACCCTAATGGGGACCATCACATTAAGGCCGAAACGTTTGAGACTACTTTTAGTCGCCTCTTGCGACAGGCAGGAATACCGCGGGCCTATTCTAACCCCCGAACCCGCAGGGGGGGTCGAGCTGAGCCAACACATGCTCCACGGCCCGACCGCGGTCATCGGAGGCAGTCCCACCCCATAGAGGGTTGTGGGCATTGAAATCGCCCAGAAGCAGCAAAGGTGGCGGGAGTTGAGCCAGCAGTGCAGCCAAGACATGCCGGGGGAGCTCCCCATCCGGAGGAATGTAAACAGAGCAAACTGTTATAGCCGGCGAGAGCTCAACCCTGGCATCGACTGCCTCTAAGGGCGTCAGAAGGGGTACTGGCGAGCAACACACAGAGTGGTGAACAAAGAGGAAAACCCCACCTGACGCTCGTTGACAGGCAGCGCGGTTTTTATAGTAACCCCGATAACCGCGAAGGGCGGGCGTCCGCATTGCCGGAAACAGGGAACAGGGGAAACACTCAGAAGCATCCGGAGCTCAGGCAGGTGGCTGAAATAACCGCCGCAGTTCCACTGGAGAATGGAAGCAGGAAGGGACTGGGAGGGCATGAAAGCCACTAAGTGGCAGACGGCGCCTCAGAGCCAACTGCCGCCACCGGGGGAGAGTCAGCTGTCCATAGGAAAGGCCCCCAAGGGGTCCGTGAGGGCGAGATCCGCGGCAGAGGCGACGATCTCCACCTCATCCCCGGAGCCAGGACTATGTACAGCAGGCGGTACTGAAACCGCCGGAACGTCCTTCTTCTTGGACACATTCCGTTCCTTCTTCTCACGTCGGCCCTTAGGGTGAGAGGGCTGGGAGAGCTTCTCTGAAGGAGCGTCGGAGGCTGACGACGACGCAGAAGCCCTACGACCAGCAGGTGGCGGAACCTTCAGCCACTGGCTGACATCCGGCTGGGTAGGAGAAGAAACGGAGGAAGGGAGAGCCCCGAGGGACCCCTTCCGCGAGAGAGGAACCGGCAGAGGCAACGCCGGCGGAGAAGGAGGGGGAGGGATCGAGCCCTCCGGTTTTGGAGGAGATGTCACTCCCGATATAAGCGTGGGGGGAGCGACAGAAGAGGGTTTGCCCCCAACTGCTAAGGGGGCAACAGAGGAAGGCTTGCCCCCAGGCACGAGGGGGGCAGACAGAGATGCACGGCCCCAAGGGCCCACTGAAGGCGGCACAGATGAGGCGACAACCGTCGCTCGCGTGGGCGACGATAACGTGGCTGCAGCATAAGATGTTCGAGTGGAAGCAGGATACAACCTTTCATATTTCACTTTTGCCTCTCGATAAGTAAGCCGGTCCAGGGTCTTAAATTCCATGATCTTCCGCTCCTTATGAAGAACGGGGCAATCCGGCGAGCATGGAGAGTGGTGCTCCCCACAGTTGACACATACAGGCGGGATGGATGTTCCCAGTTGTTCGGGGTCCACTGCTCCCAAACCGGGTGTTTTGGGAGCAGCGGAAGAGAGTGTTGCCCCCACCAGCAGTGGGGTAACTGGACCGTTCTGTGTGCCAACTGAGAATGGAGTCTTTGCAGGAACTGGTGGCGGCAGAGTTGCAGGAGCATAACTCCTCAACACAGATGTGGGGTTGAGCCGTTCTAGCTTCTTCCTTGCCTCTTGGTAGGTTAAACGGTCCTGTATCTTAATTTCTTGTATTTTCCGCTCTCTTTGGTAGACTGCACAGTCTGGCGAGCATGGAGAATGATGTTCCCCACAGTTAACGCAAGTGGGAGGCGGAGCTCATGGAGCATTAGCATGTGAAGGTCGGTCACAATGACGACACGTGGGGCTGGCAGTGCATCTGGAGGACATATGTCCGTACTTCCAGCACTGGAAGCATCGTATAGGGGGCGGGATATAGGGCTTGACATTGCACCGGTAGATCATGACCTTGACCTTGACCTTCTCAGGCAAGCAGTCACCCTCAAAGACCAGGATGAAGGCAACGGTAGCGACCCTATTACCCTTGGGCCCCCTGAAGACACGACAGACAAAGTGCACACCTCGTCGTGCCAGGTTCTCCCATAGCTCATCATCCCCCCCCTGCGGGTTCGGGGGTAAGAATAGGCCCGCGGTATTCCTGCCTGTCGTAAGAGGCGACTAAAAGGAGTCTCAAATGTTTCGGCCTTATGTGATGGTCCCCTCTCGGGTTTGACCTCCATCTTTCTAAATTATTCCGAAGAGCGAGCCAATTGGGGAAGGGCGCCTTACATGGTGCACTGTATCCGTCGTGCGTTGAGACCTTTAGCCGGCTTTTTCGTCGTTGCACTGGTGTCCCGCTCGTTTTCCATCTCTTGGGCGAGGGTACATCCCTGGGTGCGATTCCCACGCTGCACTCTGCAGTGTTTCTTTTAACTGCGACGGCGACCTTGGACAGTTTTGCACCTAAGATCGGTAGCCAGCCCGTTGTGGTGGGGCCGCCATGTACCCTCTTGGTTGTAGCCCCCTGACAACACAGGGATCGCTCTACTAATGCCTGCGCCGTAAACTCCCCACGTATGCCAAGGAGTAGATGCCCATCTCCCTGGGGCATCGGGACTCCCGGCAATGGCCGTCCTGCCAGGTGGCCATTGCTGCGGCTGGGTGGCGCCCGTGGGGAGGGCCCTTGGTCGGAGTAGGTGGCATCAGGGCGGATGACCCGCAATGAAGCGTGGTACATCATCTCTCGCTGGCGGCCAGCCGCCAGCAGTCTCTAAGCGTTCTCGGGCTCAATTTAATGCTGAAAAGTACAATCCGAAGACGTTCCCCTCCCTGGCCACGCCGTGGGAGGAACGTAAATCTCAGGATGGCAGTAGCAAATATTCGCCCCGATTCTTAGTTTGTACGAGAGCTGATGGGGAGTCTTTTCTCTCCACAAAGCCTCAGTTCTTCGTCGAGCATTTAGAGGATAAGTTTGGGGAGGTGGAGGGTTTGTCAAAAATGCGCTCTGGATCGGTCCTGATACAAACGGCATCCTCTGCCCAGTCATGGCGGTTACTTGCTTGTGACAAGTTGGGGGATGTTGCTGTTACGATCACACCGCATAAGAGTTTAAATATGGTCCAGGGTGTTATTTTCCATAGGGATCTCCTTTTGCAGTCTGATGACGAGCTGCGCGTCAACTTAGAACGTAGAGGTATACATTTCGTCCGGCGCGTTCATCGGAGTCCGAGGGACAATCAGGTTGCTACCGGTGCCTTCATCTTGGCCTTCGAGGGTGATACGTTACCGGAAAAGGTCAAGGTGATGGTCTACCGATGTGACGTCAAGCCCTATATCCCTCCCCCGATGCGGTGCTTCAAGTGCTGGAAGTTCGGCCATATGTCTTCCCGCTGCACTTCCAGCCTCACATGTCGAGATTGTGGACGCCCATCTCATCCCGATACTCCATGTGCCCCGCCTCCTATCTGTGTTAACTGCGGAGAACACCATTCCCCCAGCTCACCGGACTGTCGGATCTTCCAGAAGGAAAGGAAGATAATGGACCGCCTGACCTACACCAAGGCAAGGCGGAAGTTTGAGCGGCTACATCCTGTGCCCATGCCTTCCACCTATGCTGCTGCTGCAACACCTGTTCGAACCTCTTCAGTGTCGTCCCCAACAGTTCGGACTCAGCTCTGTCAGAATTCACCGGCCCTCTTGGTTGTGAGGGGCACTTCACTCCCTGTTGCTCCTGCTCCATCTACTTCAGTAGCAACACCACCCCAACCACCGGGGACATCTGTTCCCCCTTCACAGCCGGAGAAGCGTGGGCCTTCTTCGGCTCCTCTCGCCCGGAAGGGGTCCCTTGGGGCCCTCCCATCCCAGGCTTTGCCCAGTGCCAAAGCGGACACCCACAAGTTTGCCAAAAAACCACCGGTCGCTGGTCGTAGGGCGTCGCGGTCCTCTTCAGTCCCTGAGACTGACCCAGTGAGGCCCTCCCAGCCAGAACCACCAAAGGCACAGTGCGCGAAGCAGTTGAAGACAAAGGCTCCCAAGAATCCTGACATTGCGGTGGCACCTGTCCCACCGCAACCATCTCCCTCTGCGTCCGAAGATGAGGTGGAGATTCTGGCATCCCCTGAGGACCTGGATCTCGCCAGTCCCTCGGACGCAATGGATGGCTGTAGTACAGGTGGTGATTCAGTGGCAGCAGGGGCCCCGGAGGGGTAATCTGCCTCCCCAGTCCCTTCACGCCTTTCCCATCCATGGCCAATACCATCCTCCAGTGCAACTGCAGCGGTTTCTTCCACCATCTAGCTGAGCTCCGCCAACTTATCAGCCTTCACCCTTTCTTCTGCATTGCTCTCCAGGAAACTTGGTTTCCAGCAATGCGAACCCCCGCCGTCCGTGGCTATCGGGGTTATTATAAGAACCGAGCAGCTTATGAAAGGGTGTCTGGTGGCGTCTGCATATATGTCCTTCACACTCTGCACAGCGAGTCTGTCCCTCTCCAGACGCCTTTAGAGGCTGTCGCTGTACGCATGTGGACGCCACAGGCTGTTACCGTCTGCAGTCTTTACCTTCCACCGGATGGTGATGTCTCGCAGCATGTCCTGGCTGCACTGGTCGCCCAATTGCCGCCACCTTTCTTGCTATTGGGCGACTTCAACGCCCATAACCCTCTGTGGGGTGGGTCAGTGGCAACAGGTCGAGGCGCCATCGTTGAGCATTTATTGTCGCAGCTCGATCTCTCGCTGTTAAATGATGGTGCCTTCATACACTTCAGTGTGGCGCATGGCACCTACTCCGCCATTGACCTTTCAATCTGTGGCCATAGCCTCTTACCGTCTGTCCAATGGAGTGTGCATGACGACCTGTGTGGTAGTGACCACTTTCCGCTCTTTTTGTCACTCCCACAGCGCCACTCTTCTGGGCGCCCTAGCAGATGGGCTATGAATAAGGCTGACTGGGACTTGTCGTCCTCCACCGCCGCTTTTGAGCCTCTCTCTACTGATGACATTGATGTGGTGGTTCAATCGGTCACGACCGGCATCGTTACTGCCGCCTAATCTGCCATTCCCCATTCCTCTGGGTCCCCTCGGCGGAAGGCTGTGCCTTGGTGGTCGCCTCAGATCGCTGAAGCGATTAAAGATCGCCGGCGGACGCTCCAGCGTCACAAGCGACATCCCTCCATAGACCACCTTATCGCCTTCAAACGGCTGCGTGCGCGGGCCCGCCTCCTTATCCGCCAAGGCAAGAAGGAGTGCTGAGAGCGGTATGTGTCCACCATTGGCCTCCATGTCACTCCATCGCAGGTCTGGGCCAAGATTCGACGCGTCTACGGCTATCGGCCACCTGTCAGCGTCCCTGCGCTCTCTCTGACTGGAGCAGTTTGTACTGACTCCGATGTCATTGCAAATCGCTTAGCAGAGCATTTTGCTATGAGTGCCGCTTCTGCAAATTACCCCCAGGCCTTCCGCTCCATTAAAGAGCGAATGGAACGTCGGAGCCTTTCGTTTCGCACCAACCACCCAGAATCTTACAATGCTCCATTTAGTGAGTGGGAATTTCGCAGTGCCCTAGCTGCTTGCCCTGATACCGCTCCTGGGCCAGATGGCATCCACTGTCAGATGCTGAAACACCTTTCAGTGGACTGCCAGCGGCGCCTTCTCGCTCTTTACAACCGTCTTTGGGTCGAGGGGGAGTTTCCGTCGCAATGGCGGGAAGGCATTGTCATCCCCGTTTTGAAACCTGGAAAGAACCCTCTGGAGGTGGACAGCTACCGTCCCATTAGCCTCACCAACGTTCTTTGCAAGTTGCTTGAACGGATGGTGAGCTGGCGCTTGAATTGGGTACTGGAGTCTCGGGGCCTTCTGGCTCCGTCTCAAGGTGGGTTCCGTAAAGGCCGCTCCGCCACCGACAATCTGGTGAGCCTGGAGTGTGCTATCCGTACTGCCTTTGCCCGCCGTCAGCACCTGGTCGCTGTCTTTTTCGACATGCGGAAGGCGTACGATACGACATGGCGTCATCACAGCCTTTCTACGCTTCATGGATGGGGTCTTCGGGGTCCTCTGCCGATTTTTATCCGTAATTTTCTGTCGTGTCGTACCTTCCGCGTGCAAGTCGCGGCCTCGTATAGTTCCTCCCACGTCCAGGAGAACGGTGTGCCACAGGGTTCTGTTTTAAGTGTCTGTCTGTTTTTAATAGCCATTAACGGGCTTGCTGCGGCCGTGGGAAATTCTGTCTCCGCTTCCCTGTATGCTGACGACTTCTGCCTTTACTACAGCTCTACTGGCATTGCAGCTGTTGAACGTCAGCTACAGGGCGCTATCCGTAAGGCGCAGTCTTGGGCTGTAGCGCATGGATTTCAGTTTTCGGCAGCCAAGACCCGCGTTATGCATTTCTGCCGGCGCCGAACAGTCCATCCTGAGCCGCGGCTTTATCTTGCCGACGAACTCCTTGCTGTGGTGGAGACCCACAAGTTTTTGGGGGTGGTTTTCGATGCCCGGTTGACTTGGCTGCCTCATATCCGGCAGCTTAAACAGACGTGTTGGCGGCATCTAAACGCACTGCGATGCTTGAGCCACACCCGCTGGGGCGCCGACCGCTCTACCCTGTTGCGGCTCTACCAGGCGTTAATCCAGTCCCATCTGGATTATGGGTTCCTGGCTTATGGCTCAGCATCCCCATCTGCGTTGCGGGTGCTGGACCCCATTCTCCACAGCGGGATACGCCTTGCCACTGGTGCTTTCCGCACCAGCCCTGTGGACAGCGTCCTAGTGGAGGCAGGTGTCCCTCCACTGCGGTTCCGACGCCAACAATTACTGGCTGCTTATGCTGCCCATGTTTTTAGCTCGCCCGGGCATCCAAATTACCGTGTCCTGTTCCCGCAGTCAGTCGTCCATCTGCCAGAACGTCGGCCCCGGTCGAGTTGTCCGATCGCCGTACGCGTCAAGGAGCTTCTCTCCGGGCTTGGGCTTGTCCCTGTTGCACCTCCTTTCCGGGCACCTCTGCGTACACCCCCGTGGTGCGTTCCTCGCCCTTGCCTTCGGCTAGACTTGGCACAGGGCTCGAAGGACTCAGTCCCTCCAGAGGCCTTCCGCCGCCGCTTTTCTTCCATCCTGGCCACGTATCAGGGCTCTGGCATTGTTTACACCGACGGCTCGATGGTTGCTGGTCGAGTCGGTTGTGCGCTCACTCTAGGGGACCATTCCGAACAACGTTCCTTGCCGGCTGGCTGCAGCGTTTACACTGCTGAGCTGGTCGCGATTCCCTGAGCAGTTTACGAGCTCTCGACCAGTGTTTTCCTCGTTCCCGTCTGGTGATGGCTATCCATGAGTCCCTGCATACTCTTGTGCGTTGCGGCCGCTCTGCGGTCTTAGTGTGGACTCCAGGCCATGTTGGGATCCCCGGCAACGAGAATGTTGACCGGCTGGCGATAAGAGGCGACTAGTGCACCATCTCTGGACGTTGGCCTCCCGGAGACAGATTTGCGAGCGTTCCTACGCCGCAAAATTCTGGACCTTTGGGACACTGAATGGCGCGCCCTGCCTTCACGCAACAAACTTCGGGCCATCAAGGGGGCTACCGGTGTGTGGCGCTCCTCCTTGCGGGTCTCTCGCAAGGAGTCTGTTGTCCTCTGCCGGCTGCGCATTGGGCACATGTGGATGACGCACGGCCACTTATTGCGACGAGAGGACCCACCTGTATGTCGCTGCGGCTCCATTTTGACGGCGGTCCACATTTTATTGGACTGTCCACTTTTAGCTGTGCTGAGGCAGTCGTTCGCACTGCCTGACTCGCTCCCTGCCCTTTTAACAGATGACTCGGCTATGGCTGACTTAGTTTTACGTTTTATTCGGGCAGGGGTTTTTTATCATTTAATATGAGTGTTTGTGTTTTATTTTATTGTTTTGTGTTGATTCTGGCTTTTGGCCTACGGTTTTAAACTCAGTTTTTAATGTGTTCTCGGTGGTTGGCTTTTCCTTTTTTTTGTTACTGTGGTCGGCCAACCACCGTGTGCTTTTATTTCGTTTTGTCTGATCTCTGTCGGAGTCTTTCTTGTCCCGTGTCGTCTGACGTCTTCCCTGTTCGTTTTTATTCTCTTTGGGCGGTTTTAATTTTTTTGGAAAAAGGGACCGATGACCGTCGCAGTCTGGTCCCTTTAATCCCCCAAACCAACCAACCAAAGTGCCCATAAGACTCAGTCCCTCCAGAGGCCTTCCGCCGCCGCTTTCATTCCATCCTGGCCACGTATAAGGGCTCTGGCATTGTTTACACTGACGGTTCGATGGTTGCTGGTCGTGTCGGGTATGCGCTCACTCTAGGGGACCGTTCCGAACAACGTTCCTTGCAGGATGGCTGCAGCGCTTACACAGCTGAGCTGGTCGCCATCTCTCGTGCCCTAGGGTATATCCGCTCCTGCTCAGGTGAGTCCTTCGTTATCTGTAGCGATTTACTGAGCGGTTTACGAGCTCTCGACCAGTGTTTCCCTCGTTCTCGTCTGGTGATGGCTATCCAAGTGTCTCTGCATACTCTTGCCCGTTGCGGCCCCTCTGTGGTCTTTGTGTGGACCCCTGGTCATGTCGGTATCCCGGGTAACGAACATGTTGACCGCCTGGCAAAAGAGGCCACCAGTAAGCCACCTCTGGACGTTGGTCTCCCAGAGACTGATTTGCGGGCAGTCTTCCGCCGCAAAATCTTGGCGCTATGGGACGATGAATGGCGCGAACTGACAACGCGCAATAAACTCCGTGATGTCAAGGAGACGACGGCTGTGTGGCGGTCATCCCTGCGATCCACTCGCAGGAACTCAGTAGTTCTTTGCCGGCTCCGCATTGGCCACTCCCGGCTGACACACAGTTATTTACTGCGCCGGGAGGACCCTCCTCTATGTCGATGTGGGGCGGCTTTGACAGCGGCCCACAATTTGATGGCCTGCCCCCTTTTAGCTGTGGTCCGGCGGACATTTGCGCTGCCTGATACGCTCCCTGCCCTTTTAACAGATGACTCCACTATGGCTGACTTAGTTTTACGTTTTATTCGGGCGGGGGGATTTTATCATTTAATCTGAGTGTTTCTGTTTTATTTTGTTTTGTGTTGATTCTGGCCTTTGGCCTATGATTTTAAACTGATTTTTTTTAATGTGTTTCTAAGTGGTTGGCTTTTCCTTTTTTATTTCTATGGTCGGCCAACCACCGTCACACTCTGTGTGGTTTTAGTTCGTTTTGTCTTGTCTTTGTCTCAGTTTCTCTTGTTCTGTATCGTCAGTGATCTGTTCTGTTCCTCGTTTTTATTCTCTGTGGGTGATCTTTGTCTTTGGAAAAAGGGACCGATGGCCGTAGCAGTCTGGTCCCTTTCGTCCCCCAAACCAACAACAACAAGCTCATCATCAGACTGTAGCAGAAGATCTTTATGAAAGATAACCCCCTGGACCAAATTTAAGGACTTATGGGGAGTGACGTGAACGGGGATGTCACCGAGCTTCTCAAAGGCGAGTAACGGCCGTGACTGTGCAGATGAAACTGCTTGTATCAAAATAGCCCCACTTCTCATTTTGGAAAGAGATGCGACTTCCCCAAACCTATCTACAAGATGGTGAACAAAGAAGAGAGACTTAGTCCCCAAAAACGAATCCCCATCGGTTCTGATGCACACAAGGTATCGCGGTGAATACGGCTCCTGTCTGTCCGCAGCCCTACGTACCTCCCATGGTGTGGCTAGGGAAGGGAACGATTTGGGGTTATATGTCACAGCATTAAATTCTGTCTTACCACGCTTAGAGACGTTGGTGGTCGTGCGGCCACCGGATTGAGACTTCACTCCCTTCATTGCGGGGCATCCGCCTCGATGCCACCCACTCCGACCAGGGGCTCTCCCCACGGGCGCCACCCAGCTGCAGCAAAGACCACCTGACAGGGTGGCCTTTGCCGGGAGTCCCGATGCCCCAGAGGGATAGGCATCTACTCCTCAGCATACGTGGGGAGGTAGCAGCTCAGGCATCAGCAGTGCGATCCCTTGTAGTCATGGGGCTACCACTAGGAGGGTACATGACGACCCCACCTCAACGGACTGGCTACCGTGCTGGATGTTGGGTGTTGAAATATCCATGTACATCATGAGGGCAAAGATGGAAGTGCACAAAGGTGGGAATGTATGCTATCTGGAACACACTGCAGCGGATGTGGCCGGAAGCTCGATGTAAATTCAACTGCATCACAATATCGGGTGTGCCAGATCTTAGGGCAAGATGGATTGAAGATGCATCATGTAAGGCGCCCTTCCCCAATTGACTCGCTCTTCGGAATAATTTAGAAAGACGGTCAAACCCGAGAGGGGACCATCACATAAGGTTGAAACATTAGAGACTCCTTTTAGTCGACTCTTACGACAGGCAGGAATACCGCGGGCCTATTCTATCCCCCGAACCTGCAGGGGGCGCGTCTGAGGGACCAGCGAGATCAAGGTCCTCAGCGGACGCCAGAATCTCGACCTCATCCTCAGACGCTGAGCTCGAAAGGTGCGGTGGGGTCGGTGCCACCGCAAGTTCGTTGGCCTTAGAGGTGTTGTGCTTGGACTTCTCTCGCTGAACCTTGGGTTTCACCGGCTGGGAAGGCTTCACCGAATCAGTCTCCGAGATGGAGGAGGATCGCAAAGCCCTACGAACAACCGCT